>NC_135301.1:6894375-7212631 GCF_051311805.1 Agelaius phoeniceus | reverse complement strand
TGGACCCTGCTACTGATATGCCAACTATCAGCATCTGCTGTCTGAAGAAAGTATGGACCAAGGCCCAAGCCTGGAAGTGATAAGGAGGAGCCAAAACCACAGCCAAGAAACACGCATGCTCTAAAAAGGTGGACCCAAGGAGGGGCCATGTAAAATAGTTCCTGGAATATGTAAACTAGTTTATGGATATGCGCCGTAATCTTTGCTTTACTGTCTTTGTCTCCTATTGTCCTTTATTAAACTGTTTAAATTTTCACAGGAGAGTGAACGTGTTTTTCACACTAAGAAGAAAATTAACTATCCCAGCTTAAACCAGGACAATCTCTCTGAAGTAACGTTAAATTACAAAGAAATGTGGGACTCCAACGCTGAAATTCAACCCTGTATATTCAGTAACTCGAAGATATACAGAGAGAGTACTTAAGATACTTTTCAATTGCATTTAGAGAAGAGAGGCCACTATTTCATCTCTAAATAATGTCTTATGAGAATTTTAAAACAGTTTAGCCCCTGGATAGTTGCATACAATGGACATAGATACAAAAGTTTTGATGTATTGTGGAACCTGGACTGTGTCATGCAGCTATGACAGAGGGGAATTTAAAAAAAAAAAATAAATTAGCTATATAATCTGAGTACCCCTCAGCACAAAGCCGGGATGGGCGGGCCTCGTGCGTGCGGCTATGGTACCTCTGTTGCCTAGAGGTCGTCCCTGTGAACGTGGACACCTTCTCGGCTCGCTGGTGTCACAGCCCAGACCGGGCCTAGTGCCCAAGACGATGCCGGACCGTCATGCTCCCTGATAAACGTTGTCCAGGCAGCAAACGCGCAAGTGCGCCCGGGAGAGGCAGGGAGCACTCCCTTTTACGAGGAGCAACACGTCTATACAACTATGAGGGCTCACCCGGAAGAGCTTCTGTAAGGGCGGTGCTAGGCACCGCGGTTGCTCCTGAGAGTGCAGCGTTATTCCTCAGTTAGGTTTCTCCGTTGTGATCGGTTGGCGCCGCAGACATCTTCCTCTGGGCTCTGTGCCTGCTGGCCTCTGATGCGGGGCTGCCCTCTTTCTGCCCGGCTCAAACTCTGTTACTATTAGTCCGCACTGCGCGCTGAATGATGCTTTTACGGGGCTACGGAACTGCTGGACCGTGGGAGTGGCTGACGCTGCTCCTGGTAGCTTGCGCGGCATGGGCCTCAGAAATCACTTTCGAGCTGCCTGACAATGCCAAACAATGTTTTTACGAGGAGATTGTCCAGGGCACAAAGTGCACCCTCGAATTTCAGGTACTCCGTGCTTCCCTCGGCCCCCAGGGAGTCTCTTGTTATTTCACTTTTGCCGTTAGTATTAGGAGTTTAATACCGATATAAATTGGTGGGCACTAAAATTATGTTATACAAACAGCCTACTGAAATGTTGCTTCTGCTGCTTGGAGCCTCTGAACAAATCTTTAATAGCATGTGCTTGAATAGATATTTACATATTTCAAATAATATGTATATTATTTTTTAAAGCTTCTGTATGCATATAAAAAGGATGTGCTATTGGATAGAAGTTTCTTCATCCTTTAGGATGCTTTATCTTAAAGGCAAGAAGTTTGAAGCAAGGATTAAATTTAACTACAAGTCTGAGAGCTATCAGAATCACATTACAGAATAGTAAGCCATGAATACCTAAACTGCCAATTGCTCTTGTAGTGGAGATAGGATAGCTAGTGTGATTCTACAGAAGAACAGGCTATGAACCAACAATAATCAAAGATGACCATTCTCAAGATGATCATATGAAGTTTTGAGTTACTTGTAGATATAATTTGAACGTGCTGGTGTTGGAAAAAATTACTGTCATCTATTGTGCAGGAGTAAGGCAGCATAACCTCCAGAACACTGCTCTGTTGATGTGATGAGTCAGCCTGTAATATCTGTTCTACTGAATATATGCCATTCCTGCAACATAAAGCAGCTTGACCTGATAGGCTAGTTAGACAGTTTAGGTCATACATAAAAGAGCTGGTTTATTGATTTTGGCGGTCTCAACTTGCTGAATAAATTGTATGGATGGGCTTGTGGATATAATATATTACTGATTTATTGCAGTAATGTCTTTGCCCCATCAATTTTAATCTACTCTAGCCTTTGCTATAGTACTAGTATCTCAAAATGAAGTAACTAAAGTTTCCTTCATACACTGTTAGAAAACATAGTTGATATTGCATATCTTCAATTTAAAAAACTTATTTTGAATTGTTCTGTGAGTCTTTCATAGGATGACGATTTTTTTCAAACTCAATAGATTTATAAATTAATTCACTTTAAAACATTTGTCAGATCAAACAATTTGCAACGCTGGCTGGATGTCTGTTCTGTTTAAGACAATTTCTTGGGGTTTTTTTCAGGTGATCACTGGAGGTCATTATGATGTGGACTGTCGGTTGGAAGGTCCTGATGGTTCTGTATTATACAAAGAGATGAAGAAACAATATGATAGCTTCACATTTACTGCATCCAGAAATGGAACATACAAATTCTGCTTCAGCAATGAGTTCTCTACTTTCACACACAAAACTGTGTACTTTGATTTCCAGGTTGGAGAAGATCCACCACTGTTTCCTAGTGAGAACAGAGCAACTGCACTTACTCAGGTAAAATATTGTGTTTGACAGGAACTGTTAGGTGGAGGGAATCTTTTTCAAATTCACCTGCATTAGATATATATATCGTTGTTGAAAATGAATGGGTCAGAGTTTCTTTAAAATAAACCCTGTTACTAAAAGTGAACCTTTTCTGAAAATTAGGATTTATAGAATGCAGAGCTGAGGAGGAATTACCAAGTGATTAAGTGGAAATTTAGGGAAATTATACAGTGCCGTAGAGTTTAAGGGAACTTTTTTATGCCATGGTTCTATGTATGTGGAAGTGGTACAAAGTGTAAAATATCAGTGGATTGGGGTTTTCAAAATTCCTGAACTTTGGAGAAACTTTGAGAACAATTTGGTTTTATATTTAAAGAGTTTAGTCTTTTTTGAGGCAAAGACTTGAATGAATAATCTCTTATGTAACTGTCACTTTTAAAATTGGAAGAGACTTCTAGCAAAATAAACAAATGCACAAAATCAGTCATACTTAACCTGCTTCTAGAGATGTAATTTATAAGACACTTAAGTGGCAAAACAATATTCTTGCTCCAGACCTTTTTCCCTAATGTTGTTTTCTTTCTTCATAATTTTAGTTTTACACCACTTCTGCCTAAACTAAATCAGCCAACTTCACTTGGAACAGTAACTTCATGAATTCTAACATTATTACACTATAGTTATTACCAAACTTCATTTTAAACAAGCATGGGTACTGACTCTTACTTTCAGAAGATAAACAGAAAATGGAAGAGGTTTATGTGTAAAAAAATCTAGATCTTGGAAAGCCTGTAGTACATCTATTAAAGAGGTTTAAGATTTTTTCATGTTAGAGAAGGAAATGTGATTTTTATGAAAGATGACACATTTAGTTGGGCAACTTGGTCTTGAGTGTTTATTATATGAATATGGTAGGGAGCATCCAGGAACACTGAAAAATAACAGTTGTCCTTTATCTAATCACTTTTTACATATGTGACTAATATAAGGACCTCCTGCCAAAAGAACATGTTGAGGTCAGTAATTAGATTTCAGGCTTTTGGGAAACTGAAGTTTGGGTATTATGTGATGAAGAATCACATACTTCTGAAATCTAAAAGTGTTTTAATATCTACTGTGCAAATCTTAATGCTATAAGAAGCTTATTAGCTATCCAAATCTCAAGAAAGATTTACTGCTTGTTTTACTGGTGTATGTGGAATTAGCAAATGTCGGATCACTGGCATATTTCAATACAGTGTTTATATTTACTTTTGAACCCAAACATGCATGAATTTTAATATTCAGTTTCTGGCTCTTAGAGTGCATCACTTTGTATTACATCTGCAGTTTTGCACACTTTGGTACTTAAGTTAGTCACATTCCTGTGTGTAAAATTTGATTAATATGTTAGATTTATAGTATTTCAGTTTGACAGTGGACTGAGATAGTATTTCATTTGTAAAGCTATGTGAATCTTAATTTTAAATATCAAACCACAGAACTTCACAGAACAAGCATTAGAAGAGTTCTTAATTGAACATGTGTATTTATTTGCTTCTTTAGATGGAGTCTGCGTGTGTTTCAATTCATGAAGCTCTGAAATCTGTCATTGATTATCAGACTCATTTCCGGTTGAGAGAAGCACAAGGCCGCAGCAGAGCAGAGGATTTAAACACAAGAGTAGCCTATTGGTCAATAGGGGAGGCAATCATTCTTCTTGTAGTTAGTGTTGGGCAGGTATTTCTCCTCAAAAGCTTCTTTTCAGATAAAAGAACCACAACAACCCATGTTACATCATAACTGGTAGTGATAATGTTTCAGGTCATTGTGTTAATCACTTGTGAAATTACCGTTATCCAATTAATTGTAAGTACAAGGAACTAAATATATGAAACATCTAAATGTCTACCCCTCCTCATTGATTAAAATCACAAAATATAACCCACAAGTTATGAAAGGGACACCCAATTTGAAATATAGAGTAAACTTAGTGTTTTCTGATACTTGTATTATATATCTGGCAATGACCAGCCTCTCTTTGGTTTTGCTGATTTTAATCCAAATTGAGTTTGACTTTACTGATATGATTGCCCATCTGTGTTATAATGCTTTAAAAGGACCTGCCAATCTAGTGTCTGATGTGAAAGACAATACTCATGAAAATTAGATTTGACTTGAATTTTCATGCTGAATGTGTTGGATCATAAACAAGCTAATGTGATGAACTGTAGTTGTGAGATGTATTCCACTGTTTTGATTTGCTGTAACAACAAAAAAAATCCCATTATATCCTTTGCTTATCTGTAAAATTGTTGCAAGCTTGATAGTATATATTGGTGCAAAGTCTCCACCTGCCTGGTAAATCTCCATCTTCAAAACCTACTAAATTTTATACTTGAGTGTATTTGTCTAAACACACACTTTTCTACATTAAAATATAATGCATTTCTTCTTTTACAATGTTTTACTAAACAACTTCTAAACTGAGACTACTTGAGAAACATGCTTTCTTTATTCAAAAATTTTAAATCTCCAAGTTGCTTTTAAAAATGCAATGAAATGGGGAATATTGTAACTTTGTTACTGAAGCTGTGCAATCTCTGTACTTAGTGCTGTTGCTTGTCACATTTAAGACCAAAAATAGTTTGGTTTTTATCAAGCAGTTCAGCACCAGTTACATTGCATCCATTAGGCATGTGCACAGCTTTTAATTAAATTGTTTTCCTATTAAGAAGCCCATTTAATACTAATACTACATTGTGTGAGTGCTGTGTCCTTTATTTCCCTGTTTGGTGCACTGATACATTATGACCTTGTGCATGTAATCGCTACTCTTCTGTTAGTGGTCAAACCCATTTAAAATGTTTTGTGATATCTTTTTGGTTGATTTGTAGCAACATTGCTTCCACTGTTCATATCTTTAGTTTATGTATTGTAAAAAAATCTTGGTTTATTTGGATGTGGAAGATGGTAAATATATGTACATACAGGTACCTTTAATTGAGCTAGTCAAAATAAAGAAAGACTTCTTCAGATGATTCTGGAGGAATAAATTAACTTGGACCACTTTTTAAGTGCACACAAACAAAACTAAGATAAAAAATTGAGTTACTAGCTCTAATTCAAAAATATTCTACTTAAACTAGTTTTCAGCAAGCAGAGAAAGAATGCTAATTTTTCATTAATTGCCTGTATTATTTTCCAGGAAAAAATTGACAGGATTTACACATTCACTTGGACACCAAATAATCATTCTATGACCTAAAATGCCTTTAAAATGGTGTGATAGTTAAAAAAAAATTCTTCTTGTCTCTATTGTAAGCTTATAAACGACACTCTCAGAACTGAAGAAAAAAGCTTTAACACTTCAAAAATTAGTTAAAAGGTAATAGGGGTATAAAAAAGTTTAATATTTTATTCAGAATTATGTATGTCTTTCTATCTTGTATTGAACTTGCAATATTGCAGTTCCATTTTTGAGGTACAAGCTTACCTGAAATTGTAACAAAGATCAGAATGCAAAAACTAGTGCTTTCTTTTTATGCTACATATTTGAAAACTGTATATATATTTTAAAATAAGTGATTGGATAGGATATAATAGAACACATGCTACCACTTCAACACTAGGTGAAAAAAAAATCACTTTTTTTTAAATTATTAATATTGTTTTGTTAAAGCTGCATATATGAAAATAATAGTTCGGTTAGTGGTGTGATATGCAACTAAATCACTCCAGGTTAAATGAGATACAACTGTGTTTGAAGTTGTGAAAGGTTTCAACTATTCCTTTGATGTTTTATGTTTGCATAATGTGTTTTTATGTCCTGAAATATTCATTGTTGGTTTTGTTTGAAGGGGGGAAATTTTGAGTAAGGCAAAAAGACCCTGTGAATATTATGTGGGTAAAATACAAATTAATCATAGAATGGTTTAGGTTGGAAGGGACCCTTAAGATCATCTAGTTGCAACCTCCCTACCATGGGCAGGGAACCTTCCACTAGACCAGATTACCTAGAGCCCCATTCAGTTTGGCCTTTAACACTTCCAGGGATGGGGAGTCCACAACCTCTCTGGGCAACCTGTTTCAGTGCCTCACTAGCCTCACAGTAAAGAATTTCTTCCTAATACCTAATCTAAACCTGCCCTCTTTCAGTTTGAAGCTATTTCTTCTTGTCCTATCACTCCATGCCCTTATAAAAAGTCCCTCTCCAGCTTTCTTGTAGGCCCCCTTTAGGCACTGGAAGTTGCTATAAGGTCACCCTGAAGTGTTCTCTTCTCCAGGCTGAAGAGCTCCAACTCTCTCAGCCTGTCTTCATAGGAGAGGTGTTCCAGCCCTGTGATGAACTTAATGGCCTCCTCTGGACCCATTTTAACAGGTCATCATCTTTCTTGTGTTGAGGGCCCCAGAGGTGGATGCAGCACTCTAGGGTGGGGTCCCACCAGAGAAGAGCAGAAGGGGAAAATCAGTTCCTTCAACCTGCTTATCACTTCTTTTGATGCAGTCCAGGATACAGTTGGCTTTCTGGGCTGCAAGTGCACATTGCTGAGACATGTTGAGTTTTTTGTCCACAAACAACCCAAAGTCCTTCTCCCAAAAGCTAGTCTTGCTCCATTCTCTGCCCAGCCTGTACTTGTGCTTGGGGTTGCCCTAACCCAGGTGCAGGATCTTGCGCTTGGCCTTGTTGAACTTCACAAGATTCACACAGGCCCACCTTTTGAGCCTGTCCAGGTTCCTCTGGATGCCATCCATTCTGTCCTGCGTGTTGACTGCACCACACAACTTGGTGTTGTCAGCAAACTTGCTGAGGGTGCACTCAATCCCACTGTCCATGTCACTAACAGAGATGTTAAACTGTGCCAGTCCCAATGCACCACATGTCACTGCTTTCCACTTGGACATTGAGCCATTGACCACAACCCTTTGGGTACATGTCATGGTTTGAAATGGGAGGAAATTCAGGGAAGTGATGTAAAGCTTTTTGTGTAACTGACAGTCTGTTGAACCACTGAGAAGCTGGACACGCCTCTGTGGAACACACATGTTAAAAACGAAAAACCCCCGGGAACTTCCTTTCTCCTTTCCGGTCGGTGAGGACGTGGCGGGCCCCGGCCCCAACCCGCCCCTCCCCCCCGCCCCGTCTTGGCCAGGCCGGGCCGGGCGGTCCTGCCGCGCGCCGGGCCCCTTCCCCTCTCCCCGGGCCGCCCGCTGGCCTCCCCATCGGCTCCGATCGGGTCGGGTCGAGCCGGGCCCCAGCAGCGGCCGGGCAGGAAGGCGGGGGAGGCTGCCGAGCCCGGGCCAGAGCAGGGCTGCCCGTGGCTGTGAAGATCTTATGATCAAATCCCCTTCCCCCAGCGCGGCTGAGACCTGAGACCCCTGCAGCCTGTGCAGAAAAGCAAAGACCAACCATGAGGCCGATCCTGACACAACTCAGCCGCAGCTCCCTGCCACAAGTTACCGGCGGGTCAGGTAGGCCCTGGACGGGATGTTAACCCTTTCAGTGCTTCAAGCCTCCCTCGAGTGAGAGAAAGGAACAAGATGCAAGCATGTAAAGGAACAGCATGAAGACATCGAGGTCAGTGAGGAAGAAGTTAAGTCCCAGATGGGAGGGAGGAAGAGATGCCTTGTGTTTGGAGCTGAACATGTGTTTGTTGTAATGGGCAGTAATAACTCCAAACAAACTCCTTCACCAGATAGTAGCAAAAAGGCTAACAACATGAGTACAGGTCAGAGAGACTCCAAGCAAATTAATGAACTGTGCAGCCTCTCTGCTGAAATCAGGGAGCCTGCAAGCACAGCTCTGGGAGTTTGCAGCAGAAATGAGAAGACTGAAGACATTTTCTGTAGGTTTGTGGTTCTGCACACTGAGAATGACGTAGATGAGCTATCTGGATCCAGAACCTGCTGCAGAATAAATTTTCTATTAAACCTGGAATAATCTTTGCGGACATGCAAAGGTGGTGAACAAGTCTCGTAAAACTTAAGTGATGCTGTGAATGGCTGACTATGTGATACTATATTATTGACAGGAAAAATTTCTGAATGAACCTTGGTATGAGTCTCTCTTACACCTCCCCTGTCAATCCACTTAACCAACAGCACAAATACAACTCTCTGATACCTCTGAGACTGCTGAATAACTCACTTATCTGGGAGAAGATTCCCTTTGCCTTGCAGGCTATTACCATGCTGGAAGAAAACAGTCATGACTCTGCAAAACAAGTAGAGAAAATTTTCCAAGCGTTTACATACAGGCAGCAGCAAGAGGTACAGAGAGAGAAACTAGAGTGCTCGTGATGGTGAAAAAAAACTGTGAGAATAGATGATTATTAGAATAAGCAAAAGTCATATTCTTTGCTCTTATTTTATAAAGGAAGGGAAAAAAATCTCATTTTGACAAAACTGATTGTGAAATTATCTGCCAAGTTGAATTAAGTTCTGCTGAACACATTCTGTATATCAAGACATGAATGCCACTGTGCCCACTTAGAGGCATAAGATGCTGTCCACCCCTGTTGTGGTTTGACACTGGCCAAATGCTGGGCACCCATGAAAGCCACTCACCCTCCCCTGCCACAGCTGGGCAGAGGAGAGAAAAATTTAAACAAAGGGTTCATGAGTTAAGGACCGGGAGAAAACACTCCAAGGGAAAAACAGGCTCTTCTTAGAGATACAAAGTGAATCTATGACTAACAAAAGCAGAGGAGGATAATGAGAAGTAAAATAAGCTCTTAAAAAACACCTTTTCTTCCCCCAACCCCTCTCTCCTTCCCACCAACAGCGCAGGGAGACAGGGGGGTGGGGGTTTTGGTCAGTTCATCACCCAAAGTTTTCTTCTGCTGTGCAAGGAGGGAAGTTGTTCCCCTGTGAGATCACGGGGTCCATTCCCATGGAAGACAGTTCTCCATGAACCTCTCCAACATGGGTTCAATCTCATGAGCAGCAGTCCCCCAAAAACTGCTGTAACATGATTTCCCCTCACAGGCAGACAGACAGGCTTCCCAAAACTTCTGCAGTGTGGGTCACTCTTCCATGGGGTGCAGTCCTCCAAGGACAGGCTGCTCCAGCCTGGAAGCAGGGGCCCCCTCTCTCCACTGGGTCTCCCACTGGATCACAGCTTCCTCCAGGCATCCACCCACTCTGGCATGGGCACCTCCCCTGCGGGCTGCTGGTGGACCTCTGCATTCCCTGTGGACCCATGGGCTGCAGAAGGACAGCCTGCTTCACCATGGTCATCACCATGGCCTGCAGAAGAATCTCAGCTCCAGCACCTGGAGGGCCTCCTTCCTCTCCTTCGCCACTGACCTTGGTGTTACCATGTTACTTTCCCTCACATGGTCTCACCTCCTCCTCTTCTCTGACTAGGAACAAAACCCGTGACTTTGTTCTGATTTTCTTCTTAAATATATCATCACAGAGGCATTACCAACCTCACTCATTGGCCCCGTTTTGGCCAGCAGTATGTCCATCTTCAGAGCCATCAAGTATTGGCTCTGCTGGACATGGTGGAAGCTTCCAGCAGCTTTGCATAGGAGCCATATTTGTGGCCCCCCTGCTCCCAAAAACCAGGCTGTGCAAAACCAATACATTACACCCCTAAATGACTGTAGCAGGTTGACCCTGGCTGGGTGCCAGGTGCTCACTCAGTCACTCTATCACTCCCTTTCCCATTGGGACAAAGGAGAGAATAAGATGGAGCACAACCAGCAGGGTGAGATAAGGCAGTTTTATTACAGCAAAAGAAATAAATAAGCAGAGATCTGCACACACAACAGCTAAAGGGGGAAAAAAAAAGTCAATCTCTACTTCCCATCAGCAGCAATGTACAGACACTTCCCGGGAAGCAAAGCTTCAGCATGGGTAACAGTTCCTCCAGAAGGCAAACACTGAAAACTCACGAATGCCCCTCCCTTCCTCCTCTCTCCCTTAGTTTATATATCTGAGCTGATGTCAGATGGTATGGAATATCCCTTTGGTCAATTTGGGTCAGCTGGCCTGGTTGTGTCCCCTCTCAGGATCTTGCCCACTCCCATCCCCTTTCATGGGGGAAGGAAATGTCAGAAGGACAGTGTTGTAGATGTGGAGACAGAGAGATGACACACATCGGTTTTCATGCAGCAGAGAACCTTTATTGGTGTGCACAGCTCTTCATATAGGCTATTCAAGATTCTTCATTTGACTCTGATTGGTTACCACCCAGCTCATTGGCCAATAGCTACCTGCTTGTGTTCATATCAGGGACTGGCTCTCTGTAGCCAAACTCCTCCTCCTCTTATGAGGCATACAGACCATCCGTATGCTGCCATAGGACAGCGCCGCTCGTCAGTAACCAAAACACTGGTCTGTTATTAACACCCTTCCAGCTACCAATGCAAAGCACAGCTCTGTAAGGGCTGTGAACTTTACCTTGGTCAGACCCAATACAATCTCCACCCCCTATTCCATACCATTTGCATCATGCTTGGATCCCATATAATCTACATACTCTCATTACTAGAATCCTTAAGCCTTCTCTATACCAAACATACATTTTATTAACTACTATTGCCTGTCCTTTCACATCCCTCCAGGTGGTCTCCATTCCAGCAGGATGTGGGGTCAGGACAGGAGAAATAGTACACTTGATGGTTGATGTTGGGTACCGACACCATCCCTGTTCATCATCACCTTTTTCTTGCTCCTTGCCACAATTCATTCTTCGTCAGCTCATGTCCATCATGCTACTTAACACCTGTAACATACCACTTACACCATAGGTTATTCTTACCCCAAGGTTAAGTCTCCTTGAGGTACACACCGGGTCTCCCCATCCTCCTGCATTATGCACCAAGTACACCCAGGTCCTTGGGCAAAGACAGTCACACAAATGGGTTTGCCTTTTCCCATGGGGGAAGAAATTCACACTGACTTCCCCAGCCACTTCCTATGTGTAGTGCAGGGACCTTGTCTCCTTCCACAGTGTCTAAGGGCTTAGTTTGGGTGGGACCAGGGCGGTTAGGGTTAGCAAATCCCCTAGTATTGACTAGACAAGTGGTTTCTGCCAAGGTTGCATCCTAGTGCTTCCATGTCCCATTACCTAATGCCCCTAACATAGTTTTTAGCCACCCATTATATCTTTCAATCTTCCCAGAGGCCTGTGGATAATAGGGAATGTGATATATCCACTTAATGCCATGCCTCTTTGACCAGGAGTTTATAAGATTATCTTGAAAAGGAGTTCCATTGTCTGACTCAATTCTATTTGCGGTTCCATGTCACCCAAAAATGTGTCTTTCAAGACCTGAATTTGTCTTCCGGGCAGTGGCATGGTTTACTGGGTGCTTTTCCAGTCAGCCAGTAGTGGCCTCTACCATGGTGAGGATATAACTCTTGCCTTGGTGTGTCCATGGCAATGGCCCAATGTAATCAATTTGCCAGGCTTCACCATACTGGAAACCCAGCCACCACCCTCCACTCCAAATCAGCTTCACTCATGTGGCTCTCTTGATGGCAGCACATTTCACACTGATGGATAACCTGTGAGATAGCCTCCATGGTTAGGTGCACCCCTGGATCACGAGCCCATCTGTATGCTGCATCCCTTCCAAAATGCCCTGATGTTTCATGGGCCTATTGGGCTATAAATAGCTCACCCTTTCTTTCCCAATCTAGGTCTACCTGAGTGTCACTATAGGACACAAAAGAACACAAGCACACACCACTGTTCTCAAGGTGAGGAAAAAAGGGAAGTTTATTTTCTGACTCCAACATTTATAGTTTTCCAAAAGTGACAGCGGATTGGAGGGTGACAGTGACACCTCTCCAATGACACTGGTCAAACCAACAGTCCATCAACTCTCTCCTCCTCCATAAAGGAATGCAAAACAATGAGTTATTTACAGAAAGTGTGTGAGAAAGTTCACTACAAGAATGTCAACATCAGAAGGCTTAGAAAATCTTAAAAAACCAGGGTGACATCTCACCCTTTTCCGTTTAAAAAAGAAAATGAAATGTCCTGATTTAGGGCAAATTTGGAGGAGAATTTCCAAATTAGGGCCCCTCCAGTAAGCAAACTCACAGGGCCCCTCCCCGCAACTGGTTCGGGAAGGATTCCTCAGAGAGAAGTGGAAAGAACCTGTTTACTTAATAGGCAGAGCACCCCCCAGCACACAAAATGAACAATACCAGATGACACCGCTCTGAATAGAGATGACAAATTCAGAAAGTCTCTCTTGGGGGGTGGTCACTCTGTTCTCAGTCCCCCCAGTGCTGAGGCAGCTGCTGCAGGCCACAAGGTGCAAACTCTCGGTGTTTTCCAGGTCCCAGTCTGGAGCAGGTTCGAAATGGCCAGAAAAAGGAAAGGAGAAACAGTCCAGGAAGAAATTTGGACAGTTTAGCTAAACTAGCTAATGAGCAAAAGCAAGCAGAAGCGAAGAAAGCAAGAGCGAGAGAGAGCAAAGCAAAAAGCAAAAGCAGCAAAAGCAAAAGCTGCAGTCTCTGTGTCCCACCAGGCTGATAAGATAAACCAAAACAAAATTTTCCCTCTTCAGAGCCAGTCTTAAAGGTACAGAACATAATATCCAACATTAACAGAACACATGAATGGGGATACAAGCATCATAACTATTAAATATTAAGCCCCGAATGTTTCGGGGTGTGTCCTGCCTGGCTTCATCTGGCCTCACTGCTGGACCACAGGCGGCAGCTGTGGCGTTTTTCACCCCAGAGATGCCTTTGGCTGGCTGGGTGCTGCAGCTGGGCGCTCAGAACAAGTCCAGGCAAAATAGGAACTCAGTTTACCTTTGGTGGAAAAGGTTCAGATGAGATGAAGGTGAAGAGAAAAGGAGCGGGTTCTGCCGTGTAGCTTAGATCCAGAGTTTATTGTAGCATGGTAGACCTCTGAATGTGGTATCAGCTCCAGCCAGACAGAGACAGCAGAGACAGAACCACGGCAGAGACCCGGGCAGAGACCCTGGCCACATGGTCTCGTGTCCTTTTTAAGCCCCGGGGACAGGGGGAGGGGACGGACAGGTGAGGGCCAACCAGGTGTGAGCAGGGGAAGGGTCAGGGGATGTGGACGCTAGGACAAACCAATGAGCCAAGGCCTGGGGGGCATCTGCCAATCACACGACGCCTTGCTGGAAGGTTTAGATTAATGGACAGCTTCCAGGCAAGAGGGAAAAAGGGGGAGGGGGAAAGGTTGGCACACCTGAGGGGGATGGGATAGGTGAGAGGAAATGGGACACACTGCAACATCTCCCCCTAGTTTTGTTTAAAAAGAAGAGGACTGGGTTTGTGGTACAGAATGCTTGCCAAACCATGGTTGGTAAATCGGTTCCTCCTCTACAGGAGGTTCAGTGCTTTCCACTGAGGGTTTCTATGTCATTCATTGAAGCACTAAGGGCTTCCAAATGGTAAACTTCAGGAGGGGGAGATGAGCTTGAAATCAACTTGAGAACCATGTGGTCGACTAGTCCAAAAACAATGCTAACAACTACAACAACAAAAACTAATACAAACAGTACTAAAATTACAGTTTTCAGAATAGATCCCAACCAGCCCGAGAGTCCCAAGTCTTTGAACAGTCCATTCAGCCAGTCATCAGTTTCTCTCTTGATGTCCAAGGTCTTTTGCCAAGGTAGTCCATACATGCTTTTGGCTGAGGGACTATCCAGGAGATCTCTGGTGGGAAGATCACGAGTAGGACGGGGAGCAGGCTTGGCCTCATGGCATCTTGATGCTACACACGAACCGTGGGATCTAAACTGGTACAAGGAAACTTAAGACAAACACATTACAAACTATTCCAGAAAGGAGGCTTAAATGGAATTTCCTCCAGAGAACACATGTGGCGTTTCCTTCTCCAGGCAGCATTGGCAACCTGGGGCGCTTCTGTCGATTTCTCTGAGACCTTGGGAAGATAGGGCCTTACCCATTTGGAAGGAACCCACTTTAACCCAGAGGGGGTGGACACACAGGCGTATCCACGTCCCCAAGTAACCAATTTGTAAGGTCCCACCGTTTTCCAAGTCTCAGGGTCCTTTACGAAAATCGGAGGCTTTTCTTTCAACATCGTATGACTGCTCCCCCCAAAATGGCGCAGGATGGGCGGGTTCAGGCTGTCAAAGGAACAATTCAGAAAATTGATTGTGAACAACGCCCTGGACAATCGGATGTGGGGGGGTTCCACCTTCAGAACCTGTTGCTGCTGGTCTAGGACTCTTTTAATATTGCAGTGAGTCCTTTCTACAATGGCTTGACCTGTAGGGGAGTAGGGGATGCCAGTTTTGTGCTCTACTCCCCATTGCTGCAGGAAGCTCCTGAAATCCTTGGATTTGTAGGCAGGCCCATTATCAGTTTTCAATTCCTTGGGGATGCCCATGAAAGAAAAAGCCTGTAAGAGGTGCTTAATGGCATCATTAGATGACTCTCCTGTGTGGGCAGAAGCATAGACCGCTCCAGAAAAGGTATCTACACTAACATGAACGTATTTCTGCCGTCCAAATGACTGTATGTGTGTAAGATCTGTTTGCCACAGTTCACAACTGTTCAACCCCCTTGGGTTTGCTCCCGTACTCACTGTAGGGAGTGCATGTTGTTGGCAATTTGGGCATGTGGCCACAATTGCTTTGGCCTGTTCTCGAGTGATGTGAAACTGACGAACCAGGCCAGGTGCATTTTGGTGGAAAAGCTGGTGGCTGATTTTTGCCTGTTCAAAAACATTTGGAAGCGTGGCCATCACTGCAGGTGCAGCAAGAGCATCTGCCCTTCTGTTGCCTTCAGCGATAAACCCTGGCAAGTCGGTGTGTGACCTGACGTGCATCACGTAAAATGGTTGCTCCCGGTGAGTGACTAACTTTACAAGTTTTGAGAGCAATTCAAAAAGTGCGATGTTAGACACTTCTTGCAGTATTGCTTGATCTGCCCTGGATACTACTCCTGCCACATATGCAGAATCCGTAATCAAATTGAATGGTTCTGAGAACCCTTCAAAAGCCCTAACAACAGCAGCCAATTCAGCAACCTGAGGTGAACCTTCCACCTCAGCAATGTCCGTCTCCCACTGCTGGGTTTGAGGATCCTTCCAAGTCATAACGGACTTGTGGGACCTCCCGGACGCATCTGTAAAGACAGTCAGAGCCTTTTTTAAAGGTCTCCTACTCAGAGCACTTCTCAATTTCAGAATAAATTGAACATCTTGTTCAAACATTTTGTGGGCAGGCCGGTGGACAGAAATTTGTCCTGAGTAGGAATCCAGAGCAAAGTGCAACACTTCATTTTCTCGAAACAATTGTTCTAATATTTGCATAGAATTTTGACCCGATTTTAACACAATTGGAATGTGAATGCACTCAAAGTCACATCCTGCTAACTCCCTGATCCGGGTTCTTGCTTTCCGGATCAGTTCTGCTACCAGCTCCTGAGGCTTTGTCATTCTCTTGGACCTTTTGTGACTGAGGAAAACCCATTCTATGATCAAGAGAGGGTCCCTCTTGTCCTGGCCCTTTTTGGGTGTGCCCTTTACCTTAGGAGTTTGTTTTTCCTCCCACTGGAAAATGATTCCATGGAGGTGTGGCGACTTAGCTAGGATGATAAATTTGAATGGCAGGTCAGGCCGGCATCGGTTGGCCTGTCTTGTGGACATTGCAATCTGAACCTTTTCTAGAGCTTTCTGTGCCTCTGGGGTAATAGACCTAGGAGCACCGGGGTCCTCTCCCCCTTTCAATAAATTGAAAAGAGGGGCAAGGTCTTCGTTAGTCAGACCGAGCCATGGTCTTACCCAATTCAAAGACCCACACAACTTGTGGACATCCGCAAGGGTCTTGATCCTTGGATTTATTTCTAGTTTTTGAGGAACAATGGTCCTATTTCCAATTTCTAGGCCCAAATATTTCCAAGGTGGCATCTTTTGAATTTTCCTTTCCTGGAGCTCGAACCCTGCAACAATCAATGCATCGATCGTTAGGTCAAGCGCATGTGTGAGTAAATCATCATTGGGGGCACACACAAGGATATCATCCATATAATGATAGATGATGGCCTTTTCTGCAGCTGCACGCACTGGGGAAAGCAGGGAAGAGACATACCACTGGCAGATCGCTGGGGAAACCTTCAGACCCTGAGGAAGAACTGTCCAATGGTACATTTTCATAGGGGCTTCCATGTTGATGGTGGGGACCGAGAATGCGAAAAGCGGTGCATCGTCAGGGTGTAGGGGAATATGGAAAAAACAATCACTTATATCAATAACAGCTAATTTCCAATCTTGGGGAAGCATTGCTGGGGATGGCATACCAGGTTGGGAGAGCCCATACCTTCAATGACGTTATTAATTTGTCGGAGGTAGTGGAGGAGCCGCCATCTCTTTTTGTCAGCCGTTTGAATGACAAACACTGGAGAGTTCCACGGGGACATGGTCTCCACAATGTGACCCTTTTTCAGTTGCTCTTCCACTAGCTCTTCAAGCGCCTTTATTTTTTGTTTATTGAGCGGCCACTGTTTCACCTCAACTGGTTTGTCTGTTTTCCACTTCAGTTTTTGGGTGGGGTGCTGTTGTTCAATGACCGCTGTACAAAAATCCTGTGGAGAGTCTGGAATATCAATTGTGACACCCCACTGGGCCATCAAATCTCTCCCTAACAAAGGTTCCGAATAATCTAACACAAATGGACGGATATTCGCCAACTGTCCATTTGGTCCTTCAATTTGGATGATGCTTTTGGATTCTTTTGCCAATTGCAGGCCTCCTACACCTTGAACGTGACGGGCAACGTTTTGCAAAGGCCAATTTGCTGGCCAGTCTTGTACTGGGATCACTGTGCAGTCTGCACCCGTGTCTACAAGCATCTCAATGGGTTTTGACTCCCCACCCCTACTGACATTACACCATAATTTGGGTTTATGTCTTCAAATAACGTGGACCCAGGCGACTGTGGGCCCTTGTTTTTCGGTGCCTTCAGGCAAAAACGGCACAGGGATAGCTTGGGCAACAATTTGTCCTTTGGGAAGAAACAGTGGTGGGTGGAAACAGCGCAGCCCAAGAACGAATTGCTCAGGATCTGATGTTGTCATTCCTGGAGCAATTTCAATCTCATGTGGTGTGTGTTTGGTGTCCCCAATGGCAATGTACTTACAACGAATTCGGTGCCAAGTACCCTTCTGATCTGGGTTGACAGAGACAAAATGCCAGTCCGTATCTTTCAGATGGAGTGATTCTGTCAGCTGCAACCTGAAAGGCTCATTGACAGAAGACGTGGTTAACATAGGTTCACTTAAATTATAACAAAGGTTATTTTGTTGCGTTTTTAACAGTGGACCAGTAGACGTGGTCTTTGAAGCATCTGCTTCACTTACAGAAACAATAACAATACCGCGCGTTTGGTTTGTTTTGGTTCCCTTATTCCCTTGGCCTGCTCTTTTTGTGTCCGCACGCCTAGCAGGCCGGCGCTCTCCATTCAGTTTTTTTGTTGTTGTTGACCCCCTGGGAGTGTTTGTAATTTCCCTCCTGTGCCATTTCTAAACTCATCAAATTGCTTTTTCAGGGGGCACTGGTTACTCCAATCCCCAAGGTTGTTGCAAAGCAGGCATGGCTTTGTGGGGTCAATCATTGCTGGTTGTCGCTGCTGCCCAGGGTACTGCTGTGCTGAGGGAATGGGCGCAGGGCTGGCAATGGCGACACGCTGAGGTGGTCTTGGCAGCAGCCTTGGTCTGGTGTCTTCAGCCACACTCATCAGAGGCACTTTCCTGTTAAAGACTAGAAGTATATCTTTTAGTGTAGGGGGAGTTTCTAGAGGGAGACTCAAAATTGCGGCTCGACACTGTTCATTTGCATTTGTAAATGCCATTTCCTCTAAAACCTCTTCCCTTGCATTCTCTTTTTTAACTTGGATTTCAATAGCTCTAGTTAACCTTTCGACAAATTTCAGAAAAGGCTCGAATGGTAGCTGCTTGATCTTACTGTAGGGCTCAAAAGGCCCCTAAGGTTGGAGGGAAAAGAATGCTTTTTCAGCAGCTTCTTTTACCTTCTCCAGTGCTTCTACGGGTATTACAGTTGCTTGGATCGTGGCTGCAGACCACTGTCCTTCACCAGAGAGATGCTCAATGGTAATTGGCATGCCATTAGCATCTTTCGCTGTGTTTGGATCAGCCTGCAAGCCTGGAAGAGCCTCTTTTAGCAGTTGTTTCCATGATAATTCCCATAATTTGAATTCTGTAGATGTCATGAGGCATGAGAAAAGCTGTTTTAAATCATGCGGGACTACTACAGTCCTGCTCAATTCAGAATTTAAAAGGCCACGGAAGTATGGACTGTGTGGGCCATACTCCTTGTGGGATTTACAGATCTCTTTAATCAATTGACGTCCAAAAGAGCTCCAATTAGCAGTTTGAGCAGCTCCTCCTTGAGCTGCAGGCTGATACGAAACAGGGGCAAATGACAAAGTGGGACCCTGTATTGGTTCTGCAGCTTCCTGCCCTGTATCCCTTGCATTGGAAGCATTGGGAACATAGAAGCAGTTTTGGGGACATGCAGTGGGTGTGCCCCCACCGAGGGAACCTGGGGAGGGGGCAGGGGGCTGGCAAGGGGCGGGGATACCGTGGGAACAGGGGGCGGGGACACCTGGTGACGTCACATCGGCAGACGCCCCCTGGGAGGAGTAGAGGGGCGGAGCTGAGGGTACAGCAGGTAGGGGAGAGGGAGGGAAGGTGTCACGAGGAACAGGAGGAGAGGGGGATGGGAAAGGAATTTTGGGATGCTTAAGGGTATTTCGGGAAGAAGGTGACCAGGTCTGGGAGGGTGCCACGTGGCATCCTCCATCTTGGGTAGCCCCTAGGGACTGGGGGCCATTTTGGGGATCACTGCTCTCCGAAAAGCTAACACGTGCTCTGGGATTTAGAGCGGGGGAAGCAGAGTTTTGGGAAGATTTCCACGAGACCTGGCCAGGGCCTTGTGGACAAGGGGACTCAGGCATTTTAACCTGCACTGGGAGTCGACTTCCCAGCGTGTGAGCAGGGTTTGCTCTGTTTAAAATACCAAGTTTTGGGGTAAGAGGTTCAGGGCTGGTAGGGGGGGAAACAGGGAGAGCAGAGGTACATGGCTTAATATTTGGCTTTTTCTCCAATTCCTTTTGTTTGAGCAAAGCAGTCCAAATTTGTAAGCTCCAGAACACAAATTTAGCTGAGGATGTATTCCCAGACTGTCCCAAGGTTATCAATTCATGCCCTACTTTATCCCAAAATTGAATATTGTGGACTTCCTCAGGAGAACTTTGTGGGAAGTGCAGAAAAAGCCACCTTATAAACTATTTCAATTTTCCTTTTGAGAACTTTACGTTTGCATTAACTAAAATTCCAATAATATGATAATACACTCCTTTTTGTGCTGTGATTAATTTCGAGCCCATGTTACATGTAAATGGCACAGAACAAATTCCCGCCGACGGAATACAAAACCAAAATCAGCTACCGATTTCAAAAGAAAAAAAAACCAAACTACGGTTAAAAGGCGATAACAGACGAAAGCTTTCACAATGCAGCTGTATACACTGCCTTTGAAATTGCCGAGGGCAGGAGCAGCAGGGAGTCGGGACCCGCCCCAGCTGCGTGGAGACAGACAAAGCCTCCCCCGCCCGCGGGAATGCAGCCCCTCCGCACCGAGAGAGAGAGAGAGAGCCCCCCCCGCTCGCCACGTGGCGAGCCGAAACCGGGGCCGCCCCGCGCCGCGTGGAGACGGACACAAAGCCTCCCCCGCCCCGGGAACACAGCACCCCCCAAGCACCGAGAGAGAGAGCACGCGGTGCTGCCGAGCCGGGGGGAGGGGCAGGCAGAACCGTCCTGCTCCTCCGAGCTGGCGCCAATTCCAAAAGCGACAAGAACACGCCGCAGAGTTAAAGCTTTACACAGGGAACAACCTTATCACCGCAGGGCTGCGCAGCCTAAAATGCAAAGAGCAAAACGGAACCCGTCTCACGGCAAAGATGGGCTTTTAAAAAGGAACTCGTCTCACGGCAAAGACAGGTTTTTGAGCTACTACCCCCGAAGGAGCAGAAATACTCACCGAAATCGAAGCAGTTCCTGGCAAGGTCAGGCAGGCTGGTCTCTTCACTTGAATAGGACCCCTTGGGCAGGAAGGGGCTCCCCTATTCTCCCCTGGAAAATTCGCTCACCAGAAAGGAGCTTCACTTTCCAGAGGCACAATGCGTTCCTCGAGGCTTTTTGTGGGATCAGAACAGTCCCAAAGTCTCTTCTGGAGAGCCGTGCAACCACAGCTCTTTCCAGTGGAAGCAAAGCTGCTGTAACGCTTTTCCAAGGTTCTGAGGTTCCTTTTTGGGGCTGCAGGTCCGTGCAGCCCCACATTGGGCACCACTATATTAAATATTAAGCCCCGAATGTTTTGGGGTGTGTCCTGCCTGGCTTTGTCTGGCCTCGCTGCTGGACCAAAGGCGGCAGCTGTGGCGTTTTTCACCCCAGAGATGCCTTTGGCTGGCTGGGTGCTGCAGCTGGGCGCTCAGAACAAGTCCAGGCAAAATAGGAACTCAGTTTACCTTTGGTGGAAAAGGTTCAGATGAGATGAAGGTGAAGAGAAAAGGAGCGGGTTCTGCCGTGTAGCTTAGATCCAGAGTTTATTGTAGCATGGTGGACCTCTGAATGTGGTATCAGCTCCAGCCAGACAGAGATGGCAGAGACAGAACCACGGCAGAGACCCGGGCAGAGACCCCGGCCACATGGTCTCGTGTCCTTTTTAAGCCCCGGGGACAGGGGGAGGGGACGGACAGGTGAGGGCCAACCAGGTGTGAGCAGGGGAAGGGTCAGGGGATGTGGACGCTAGGACAAACCAATGAGCCAAGGCCTGGGGGGCATCTGCCAATCACACGACGCCTTGCTGGAAGGTTTAGATTAATGGACAGCTTCCAGGCAAGAGGGAAAAAGGGGGAGGGGGAAAGGTTGGCACACCTGAGGGGGATGGGATAGGTGAGAGGAAATGGGACACACTGCAACACAACGTCACCCTTAGACAAATGTGAAAAAGAAAACATGAACAATGTTCAATGTCCACTTGCGGAGGAATTATCGGAGTGATCACTCTCTTCATCTGCATCCGAGTCATCACTCAATGATTCACCTGCTTGATGCCTTTCAGGTTGGTCATGGTTTCCATCTTGCTCGTCAGCTGGATTCTGCCTCTGCGGTCGCAGGTCAGGGCGAAACCATTTCAAAGGTACCCAGCGTACCCCAGTATCTGTGGATACACAAGCATACCCATGCCCCGAAGCGATAAGGTCATAGGGACCTTCCCACTTTTTGGTGACTAAATTCCGCACCCGAACCTTCACCCGAGGCTGATGTGCCTCGTCCGTAGCCTGCAACAAGAGATGGGGATTCAAAATGACAGGATTATTTGAGTTCTGCGGCACAGTGAGATGATTGATTGTGTACAAAGCTTTTGCCAACCGACTGTGCGGGGTTTCACCCTGCATTCCCTGTTTTTGTTTTTGAAGAACCTGCTTCAGAGTACCATGAGTGCGTTCTACAATAGCTTGGCCAGTCGGAGAATGAGGGATACCAAACTTGTGCGAAACACCCCACAACTGCCGGAACTGCCGCACCTTTTGCGATGCGTAAGCAGGACCATTGTCGGTTTTCACACCAGAAGGTATGCCCAGAATGGCAAAGGCCTGCCTCCAGTGGGTGAGGACATCACGGGCCTTCTCCCCAGTGTGAGCCGAAGCCCACATCGCAGAGGAGAACGTGTCCACAGTGACATGCACATACTTGAGCCGGCTAAACTCGGCAATCTGGGTGACATTGGTCTGCCAAAGCTCCAAGGCCCTAAGGCCTCTGGGGTTTACCCCTGCCGGCAAAGGCGAAGCAAGTGCGTGGCAGTCGTCACATGACTCAACAATGTCACGAACCTCAGTTGGCATCAGCTGAAACTGCTTCTGCAGGGTATGTGCGTTTTGGTGGAAAAACCCATGCGATGCCTTGGCCTGCGCGAGCGTATCAGGCTGAGGCGCTACCCACGCTGGGTTAGCCAACTTGTCAGCCCTCGCGTTACCTTCCACTATAAAGCCTGGCAAATTGGTGTGACTCCTCACATGCAGAACATAGAATGGATGAACCCGGGCCTGAATGGCACACCACAAGGTCTTCAGTAAATGAAATAAGGCAGGATTACTGACCCCCTTCAAAACCGAATGACCCAGCCGCTGTACGATATCAGCCACATAGGCGGAATCCGTGACCAAGTTGAAAGGTTCCTGGAAAAATTTCTCAAATGCCATGACAGCAGCCCTCAGTTCAACCAATTGGGCTGACCCATCCTCATGACCTTCCAGAACCTGCCACTCAGATCCATCCCTCCAAGTAACAATGGCCTTTCCTGTTTTCCCTGAACCGTCAGTGAAGATGGTGGGTCCTTGCACGGGTTCCTGGCTATTTTTGGGCCACAAAGAGATTTGTGTGAATTTCGCCATATGCAGTAGCCTATGACTGGGCAGATGATAAATGATCTGCCCTGAAAAATTTTCCAGAGCACTCTGCAAGGACACACTGTTTGCAAAGCTCCAGTCAAAATCCTCCCGTTGCACTGGGAGTATGATCTTTGCAGGATCCGCACCCATCAATTGCAAACACTGTTGCCAGCATTTGATTATCAAGCAAGCAATCAGCTCAAACAATGCAGTTGCCGTCTTCTGCGGCTGATGGGGCAGGAAAACCCATTCCAAAACGTGCAAGGAATCAGACCATTTGTCACTCCATTGGCCAATGATGCCCGTGGGATGCAAATCTGGAGTGGTGATGAACACAGTGACATCAACGGAGGGATCAATGTGATAAACTTGGCAAGCCAAAACAGCTTGCTGAACCACCTCCAACGCCTTACGCACCTCAGGGGTCAGTGTGCGAGGTGACTTTAGATCAGAGTCTCCTTTCAACAAATCATACAGAGGAGACAGCTGTGCGTCGGTTAGTCCTAGGTACGGACGTAACCAAGTGATGACACCTACCAATTTCTGAGCATCATTCAGTGTCTTCACAGAATGCACAAATTGCACCTCCTGGTGACGGATTGTCCGTTCCAGAATTTTGACCCCCAAGTACTTCCAAGGTGGTTGTTGTTGAACCTTTTCTGGAGCCACCTGCAGTCCATGAGCATGCCATGAGTGTGCCATTGAGCAACCAAGGCTGAATCCTCAGCAGCTCATCCTGGGTGGACACGGCCACCAAAATGTCATCCATATAATGATACAGACGTGCATCAGGAAACTGCTTGTGAACTCCAGACAAGGCACAGGCCACATACCACTGGCATATGGCAGGAGAATTGTGCATGCCCTGAGGCAATGTCCTCCATTGATATCTCCGTGCGGGCTCAGCCTTGTTAATCGCTGGCACTGAGAAGGCAAACTTCGGTCTGTCATCGGGATGCAAAGGAATCGTAAAGAAACAATCCTTCAGATCCACAATGAGGACCGGCCAGTCTGCGGGAAGCATGGTAGGTGATGGCATGCCCGCCTGCAATGTTCCCATGCTTTCCATCATGGCATTAACCTTTTGGAGGTCTTACAACAACCTCCATTTCCCAGATTTCTTTTTGATGCAGAAGACAGGAGTGTTCCAGGGACTGGTAGAAGGCTCCAGATGACCTTGGTCCAACTGCTCCTGCACCAGATTCCGAAGGGCATCCAATTTATCTTGAGGGAGGGGCCACTGCTTCTCCCAGACAGGTTTGTCCACCAGCCACCGTATAGGAGGCGTAGGACACTCTGCGCCCTTCACTGCAGTGGCCCCCATCAAAAATCCGTCCCGATGCGCACCCCCCAGAAAGACAGAACATCCCTCCCCCAGAGGTTGGAAGGAGTAGAAGTAACATGAAGCCTAACCAAGGCCGTCTGTCCCTCCGGGTTCGTGACCAGCACGGGCTGCTGGCTCACGTAGCATTGCGCCGTCCCTCCCAGGCCGGCAACAGACATCCCCACTGGATCCAAGAGCCACTCCGGGGGCCAGGCAGCAAGGGAGAGAACTGTGACGTCAGCACCACTGTCGAGAAGCCCGCGGAGGTGGATTTCCGATGGCGTCGCACCAGGAACAGACAGGGTACACAGCATCTTGGGACGGTCCTTGGTCAGGACAGCAGTCCAGTGAACTTGAGGCAGCCCAGTGCATCCAAAGCCACCAGCTCCATGCGACCGGTCAGCTGTCCTGCGAACAGAGGACTTAAAAGGCACAAGTTGAGCAAGTTGCGTCCCTTTCAGGATTGTGATGGGGGAGTGGGTGTGGAGACCATGGCACAAATCTGCCCTGTGAAATCTGCATCAATGAGCCCCAGGTGCACAATGATGCCCTGAAGGGTGGCACTAGACCTCCCCATAAGGAGAACACTCATGCCCCCCACCCAAGGGACCAAAGGCATCCAGGGGAACCTTGCGTATTTCAGAAGATTCTAAGACAACTATTGCTGCGGTGCAGACATCCACACCTGCGGGTGCTGGCTGCAAGCCGGCAAAGGAGACCTCCATCAGCTCCAGGGTCTGGAGAGAAGCTTGTGTCTGAGCACGCCTCTCCTGCTGCGCGCTCCGCTTGACGTTTCCCGAGCCCGGTAAAGCTTGGCCATTAACATGAACAGTCGCCTTGCAAACATTGGACATGCGATTTGGCCTACCACACCGACCGCACAAGAACATGGGGAATTTGACCTTCTGCGCTTTCTTTCCCCTCTTCTTGCCAGCCTGTGCAGTCCTGTGCTGTGGCTGCTTGCTCTGCGGCGCCGCCCAAACTGGCTGCACAGCGGCAGCCATGGCAGCCAACTTCCGACCCGGGGGGACGATGTCCGCACAGGCCTCCACCATCTCGGAGATAGTAGGAACACCAGGCAGAGCCACTATGACCTTCCTACAAGCAGCATTGCAATTGCACTTGACAAGGTTTGCAATCGTAACGCTCCTTGCTAGAGGATCAGGCACCTGCCTCTCCACAGATGCAATCAGCCTTGCCGCAAATGCCACGAAAGGCTCATCATCCCCCTGGACAATGGTCAAAAACAGCTGCTTCGGAGCAGCCATTTCCAGGGTCTGAACAATCGCTGCCATGCCCAGCGTGTGGCACTGGTCAAGCACAAGGGGATCGAATCCAATCTGCCCCTGAACATTTTCATAAAGCCCGTTCCCATCAGCATGTCAGTGACAACCCCACACCTGGGGTCCTGCGGCGCCAGCGCAGCATTCTGCACCACTGCATGGGCCACCAAACGAGCCCACTTGGTCTCAAAAACACCATATTGCACAGGGTCAAAAAGAGAATGTGCCACACGACGGAGATCGTGAGGTGTCAGCACATCCGTAGCAATCCTTTGCAGAGTCTGCATAACCCCAGCAGACCCCAAACCATGCTGAGCAACTGCTTCACGGAGCTCCTTCTCCAGCTTATATGAAAGGGGTTAATGGGTGTTATGAGCAACGTCCCATAGCACAGGGAAAGCCTGGGGACCCCCTGGCAAAGCCACCGCACCTGCTGTGTCCCGGTCCTTGGGCCCCACGGGGACAAGAGGGGATGATTGAATGGGAGCCAGGTCAACACCACTCGCCCCTGCGCCCCCTGCAGCACCGGCAGAGCCAGAGGAGCCCGCTCTGCGACCCTGCAGATGCCGCGAGGAGACAGGCTCAGTCATCTCGTCGGTCTTGGTTTTGGCCTCTCGCCAGAAACGCTCGGGGTGCCTCGGACGCACAGTCACCTGGCACGAGGGAAGTGTCCACAAATTTGACGAGGAAGCGCCATGGCCCCGGGAACCCACTGGCCTCCCGCTGGCCATGTCAGCAGTTGCGCTAAAGTTAAACACCTCAGCGCCCTGTCGCGCTGCAGCTCCGGCAGGGGGGCACCTCGGCAGACGCAGGTGCCGGCGCGGCCCGCAAATCCGGCGCGGGCCGGTACGAGACCGGCGTGGGGCCCCCGGCCCCCGACACGGGGGAGGGGCGGGATGCCGGGTGAGGCGCGGCCCGCGGAGCTGCGTCACTGCGGGGCGGCACAAGGGAGCCCGGCAAGCCCCCTATGAGCGTCCGTCCTATGCCGCAAGACTCCACAGCGGGCACCGCCCCCACCGAGTGGAGAGGGGCGGGCTGCCCGCCCACCGGAGCGGGGCCGGACAGAACACCGACCGACGCCCCGTCCTCGGCTGCTTCCGCCGACTACGCATGCCCAGCAGGCTGCGCAGGCCCAGAGACGGGCACAGCCGCCCCCCCCCCGCTGAGGAGCTCGACTCGGAGGCGGGGGAGCCCTCCCCCCCCGTGCTCAGGGAAAACTTCGTGGAAACCCCGCAGTTCGGACACCAAGTCGTCACCGAATCAGACTCAAGCCGAGGCGGAGGCTGACCCTCAAAGGCCGGGAAGGCACAAAGAGAGGGCAGCCCATCCCCAGCCCCGCCGCCCGCGCTAGGCGGGGCGAGGACGGCCCGCCGAATCCATAGAGCCCCCAGAAACCCACGGGGCTCCGCCTCCCGGACCCGGGACCAGCTGGCTGTGAGCCCAATCCACCCCGGGGGAACAATCGCCACCCCCCAGCACATCGTCCCGGGGCGGGGAGGGGGACTCCACATCGCACAGAAACTCAAACTCCCCCTCGTCCACGTCCGAGACAGAAGGGCTTCCCTGGGAACTCCGAGGGGTACAAGGATGTCATGGTTTGACACTGGCACAATGCCAGTGCTTTGATGACAATACTCTCTCTTTGGTTTCTACTGTGAGATGTGACTAGGAATAAGCAAAGCAGGCTCTTACTTAGAAATAAAAAAAAATATTAACTAAACTACAAGGGAAAGGGAAAAAAAGAAACACACAAGGAAAATGAAAACTTCACAAATACATCTCTTCTTCTTCACTAAATTCTTAATACAATACATCTCTCAAATCATCGACTCTCGGTCCGGCACTACCTTTCAGAATACTCAATCTTCAGTTCATCAAGAGGAGGAGGAGTTTTTTTTGTGCTAATGGTGACTTCTTCTTTTCATGTCTAGTGCTTTCACTACTGAACACGGACCAGGGCTGCTTTTAGGGTCGTCTTTTAAGGATGCTTCGTTCTACTCTAAAAAGGCACAGTCTCAACTTTGGGACGTGTCCCTCTTATATTTTTTGCACCCCCTGGGGCCGAGGGGTTCTTACACTGAACTTTCTTGGTCTTGAGGCATTGCTTTTTCTTAGAATGCAGTCTCTGTATCACAAGGAAACATGGTTCTGTCTATGGCTACACAAAAAGAGTTTAGCATAAGCTACTCTATCATCTCTTCTACTTGAGTTCTTCTCTATTCTTTTCAGATCTCTCTTTTGCTCAGACTTCTAACTCTTACTCAGTTTTCTTTTCATCTTCTGCTCCATCCCCCTCCAGGAGAGGTCAATGCTTTGCAGAGTTTTCATTGTCTACAAAAGGGTTAAAAGCTCTTACAAGCGGCCGGACACATCGCCGCAGGGCATCCTCCCCCCCCCTTCTCCGCCGGCGGGCTGTGCGGCTAGCACAGGATATCAAATTTTAAGATAACAGTCTCCGGCACCGGTGCTCTTTCTCTCTCTCTCTCTCTCTCTCCGAGGAGGGGGCGGGGGGGGGGGGGGGGGGGGCTGCCCGGTACATGGCTATACAAACTCCCGGTGCTTCTCTCTCTCCTCCACCCTTGGGCCAGGCCTACCTCATGGCTTCCCCTCCCCCCCGCCCAGCCGGCAGCTGGGACGGGGGGCAGAGATCTAAATTCTTTCCCACCGGAAATCTAAAGAGACCCTCCCAGGCGGAGAGCCCTGCTTTTAACCTCGTGTTCTCAGAGGCAGATCTAATGTCTTAATGGCTACATTAAGTGCCAATATTAAAATCTGAGCACCCATTGGCCTGACCACAGCATCTCAGAAAATATATTTCCTGTCAAACCACCACAAAGAACCAGACCCCTGCCAAAGCTCCTCACATTTTTTCCACTGCACCAGCAGCAATCCCACGTCTTCGGTGCAATCATCAAAGAGGGCCTCCATGAGGCGGACCCCCACGAGAGACCACTCCTCCCTGGACAACGCCTTTGCAGATTCCGAAAAGAGCCCTTGCTCTCGGGCCCACAGAAACAATCTCTCAAAATCATCCCAGGAAACAGAAACCTGTTTGCACTCCAGGACCCCCCTCCAGAGATCCAAAACGAGGGAATCCTCCTCAAAACCCACAGAGGTTGCCATTACCCCAAGAACAGCAGGCAAAGCACCAAAGAGGGGGGAAACACCTCACCGGCAATCCGGACTCTGTGTCTCAGCCTAGGATGCAATACACTCGGCGGTCAGCAGATGTCACTATAGGACACGAAAGAACACAAGCACACACCACTGTTCTCAAGGTGAGGAAAAAAGGGAAGTTTATTTTCTCACTCCAACATTTATAGTTTTCCAAAAGTGACAGAGGATTGGAGGGTGACAGTGACACCTCTCCAATGACACTGGTCAAACCAACAGTCCATCAACTCTCTCCTCCTCCATAAAGGAATGCAAAACAATGAGTTATTTACAGAAAGTGTGTGAGAAAGTTCACTACAAGAATGTCAACATCAGAAGGCTTAGAAAATCTTAAAAAAACAGGGTCACACACCCCCCCCCCTCCCGAAGAGGGGAGAAACAAAAAAAAGGTAAACTTACCAATCCAGCTGTAGGACAGGAAAGAGGGGGGTCCTGGGATGGTGATCTTCCACCTGAAACTGACTCTTGGGGTGCATCAAGAGCTACCAGTCTCGTCCACAGAAGAGCAACTCATTAAAACTGAGTGTGTTCTCACTGAGGTAACTTGCCGGCCAAAGGCTTTGGTGAACAGTCTGAAAGAATGTCCGAGCCCCGTCCGTGAGCTCTGGGGATGGTTTCAGAGCCGTACATTGGTTGCCAAGCTATCTCTGACCCTCTGGGAGCCTCTCAGGAACCCCCAGCCAGTCCCGAGTTGGCAGACACTGGGGGGGGGACAACCCCGACATGGCCGACAGCAGGGAGACACTCTCTCATGCCCCGAGGGTACTGAGGGCACCTAGGCTAGTCGCCTTTGCAGCAGAAGAGACACTAGAGACATCAGTAGAAGATAAAGGGCCAACTCTTAGCAGGGGTTAATCCCATATTTTATTCAGGGGCTCTGGGGAGCTCCTACACCTTAGGAGGCCTCCTGCTGAGAGCGCCGGGAGATGTGCCAAGGTTACATTTAAAGGGAGGTGGAAACCGAAAGTAGATAACATTTTACTAACCAATAAGTAACCCTAAGGGATGGGTACTGGGGGATAGACATTTCGGGCAGCGTATAAGGCAAGGCTTGGGGGGCTGACCCCTAGCTTCTGGCTAATCACTCAACGACCTGGACCGAAGCTTCTAGATGGAGGGGATGGGATGCTGAGTGATTGACAGAGAGCCAGGGTGGGGATTTGGAGATGATCTCAGCCAGGGAGAGGAATTACACAGGTAAAGGAAGGGGGGTACAATCTGGGATAAACCATTTGGGAAAAATACGGGAATACAAAACAAAACTACTTGAAAGTATTACAAAGTATAAAAACACACTACAACACAAGAGGATTTCAGCCCCAAGGTCAAGGCATCTCCTCATCCCTCCTATCTAAGACTTGATTTCTTCTTCACTGATTTCACTTTCTTCATGTTGTTCCTTTACATGCTTGCACCTTGTTCCTTTCTCTCACTCGAGGGAGGATTGAAGCACTGAAAGGACTAATATGTTGCCTGGGCCTTGGAAATGGTCACCTGACCTGCCAGTAACTTGTGGTGGGAGTTGTGGTTGGGGTTGTGTAAGGATTGGTTCCATGAATGGTTTTTGGTTTTCTCTGCATTCTCTTCCAGCCACATGGCCGGCCACGCTGCATGGCTGCAGGGCTGCCTCTGGTCTCAGCTGCACTGGGGGGAGGGAGGCTGACATCAAGATCTTAACAACTGCAACCAGCCCTGATCCGGCCAGGGCTCTGCAGTCTCCCCCGCCTTCCTACCTGGTAGCTGCTGGAGCCCAGCCCGACCAGAATGGGGCTCAGAGTTTCCCAGAGCCCCCAGAGGGGCCCAGCCCCCCGCAGCAGAGCCTGCCTGGCCCGGGATGGGGCCTGGCAGTCTTCCTGGGCCCAGCCAGGACAAGACCCAGCGAGCATCCCAGGAAAGGGGGAGAGTGCCCAGCCCATGGCAGGGCCGTCCGACCCAGCCACCTTGAGACAGAGGCCCAGAGGGTATTACCTTCTTGCTGACTGGAAAATAATTAAGAAGTTCCTGAGTTTCTTTCACCTTTAACATGTGTCTTTCCCAGAGGCGTGTCCAGCTTCTCAGCGGTTCAACAGACTATCAGTTTCACAAAAAGCTTTTATATCACTTCCCTAAATTCCACTTGTGTCAAACTATAACAACTCACAAACTTTAGACAGACAAAATAAGACACTTGGCAAGGCTTTGACTGGATTTTTTTTTTTTGTCCCGCTTACAATCTATTTCAAGAAGAAGAAGGTAGGAGAAGAGAAAGAAAAAGGAGCAGTATACAGTCACCATCCTAGAATCCAGCATGGCCTTGGTAGCTTTTAAATCCAGGGTAATGGAATGCGGCACTCAGCACGCATCTTACTGTCTGTCTTGGTTTAGTATAAATGTCTACCAAGGAAGGCAGGAACCTTCCTAGAATGGAAAGAAGACCCCCTCCCTCCAAATGATTATAACTTCAAAAATTATGAGGCTTCCAGGCAAAAATGTAGGAAAAGGAATAACAGTTCTTTACTATAAAATATATATAACATAACAGAAGAAACAACAACACAATAACAGAAGTTTCCCACACATTAAGCACTGTTTTTCCCCTTTGGTGTAGTTATGACCACAGCTGGCAGGAGGCGCTGGTGGCTCTGACAAGGCAGAAGGCTGCAGTAGCTCACTCCCTCCTGGCAGGGAGTGCTGGCAGCTCCGGCGAGGCAGAGACGCTGCAGTGGCTCATCGATGTGAGCTAAGAACCTCCCCAGGGGTGATGGTGGCCTCCTACAAGAGGGAGGAGGGCAAATTGCTCCTTTTGCAAACTCATGGGTAGCAATTGGTGTCCTAGGTTACAATATAAAGATGTATTCTATCCCCATCTTCAAGAGCTGTTGAAACCAGGAGGGGCATTGTTTTTCCTTATCTCTTCTTAGTGGGCCCATCAATGCCTTGCTGCATGACTCAGAGTTAACTCCCTCCGGGAGCAATTTCTGTTTAATGGGCAATCAAGGACCCACAGCATGACTCATTTAATGATATCAGCCCATTGTGAGATGCTCTGCCCAGGGGGGAGGAGCTAAGCATCCCCATCTGGATAGAATCTGGAGTTTGGGACAGAACAAGCTGCCCTTACCCACTGGTTTCCAGAGGACAAGAGCTACCAGATCTTTTCTAAGGGATCACCACTTCAACAAGACCATTTCATCTGGACTGCTACCACCACCCTAACTAGCAGGGTGTCAGGTTGTATTCTGACTCTGTCAGTGTTTTTTTCTTTTGTATTACTGCATGTATTTTGTGTTTTTTTTTTTCCTTTTCCTAATAAATTGGATTTCTGACTTGGAGTCTCTCACTGGTTTTGCTTTCAAACCAGAACAATCGGTTTCGGCACCACCACTGGTAGCAGGCAGAACTCGCGAAGGCAGGTAGATTAGATCGTAGTGCCAAGTTACAAGATAGCAATATCCTGGTCCAGGCACACACCCTCTGCAACACACGCAAAAGGAGGGAAGGATGCACCTACCCCCTAGCCAAGTCTCAGGTCAGCCCCAACACCTCTGGCGGCATTACATTTCAATTCCTGAAAAACCCTCAGCGGGAGACCCCACCCCCCAGCCGAAACTCACAAACCTGGAAAGGCCTCCATTGGAATGCCAGAGCTATCAGCCACCTCCCTTTGTGTCTTAATCACTGTCTATTCACCTAGAAAGTCACCCCTTCACCCCTTCCCCCCTTCCAGTGTCTCCCTGGTAACAATAGGAAGAAATTCACTGAGAAGCCTAAGACCACCACGCTGTCCTTTTATCAGCTCCAGTTGTTGCAAAATGTAGGATATGTAAAATTTTCTTAAGAAAGGATGTTCTTTAATGTTTGATCTTTGTATACTTTTGTTATAGATGAGTAAATGGTTGACTCTCACAATTAAGGGGTAAACATTATCTGTATGGTAAAAGAAGTTTTATACATGTATAGTTATGTTATATGCAATGTGCTCTGCCCAGTATGTGTTATCATGGGATGATCTTGGTAATCCTGGGCATTTGGGAAGGTTGGCTTGTTACTACAGCAGCACCTGACCTCCAATCAGAATGTAAGAAAGTGACTTCTACCACTGGACAGCAAGGAAGGAGTTGACCAACAAGGCTCTAGGAGGGGACAGAGATATAAAAGGCAAAGCATCCATCTTGAAGAGGAGCCAGCCACATGGTTGGCAGCCATGAGGGCAGTTCCCAGGCATGCTTTTCCTTATTTAGTCCTTTTGTTGTATTTTTGTTAAGGTTTAATAAACCCTTTACATTTTTTAAGTGAACAGTCATTTCTCACACTTTCAAGCCTATTCAACAAGAAGGGAGATTTAATCTGTGGAATAGAGAGCATCTAACAAGCTCTAAGTGATGTCCATGTGTTAAAAAAACAAATTACTTGTTGGCAGAATTGCCTTGTTAAGGTTTAGGGCTGGACATGCTTCAATGATCTCTGACCTAGGGGGAGGTTAACCAAGCTTGGGAAGAAGGACGTACCACTGATAGTGGGCACAAAGAATGCAGAACTTACAGGCCACAAGAACATTTGGCAGAACTCCCAAGATAAGGAAGAAACTGATAAAGCCAACTGAGCAATTGTGCTGAAATCTGCTCCAACTGGGTAAAAGGTAATTCCGTCAGGGGGAGATCGTGACCACCGACGGACAGACCACTGACCCAAGAAACCCACTGACTCAAAAAAAGAGAAAGACTGAGCATGTGGGCTAATTAGCATGAGAAGCAAGAGAATCATTAATGAATAGAAGATAGAATACTAGTTAATAAGAGGACTATGTAACTTGTGGCCAATGAACACCAGTTCCTTTATTTGCTAAAATGTATAAATGGTAAAAGTTTTGAAAGTTTGGGTGCTTGATTTGTGGAATACCACCAAGCACCCACACTTGTGCAACTCTGAAATAAATGATCAATGTCTCTCTCAAGTGTGTAATTATTGGCTTGTTGCATACCATGTAACAATTCCAGTTTTGGTGGACAACAGTTTTTGGTGACCCAGATGGGACAACACTGAGCCTTGCCCAGATCAACTTGCTGGCTACGAGTGGCAAGGGAGCAACTCTCTGGATTCCAGTGCTCACCAACCTTTTGATTGGGGACTCTACCAGTATTCTCCCCCTCCAGGAGTGGGTAAGCAACTCAAAGGTGCAACACATGAAAAGAGAGTACAATGGTACAAAGGGGGTTGATATAATATTGTGGAATTTGTGTTGTGTTGTGACAAGCCAGAGTGCCAGTTATAGCAGCTTATGACAGGAAATGGCAAGTACTCTGTTGGAGTTTAAATCAACCCATAATTAAATAATCTCTCACATTAGCAAATGAGTAATTTCACAAAAACCTCTGTCTTTTGAAAGGGATAAAGCACTTCTTAGTATTAATCAGCAGGATTAGGGTAGTCACACAGAGGTGAAAGTTTTGGAACCCAAATTCCAGCTGCTGAAAACTTCCACGACTTCCATGTGCTCCACAAGAAATAGTTCTATTTCATGTTCATGCTCTTTACAATTGCTCTATACCATTTATTCATTAAGATATATTAAGCAACCTTGGAACAGCTGCAGTACAAGTTGTGCTGCTTCAAATATGAAGTCTATTATTGAAATAGTTCTAAATTTTGCTTAAGTTTTTTACACTGGATCAGCTAATTAATTTTAAAAAGAAAAATATTTGATGTTAGCTTAACAATACCAGTCCATTTTGTCCATCCTCTTATTTTTGTCCATTACTTTTTCCTCTCCATCACACACACAGTTCTTTAATTTGTGAGGAAATAATTTGTGAACAAAAACACTCAATAAAAAAGACCATTATAATTAAATTATTCAAAAGAGCATCATTTGTTATTCCACAAAATGAACCCACCATGACTGATTTCTTGAAGTCCTTTACTGTTACTTGCTGTAAAAAACCTCTTACCACGCTGTTATGTGAAAGTACAGAACAAAATACCCAACTTTGTAGAGCTATTATTTTTTTGTCTCATTGCTTATGAACCCCATTGTGGGAAATGTCTCTTCCTTGAGGTAAAATGTTCTCTGTAGCAGTTTCACAGCAGTATAAAGAACTGCCATGGTTTCAAGGCCAACCCATAGTTGCTGTGAACTTTTTTGAGGAATTTTAACTTTATCTGACTTCACAATAACCACTAAAGCTCAAGGGTTTTTTTCTTTCACGTAAAGTATTGCATGTATATCTGTTTTGTTATATTCACACACTCACAATACAAATATACTATGGCCCAGATTTCCCATTTCATATGTTTGAGATGATCACTTTGTCCAGACCCTAAATTAAAAAAAAAAAAAAAAAAATTGCGCACACCCACCACTGTGTATCCTGTTAGTCACCTACACAGAAAACCTTTTACTTGTTGATAAGTGTAGCAATGGGGAACAAAGACACAGGGACCCCCTTATGCATCCGAAGGAGATCACTTTATTGTAGAAATCCCCCCCCCCCCCTTTTATACTTTTAATTTCAACCGGACATAACCAGAACTTAGCAGAAGAAGGGCACCTATTGGCTGGCTCAGCTGCAGTGTTGCTGTCTATGTGTCCTATCACCCAATCAGTTTCCCGTTCACATGCTGTCCATGTGTTCCTCCTCATGACTGGCTCTCAACCCCAAAACCCCCAACTGACTTCCAACCTGCAGCTGCACCTTTCCAACAGGGTGTTCCAAATTGCAAGGCCAGATGTATTCTATTACCATCTGTATGGCAGTTGTCTTTTGTCAAGTGGGCAGTTTTCCTTATCTCTCTCTGAGTGATCACAATCACTCCTCCCTCGGGAGGGGACATGTGCTGATAACAGGCTATTGAATGTCACTGCATGACTGATAAGAACTATAGCATCCCATTGTGAGATGCTCCGCCCAGAAGGAGGAGCCAAGCATTGCTACCCAGGTATAATCTGGAGATTCTGGAATACCAGCACAGCTTCTCCACTGGATTTCCCAGAAAAACAGCAGCTGCCTCTTCTTCCACTGGATGGTCAGAGGAAGACTACAGCCTTTTCTACATGATCCCTGCTCCAGCAGAACCACACTTGACACTCCAGGAAGACTGCAGCCATATTTCCAATTGGACTGCTACCAACACCCTGACCAACAGAGTGTCAGGTTGTATTCTGACTGTGTCAGTATTGTTTTAGTTTACTGCATTGTTTATTTTATCCTTTTGTTTTGTTCCCTATTAAAAAACTGTTATTTCCCACTCCCATAATTTTTGTTGCCTGAGAGCCCCTTAATTTTAAATTTATAGCAATTCAGAGGAAGGAGAATTAATTTTCTCCATTTCAGGGGAGGCTCTGGCCTTCCTTGGCAGGGACCTGTCTTTCCAAACCAAGACAGATTTTGGCGCCCAATGTGGGGCTCAAGGGCATAGAAACAAAAAGGGAATAACAGTTCTTGTGTAATCTAATTTTTTGTGTGCGGCTATAGAGACCTCATTAAGTGACACCATGTGGTCCAGCTTACCCTGGTTTGGGTGGCACGTGATCGTGGCTATATTTCTCCCATTTTTAGGCCCTTATCTAAACATGGGTCCTATAACCAAGGCTACTGTGGCTGTTATCTGGTTTGTTTTATGGGTGAATAAGGTGAGGAATTCATGGATTTTTAACTTCCTCTGGAAAGCAGGCACATGGATGCACAGCTATCAAACACTAACTGTATGTTTTTGGAGTTATTTTAATAATGGTACCTACTGTGAGGAAATGACACCAGGGGAAATTTTCTCCTAACCCTTTAACCATCTCTTTGGGTCTGCCCCACACGTTTTTGAAGGGTTCAGATCCACTCTAAATACTAATGATATCATACAGTGGCTGGTGTTGCTGATAGGCCTGTTCTACTCAGCATTTAGAGAGAAGGGAAGATTAACTTTGGTAACAACCCTGAAACCTACCCCAGAACCTGACACGGCACCAGAGCCTAGGGATGCTGCTGCCCCAGAGCCTGACCCTACCCCACAGCTTACCCCAGATATGAACTACCCAGATTGGGTGGGGGGGTCTGGTGAAGGAGATAGGCCTGATGCTGAAGGAGCACATTTCCCCAGCTTTTCCCCAGCTGGTGAGGAATCCTCTCCCTGCCTTGAATAGGGAGAGTCTAATAGTGCAGCAGCGGAACCCACAGATGTTACAACTGTCCAGGTTCCAGCTGAACTGCAAAGGCAGTCACAGCCAGCAGCAGTTGCCCCTGTAGAAACAAGGAGATCTAAGATGAAACCAGAGCACCCAGAGCGGGGAGGGTCCTCACAACCCACAGGGGAGCCAGAGGTCGCAATCATCACCGAGTCCCTGACGTATAAAAGTCTCCATAATCTGCACAAAGACATTTTACGATGGGGACGTGAGGCTTATACAACCTGGCTACTTCGGGTCTGGGACCTTATGGGTACAGGCGTCCAACTGGATGGTGATGAGGCAAGGAATCTGGGACCCTTGACCTAGGACTCCAGTATGAATCAGATTTCTGTAAGGGAGCCAGGGTCCGTTTCCCTTTGGGAGTGGCTTTTAATAAGTGTCAGAGAGAGGTTTGTCCACAGGGAGAGACTGCCAGAGCACCATCATAGAATGCGCTAGAAGACTCTTAAGGAAGGGATCCAACAGCTGAGAGAAGTGGCAGTATTGGAGGTACTCTTTGGGAGAGATAGCATGATAATGACCCCAACAAGGTCAGGTGCACAGGGCAAATGTTGTGGAGTCTGGCAAATCTAGGGCCATCTCAATACAGCACCTTCATTACAACAATTAATGCCAATACCAACCGAGAGACGGTGAGTTCTGTTGCCAACAAGCTTAGAAATTATGAAAGTATGATCAATGGCCTGATGCAGGCTCATGTCTCTGCCATGGTCCAAGAACTCAGAGAGGAGATGAGGGAGATGAGGGAGGACGTGAAGAGGAACAGTTCCCACACTGCAGCAGTGTGAGTCACAGGCCCCAAAGTCAGAGCCCAATGTTCCCCAGATAGAGAGAGAGGGTACACCCCACAAGCTGACCTATGGTTCTTTCTGCATGACCATGGGGAAGACATGGGAAGGTAGGATGGAAAACCCACTTCTGTCCTGGCAGCACGGGTGCATCAACTCAAGGAGGGAAACACTAATAGAGGGAACTCCAGTAAAGTGAAGGTAGCCTCAACCTCCCATGACTGAGCTGTTGACTATGATCTGTCAGATCCCCTTGAAGGTACCTCTACCATGTATGCCCAGGAAAGAAAAAATAACCAGAGTTAGAGGGGCCCGGCCTCTAGCCAGGGAGAGGCACGGGAAAACTGGATCTTCTAGACGGTGTGGATCCGATGGCCTGGCACATCAGAACCACAAAAATACGATGACTTAGTTGATACTGGTGCGCAGAGTACCCTGATACCATTGCGACATGTGGGGGCAGAACCTGTTTCCATTGCTGGGGTGCCGGGGGGATCACAGCAATTGACCCTGTTGGAAGCCGAGGTGAGCCTGACTGGGAAAGAGTAGAAGAAACATCCTATTGTGACTGGCCCAGAGGCCCCGTGTATTCTGGGCATAGACTTCCTCCAGAACGGCTATTGCAAAGACCCAAAGGGACTCAGATGGGCTTTTAGCATAGCTGCTGTAGAGGCAGACAACATTAAGCAGTTGAACACTTTACCTGGACTATCAGAAAACCCATCTGCAGTAGGTCTCCTGAAGGTGGAAGAGTAACAAGTGCCAATTGCCACCTCAACCGTGCACGATGCCGTGATCCCCATCCATAAGATGATCCGTGAATTAGAGAGCCAAGAGGTGGTCAGCAAAACCCACTCACCCTTCAACAGTCCTATCTGGCCTGTGCGCAAGTCTGACAGAGAATAGAGATTGACTGTGAACTATCGTGGCTTGAATGAAGTGACTCCACCACTGAGCGCTGCTGTGCCGGACATGCTGGAACTGCAGTATGAGCTGGAGTCCAAGGCAGCAAAGTGGTATGCCACTACTGACATTGATAACGCATATTTCTCCATTCCTCTGGCAGCAGAATGCAGGCCTCAGTTTGCTTTCACCTGGAGGCGCGTGCAGTACACGTGGAACCGATTGCCCCAGGGGTGGAAGCACAGCCCCACCATCTGCCATGGACTAATCCAGACTGCACTGGAAAAGGGTGAGGCTCCAGAACACCTGCAGTACATCAATGACATCATTGTTTGGGGGAACACGGCAATGGAAGTATTTGAGAAAGGAGAGAGGATCATCCAGATTCTGCTAGAAGCCAACTTCACCATCAAAAAGAGCAAAGTCATGGGACCTGCCCGAGAGATCCAGTTCCTGGGAGTAAAGTGGCATGATGGACAGTGTCAGATTCCCACTGGGGTCATCAACAAGATCACCACGATGTCTCCACCATCCAGCAAGAAGGAATCACAAGCTTTCCTAGGTGCCATAGGCTTTTGGAGAATACACATTCCCGAGTACAGTCAGATCGTGAGCCCTCTTTACCTGGTCACCCGCAAGAAGAACGAGTTCCACTGGGGCCCTGAGCAGCAACAAGCTTTTGCCCAGATTAAGCAAAAGATCGCTCATGCAGTTGCCCTTGGCCCAGTCAAGACGGAACCAGAGATGAAGAACATGCTCTACTCTGCAGACGAGAAAAATGGCTTGTCCTAGAGCCTTTGGCAGAAGATGCCTGAGGAGACCCTAAGCTGACCACTCAGATTTTAGTGTTGGAGCTACAGAAGGTCCGAAACCAACTGCACTCCCACAGAGAAGGAAATCTTGGCTGCCTATGAAGGAGTCCAGGCTGCCTCAGAGGTGATTGGCACAGAAGCACAACTCCTCTTAGCACCCCGACTACTGGTGCTGGGGTGGATGTTGAAAGGAAAAGTTCCCTCCACCCACCACACCACTGACGCTACATGGAGTAAATAGATTGCCCTCATAACACAGCACGCCCGTATTAGAAACCAGAATCGCCCTGGGATTTTGGAGATAATTACAAACTGGCTGGAAAGTGAAAACTTTGGTCTCACAGATGAAGAGGAACAAGACCAAGTGAGACGTGCTGAGGAAGCTCCACCATACAACCATCTACCAGCAGAAGAAACACACTAAACTCTTTTCACCGACGGTTCCTGTCACATTGTAGAGATGAACCGTAAGTAGAAAGCAACCGTATGGAGCCCCACACGACAGGTTGTGTCGGGTCCGGCTTTCTGTCTCTGCCCCGACACGGGTAGGGTGGTTCTTGGGTGGCACGCGTTTCAAAGGACGAGTCTGGACTCTTCAGCTTTTTGATCTCCAGATTGTTTATTGTTTCTTATCTACAAAATTTTCTGTCTGCCCAACAGAGGTCTGATCTGCAAGGCAGCCACGGGCACTCTGACCACCCACGAGGCGGTCTTGTCTTTTTATACTAAAATCTACGTACATGATATTTACCTTTATTTTCCAATACTTTTCACCCATGTTAGCAAGTGCACCTTCACCATAAACCAATCCCCAAGTGCCAACATCACCACAGGAGATGGAGGACAAGAAGAAGAAAGAAGAAGGACGAGACATGCCCTGATCCCTCCATCTTGTCTCCATAACCCCCCTGTACCAAAAACCTTAAAGTTTATATTTCACCCTCTAAATGTGTCCCTTTTACACCCTTCACTCTAAAGTGATTCTCACGTCCTCAAACTGCTGTCACTTCTGTGGATGGATCAAAATCAAGCCACCAAACACTCTTGGTAACATTCCAGGATTTCCGAGACCCCCAAGGGTTCTCCTGGCATCTCTGGACATCGGGAACGATGTGCTGAGTTCCCACAAGGTTGCACAAGCTACCGAAGGAGAAGGTGGATCAAGTCAACTTGCTGAACTTTAATATGTTCAGCTGGCTCTGAACATTGCTGAGAGAGAGAAGTGGAGAAAGCTCTACCTTTATACTGATTCGTAGATAGTAGCCAATGCTCTTTGGGGCTGGCTAGAAAAGTGGAAAAAGGCCAACTGGCAGCATAAGTGAAAACCAATCTGGTCTGCTGATGAATAGAAAGACATTGCCATTCAGGTAGAGAAGCTACCTGTGAAAGTCCGCCATGTAGATGCCCATGTCCCCAAGAGTCAGGCTAATGAAGAACACTTAAACAACGAACAGGTAGATCAAGCAGCAAAAATATAGTTGTTGAAGATAGACTTAGATTGGCAACATAAGAGGGAGTTGTTCCTAGCTTGATGGGCCCATGATGCCTCAGGTCATCAGGGTAGAGATGCCACCTATAAGTGAGCACAAGACCGAGAAGTAGATCTAGCTATGGACAGTATTTCTCAGGTTATCCATGACTGTGAGACATGTGCTGCCATCAAGCAGGCCAAGCGAGTGAAGCCCCTATGGTATCGTGGGCGGTGGTCCAAGTACAAGTATGGAGAGGCCTGGCAGATTGACTACATCACACTGCCCCAGACACACCAAGGCAAGCACTACATGCTGACCATGGTGGAAGCCACCACGGGATGGTTGGAGACCTACCCTGTGTCTCACGTCACTGCCCAGAACACCATCCTGGGCCTTGAAAAGCAAATCCTGTGGAGACTTGGAACCACTGAGAGAATTGAGTTAGACAACGAGACCCATTTCAAGAATGGCCTTATCAACACCTTGGCCAAGGAACATGGTATTGAATAGATACCATGGGGAGGCTCCTGCCTTCCTTAGCAAGCAGCTGTCTTTCCAAACCAAGACACAGGGCCTTCTGGTGAACATAAGCCTTAAAAACTTTAACAAATATAATCCCATATTCCACAGATAAGATCTCCTGTTTTCTAACTATTAAATCCTATTGCAGGAAAGCTACAGAAAGATATAAAACTTTATATTAGCTTCAGATGATAAGAAACCACAGCAAAAAGTCAACCATAAAATAACAACAGCCAGAGAAACACACCCAAGTTCTCGGGGGAGGAGGGGGAGAAATCGAGACATACTTTGAGACTTTGATTTTAAAGCTGGAGTTTAGGAAGAGCAAGAGGAATTTTAAAAGGCTTTCCTGGACACACGAAGCCATGGGAACATCTGCTGTGGCTGAAGAAAGTTTTGACTCTTAAAGGCAGCCTTGGTCCCCTCTGCTAGAGAGATAAAAGTGCCACTGTTGCTGCTCCAGACATCAGTGATCTCAGGGTCAACAGTGCTGTCACAAAGAGGTGAGTTGGTACTCCCTGTTACTTCAGCCACACAACTTCCTCAAACATAAGTAGCCCAGGGATAATATCCAGTGGGAAGGGGTTTGCCTATTGCTAAGAAGTTTGGATATCACAGCACAGCAAATACAAAAAATACACATTTCTCACTGGCTGTAAAAGGAGAATGATAGACCCCAGTTTTAAAAAGAAAAAATAAGGAAGACCAAGGGAACTGTACACTGGTCAGACTCAATGCAGTGCCTGGCAAGATCATGGAGACACTCCTCCTGAAAACTATGCTAAGGTATGTAGAAAATAAGGGAGTGATTGGTGACAGTCAGCATGGCTTCACTAAGAGCAGATAGAGACAAACAATTTTGGTGGCCTTCTACAATGGGGTTACAGCAGTGGTAGATGAGGAAAGAGTGACTCATATCATCTGCCTGGACTTATGCAAAGCATTTGACACTGTCCCACACAACATCCTGGTCTATAAACATAGATTTGACAGATGGACGACTTGGTGGATAAGGAACTGGCTGGATGATCGTACTCAAAGAGTTACAGTCAACAGCTCAATGTCCAAGTGGAGAACAGTGACGAGTGGTGTTTCTTGGAGGTTGGTATTGGGACCAGCACTTTTTAACATCTTTGTTAGTGACATGGACTGTGGGAAACGGGACTCCTGTACAACTAACCAATATGATTAAGCAGAAGCAGTTTATTGTTTACATTATGCACATATTTATAGTTTCTAAAACTACTGCACACGCTAGTCACGCATTTCTTCATTGGTGCCTCTATCTTGTCCACGCGTTCTGCACGCACTCCTCAGAGTATGTGATTGGTTACAGTCCAGGTGGTTCGCCACCTCCTGTTTTCTAGTTCTTGTGGTCTTGGTATTCTGTTCCTCAGCCTCTTCTTTCTTAGTTTAGCACAGTTTATGTCTTAGTAACCTTGATGAATTCCAGATGGCTCTGATAAGAATAACTAGAGATAGTTTGGCTGGGGCACACTGTGGCCTAAACCTCACAAATACATTGCTACGATTCCCCCTTCTTCTTCTTGCACCAGCCAAACCCTTTTCACTGTATTTTCTATCAAGCAGGACACCAATTTCATTATTCATGGAATAACACAAAGCAATAAAATAATGACTACTAGTAATAACAAAGCTCCCTTTTTGATATCTTTCAACCATCCAGTTATTCCCCATCCCTCAAACCATTCATCTAAACCCCAGTCATTCACAGTCAATTTCTTCATGTTATCTTGTAGTTGTCTGAGTTTCCTGTGAATGGATGAAGAATGGTCAGAGAGGTTCATACAGCACATTCCTGTCACGGACATATTTTCTGAAAAATACTTTTGCTGGGATCTTTTCTCCTGAGAAGCTGAGAGGCCTCAGAAATGAAATGTAGACAATAATTATCTGCTGCTGTGGAATGCAACAGGTGCATCTTTGATTGGTCTCATGTGGTTGTTTTTAATTAATGGCCAATCACAGTCCAGCTGTCTTGGACTCTCCAGTCAGTCACAAGATTTTATTATCATTCCGTTCCTTTCTTTGCTAGCCTTCTGATGAAATCCTTTCTTCTATTCTTTTAGTATAGTTTTAATATATCATTTTCTTTTAATATAATATATATCATAAAATAATAAATCAGCCTTCTGAAACCTGGAGTCAAGATTCTCATCTCTTCCCTTGTCCTGGGACCCCTGCAAACACTACCACACATTCCTTCAAAATCCTCACACCCGCACCCATGTGTTAATAGCAAAAAATCTATAGCTGCTCTATTTTGCAGTGTGCCATGTCTAATACTATCTACATCAGTGAGCATTTGATTTAAAATAGCTGAAGTTATGTTTAGTTGTTTGACTGTCCAGCATCCCAGCTTGTTACACGTAGCCAAAGCTTGAGCAGCAGTGACACCTGGAGTAAGGAATGACGCTATTATTCATGCTGGAGTGCCCCAAAACTCTACGCGATTCTCACAAGCAGGTCTTAAGCTTGTGATTGCTCTTTTAGTTCTTTTGCTTTGTCCCGCTCTCCAAATAGTCTGATTCAGCATTTCACACATGCTAGGGGCAAACATGGTTAGTTTTCCTAGGTAACAAAGACCACCAAATGAATTACTTGTAATTGCGGGCCATGCCCTATCCCCAAAGATTAAAAAGACACCTGGTGGAAGCTTTCTTACAGTTGCATTTTTGCCAGCACTTCCAGGAGAAGTCCAATTGTGGCAATATTTAGTCACGTTCTTATATCATGGAGAATTGGGATTAAGGATGACACTATTATTTTTGGGATGTGGGACTAGGACATTGCTCATATTAGTTGATTTTGGGTTTAAAAAGTAGTTAAAAAACAAGCAATAATTCCCAGGTACTGATCCTAACAAGTCTAGTTCTTGAGGCTCTAGTCCGCTTTCATTCAGTGATTGCGTTATCATACCTGCTTGGAAGCCCTTGTTGTTTGGCCTAATTCCCAACCTTTTGCACATGTCCAATTTTGTACCACCACTGGTTATGTTACACCAGCGATTCTCCGTGCTTGGTTTATTTGCTCCCACGTATGGTTTTCCTCCGGCTCCTGCCCATTTTGCAAAGCGAGTAAAGTTACTTATTGGGATACTGTTATAGATGAGTAATGAGATGGTTGGGTCTCACAATTAAGGGGTGAAAAATATCTGTATGGTAAAAGAAGTTTTATAAATGTATAGTTATGTTACTACAATGTGTCCCCCCCCAGTATGTGTTATCATGGGATGGTCTTGATAATCCCAGGCATTTGGGAAGCTTGGCTTGTTACTATGGTAGCATGGTAGCACCTGACCTCCAATCAGAATGTAAGAAAGTGACCTCCACCACTGGACAGCAAGGAAGGAGTTGACTGACAAAGAAGGCTCTAGGAGGGGCTAGAAATATAAAATGTGAAGCATCCATCTTGAAGATGAGCCAGCCACGTGGCAGACAGCCACGGGGGGGGGGGGGGGTCCAGTGCTGTTTTTCCTTATTTAATCCTTTTGTTATATTTTTTGTTAAGGTTGAATAAACATTTTAAATTTTTTTAAGTGAGCAGTCGTTTCTCACAGATACCAATTAAACATTTGCAGAATCTTCTGACATGGCTAAGGATAAACAAAAAGAATCCATCCCAGTAGCATTGGCCCAAGTAAACCACATATTCTGTCGATGCCATCCTGATGGGTTAATTTCTTCTGCACTACAGATGTTGCCACATATCACAAGTAACAGAGGGAAACCCCCAATAACCCGCACATCTAATTTAAGACTATTCTTCATCCTTATCATCAGTAATAAACCCTTCCCCTATGAGATCAGGGATAAAATCCAAACTGACGGAGCCTCTTGCTCTTTACACCCTTCTCCTATTCTCTCTTCTCTGTTTCTTCTCTTCCCACCTCCGCTTCGCTTGTTCCCACTGATCCAGTCTAACTCCCAAAGTCCCAGGGATAAATATTCCTTTCCCACATTCAATAGCCTTGATCTTATTCTTGCTCTCCTATGCTCAAGCTTTTGGCGTTCGTTATGAAACCACCGAATAGCCTGCCCCAATTGCTCTTGATCCTCAAATAAGTTCAGCCCTTCTCGACAAGTTTCAGGGGAATTAACCGTTGTTCCTGTTGCTTGGGATAACGCCGCGCAGGTATTGAATTCTTGGGAGTGCCAATGTCTGCACTCTAAACATCTCGGAAAGCTTCCTCCTTTGTACTGACACCACCTATTTGATCCACACCCCACATATACTAATCTCACCCAAGAATGGCAAAAGCATTCACAATTCTGAAGGCAACTGATGTTTTCAAGTAGCGCTGGTTGTTGGTTCATTGGCGATATTAGGGATCAGAGTATCCTTCTCAAGACAAGGACGAACCCATTTCGCTGGTATCCATTGGGGTCCTTTTTCTGTAATGATACAAACATAACCCCTTCCCCACATTAATAAATCTGCAGGTCCTTCCCATAACCCTGTCATAGGATTTTTAAAGCGAACTTTTTGGTCAGTGCTGTATCAAATCAGAATCTTTCTGCAAACCTGAGTAATGTGTTAATGATGGTGGTTCACTATGATTACTTAGTAACCGTAGATTACTTATAACATAAACTGCTTTAAGCACTCTGTCCTGCGGTGTCAGCCCATCGTCCCCTGTTTTTTGTTTATCAAGCAGTCCTTTCAGTACCTGATGTGTCCTTTCAATAATAGCTTGTCTTGTGGAGTTACCTGGAATACCTGTGCTATGCTTCACTCCCCAACGAGCCGAGAAATCTTGGGTCCATCGGGCTATATCTCCTGGCCCATTGTCCATCTTGATTTGCTTCGGCAAGTCCATTATGGCAAAGCAGCCTCACAAGTGTCGAATGACAAAACGAGATCCTTTGCTTGTCATAGGAGTGGCCCAAACCATGGCAAAAAAGGTGTCTATGGTTACATGAATGCATTTAAAGTGACCAAAAGAGGCATAGATAATTACATCAGTCTGCCATAACTGCAAGGGCCCAGGCCACAAGGGTTGATTCCAGGACTCAATCTGCCTATCTTACCCTGGCATTGTCGGCAGGTTGTGACAATTCCTTGAGCATCCTGCAGTGATATTCCAAGTTGTTTGTGTAAAACTTTTGCACTTTGGTGAAAAAACTGGTGAGCCCTTCTGGCCTGGCCAAACTTATCAATGTTAGGAGAAGCAGAGGCCCAAAGTGGTGCCACCAATTGGTCAGCCTTCTCGTTTCCTAAGACCAGGCCTCCCGTCAATCCAGAGTGACTCCGCATATGGGTGATAAAATAATCCTGCTTGCGAAAATTAAGTAACTGCCACAGTTGCAAAAGGAGTTGCCACAACTGCCGGTTTTGGATTTCCTTTAGTCATGCTTGCTCCATGCGCTCAACAACACCTACTACGTAGAGAGAATCAGAAACAATGCTAACGAGATCATTTGGCCATTTTTCAAACACCCTGATAACAGCACGTAACTCAAGATCCTGTGAAGAATCTCCTCATCCCTCAAGGATTTCACTGAGCCATTTGCCTTTGTACTGCCAAGTAAGATCTGCTTTAGAAGTCTTTCAACTGGCATCAGTAAAAACCGTGAGGCCTTCTACAGGTTGCCTTGATAGCCAAGGTAGTTCTTCCACCTGTTGATGCAGAGAAAAAAGCTTATGAGGGGGAAAATGAGTACTAATGAGACCTGGAAAGTTTAACAATGCCCATTGTAAGGTGTCTGAATTCTGTAATGACCATTGCAAATAGTCCTTTGTTAATGGAAGTAGAATATTTTGGGGCTCCATTCCTGCAATTTCCATTGTTCGCTTCTGTGCATTGATCAAAATTTTTGCTATAGCCTCCATTCGCGTGGTTAAGGATTTATTAAAATTAATTGGTAAAAACACCCATTCCAAGATTTGTAGTGGCTGTTTAGCCTGGCCATACCATTGCATTAGTATAGCCATCAGGTCTTTTTCTCTATTCAGCACAGCTACAGACAAGGGCAAAGTAGGGGACCAACAATCTGCAAAGGAATTACCCAATTTAGTGGTAATTTGAGTCAGAGCCTTCTGTTGTTTTTCAGTCAGTTAGCGCAGCACATTGGCCTCATTTCCCCCTTTCAATAATGGCATTAGGGGTTCAAGGTCTTCATTAGTTATGCTACAAGTACTACGAATCCACTGTATGTTCCCAATTAATTTTTGAACATCTGTCAAAGTCCGAATTTATGTACACATAGTTAATTTTTGGGGCCGAATGTGAGCTTCAGTGATAAGCTGTCCTGGTTTGAGAGGAAGTGAGTTTTTTGGGATGCTGTGGTCAAACCAATAGGTGCTCAGATTTGAATATTGGCACCTGGTGTGCCCACTGAGGACATGGATACACCTCTGAGAACACAGGGAGTTAAAAGCAGAGAACTCCCAGGAAAGCTTTCTTTTGTGTTCTGGTGGTGAAAGAGGTCAGTCCTCCCCTGTCCGGCTGCCGGCTGGGTGGGGGAGTGGAAGCCATGCGGCCGGGGGAGGTAGGGCCTTGGACAGAGAGGGGAGGTGGAGGCCCTTGCAGGATGGAAGGGTGGAGGAACCCTGAGAGACATCGGGCAGCCCCCCCCAGGAGAGAGAGAGAGAGAGAGAGAGAGAGAGAGCTGGTGTCTGTGCCTGTGCCACCTTGAAATTTGATAGCACGGCCAGCCGAGAAGGAGAAGGAGGGGGTGTGCAGCGAGAAGGTGCCCAGCAGGGCAGCCGTGGGAGTTCTGGACAAGGAGAGCCTGAGATTTTTAACCCTTTTCTTGGATGATGGAAACCTTACAAATGCTGATCCTTCTGGAGTTGAATGAGAAGAGAGAGAGAGATGAGATAAGAGGAAATGGGCCACGAGAGAAGTGGAGAAGAATCTTGGGTGGGTGGAGATGATGGAGTGGCCTTTGGCTGGACTTTTCTTGTATAGCCATGGACAGAACCATTTTTTTTCCTGTGACACAGAGACTGCACTTAGGGGGAGGCAATGGCTCGGAGCCAAGAGAGTTCAGTGTTATGTGAAGGAGTGCATGAACAGAGACGACGGGTGAGGAGGGTGGTGGTGGTGCCCTTGATTTTCAGTGAAGGAGAAGATCTCTGTTCTTGAGACCCCTTGGCCCCAGGGAGTGAAATTTGGAGGGGGCAAGTGTCCCGAAGGTGAGAGACTGTGCTCTTTTTGGAACTGGACAAAGCACCCTTAAAAGGAAAACCCTAGAAGCAGCTCTGGTCCATGTGCAGTGGTGAGAGCACTGGGCATGGAAGGAAGATGTCGCTATGGCAAATGTTCTCTGGGCGGTGCCACTAGTGACATGGAAACACAAGAGGTCTCAACTGTGTTTCCAGGGGAAGCCTATGGTACAAGAAGGACTCCTCTCTCCTAGATGAACTGAGAATTGATTATCTAAAGGGTGGTGATGGACTGAGAGTTGATGATCTGAGGGGTGGATGTATTGGAAATTTGGTGGGGGGAGGAGGAATGTTTTTGGAAGGTTTTCATTCTGAGTTCTGTGTGTGTTTCTTTCTACATATAGTTGTAGGTTAATAAAGTTTTTCTTCTTCATTCCTAAGTTGGAGCCTTCTTTGCTCTATTCCTGGTCACATCTCACAGCAGACACCAGGGAGGATATATTTTCATGGGGGCACTGGCATTGTGCCAGCGTCAAACCGTGACATAAGCATACCCAAATATTTCCATGGGGCCTGTTGTTGAAGTTTTTCAGGGGCAATTTGAAGGCTTGCCTTCTGTAATTATTGCTGTACGGCAGGTAGCAGGGTTGCTGCATCTATATGTTCTCCTGCTATAAGAATATGTCTTGGTTTGGAAAGACAGGAGTCTGCTAAGGAAGGCAGGAGCCTTCCCTGAAATGGAGAATGTAAACCCTCCCCACCCCTCCAAATTGCTATAAATTTTAAATTAAGGGGCTCTCAAGCAAAAATATGGGAGCAGGAAATAACAGTTCTTTAATAGGGAAAAGAAAAAAATAAAAGGGTAAAATAAACAATGCAGTACACTAGAACAACACTGACAGAGTCAGAACCCAACCTGACACCCTGTGCGTCAGGATGTTGGTGGCAGTCCAATTGAAAATGTGGCTGCAGTCCTCCTGAAGTATCAGGTGTGGTTCTGTTGAAGCAAGGGGGATCTGTAGAAAAGGATGTATTCTTCTGAAGATCCAGCGGAAGAAGAGACAGCTGCTGTTCCTCTGGGGAATCTCGTGGAGAAAGCTGTGCTGGTGTCTCAAAAATTTCTGGATTATATCTGGGTAGCAATGCTTGGCTCCTCCCTCTGGGCGGAGCATCTCACAATGGGATGTTATAGTTCTTATCAGTCATGCAGTGACATTCAATAGTCTGTTATCAGCACATGTCCCCTCCCGGGGGGGGTGTGAATGTGGTCACTCAAAGAGAGAGATAAAGCAAACTGCCCAGTTGACAAAGGTAATCTGCCATACAGATGGTAATGGAAAACAACTTGCATTGCAATCTTCAACAGAATATCATCCATGTAATGATAGATAAAATACTGTGGGTACCGTTTTCTTAGCAGAGTTAACACCCAGGGAACATACAGTTGTCACATCATGGGAGAATTATGCATCCCTTGTGGCAATGCAACCCATTGATACCTCTGCTGCCTCTGCCTTGTTAATGGATGGCACTGAGAAGGCAAGCTTCTCACTGTTGTCCTCATGCAGGGGGATTGTGAAAAAGCAGTCTTTGAGGTCGATAATTAACAGTTGCCAATTGACAGGTAACATTGATAGTGAGGGTAAGCTGGGCTGCAGGGGTCCCATATCCTGCATTACAGAATTAAGAGCTCGAAGGTCATGTAATGACCTCAATTTTCTTGATTTTTTTGGGATTGTAAAGATGGGTGTGTTCCAGGGGCTTGTAGAAGGTATGATACACCCCCTTTTCAATTGCTCATCAACCAATTCATTAACATGGACAAGCTTTTCTTTAGACAGCGGCCATTGATCAACCCAGATTGGTGTCTCTGTTAACCATTTTAATTTTAGGATTGGCCGTCTCTCAATGGCCACCGCTAAAAACCCTCATTGGCGAGACAGAAACCCATCTGGCTCAGGCCATCCCGTTCCAGTAGACAGATTAAAGTATTCATCACGTAAGGTCTCACCTGGGCACAAATATGTGCATCTTCATCAACCCACACTGTTAAGAGTGTTTTACTAATTTGAGTCATTTGCACACCTCCCACTCCCACAACAGGTGTTCCCAGGGTATTCTGAGGCCATGTTGCAGGCCATGGAAATGAGGGAGCAATGTTGACATCTGAACCCGTGTACAGCAACACAGCTTTTGTCATGAGAGTTCCTCCATCAGGGTGCTGGAAAGTAATAGGTTTAGTTGGTTTTGCTCCCAATAATGGTAATGTAAACATTACCAGAGGGGTTCCCGTTAACCCAAAACCTCCATCCCCCCTTAGAGTGGCCCCCTGTCTAGGAACCTTGGCCTCAAAAGGAACCAACTGTGCCAATCTCGTGCCTTTTGGAATATGGATGGGTGGTCTCCAGGTTTGCACCATTATCCCAATATTACCTAAATAGTCTGCATCAATTAGTCTAGGAAAAACAAAAATGGCTTGCTTTGATGCGGATGATCTCCCTATCAGCAGGGCACTGAGTCCATACCCCTAAAGGTCCATTTGCCGTTGATGGAATGACTTGTACACCAGCGTGTTCTCCAGGGTAACTTCTATTGCCGTGTCCAAATCCACACCTGCAGATCCTGCTGTTGCTGAGTGAAGGATGTCCAGGCAGCCACCTGGTTGTGGGGGAGCATTTGTGTCATTGCGCATCCGCCCTTCGCACTCTTGTTTGACGTTTCCCAGCGGTGTCCCGTCTTTCTTGCATTTTGATCTACCTTCGTTGGTTCTATGCCTGAACTTGCCACATCTGTTGCAGTTTTCCATAAAACCAGTAGATGTCGCTGTTGCCTTACGTTTCTTTTCAGTTTTAGCTCTGCTTTGTGCTTTATAATGGCCAGGCTTCCCACAATTAAAACACCTCTGATTAAAATTACCTTTTGCTTGTTGGATTATTGGTTTTAGGGCAACTGTTATTGCTTCTGCTAGGCAGGTGGCTTTTTCCTTTGGAGTTCCCACTCTGGAACAAACTTTTATCATGTCTACCAAGGTGGCTTTTCTAGTGAAAGTTTGCAGGACCCTCTTACAGGTAGAGTTAGCATTTTCCACTGCCAATTGCATTTCAAGTGCAGCTTTCACATCTGGAGACATTCCCGGAGTTTGATCAACTGCATTTCTAAGGCAATCTAAGAAACTCATAAAACTCTCTTTTGCCTCTTGCCCAATGGTTGTACAAGATGGTGGTGGAACTCCCATATCTGGGACAGCATGGAATGCTTCCTGTGCCAGCTTGAGACTGCTGAAAATTGCTGTATGTAAATGTGCCTGAGCTTGTGGGCCAGCAAAAAGCCCTCTCCCCAACATCATTTCTGGGGTGGTGAGCTCCCTAGGGTCCCCCTGAGGAAGCCTGAGATTTTCTGCCTCAGCTGCATCTACCTGCTCTTCCCAGTACACTGGCCACAGCAACCTCTGTGTGGGTTCTAAAAATTTTTCTGCCAGCTTTTTACAATCAAACGGAGCCATCAAACTGCTAGTTAAAATGTGATCTAGCAAGGTCTGCACATATGGATTAGATAGTCTGTATTGCATGAAAGCTTTTTGTCCCTCACGGATGAGCTTCACAGTCCAGTCCCACCCACTGGTGTTGATTCTGATTACTGGGGACAGAGATTACTCGAAATGTTTGTGGGATAAACTCACCTTCGATGAGAGTTTCTCTTATGATCCCCTGCCAACGGGGGGCTGGATTGCTATCATCGTCCGATACAGGGTTGCTAGTAGATCTCCGTTCTGCACTCTCCTTCGTTCAGGGCTTCTCTCCTCCTTCAGCTGTAGCATACTCTCCTGGTTGTCATGTTGAGTCGGGGGATCAGACATTCTCCGCATACTAGAATACCGATCATAATCTCGCTCCTACCGCACTCTCTCCCTTTCAGGTTCTTGCTCCTGCTGTTTTCTTCTCTCCTCTGCCCGCCAAGCTGTCTCATCCTCAGGAATTGTAGGGCAGGCAAACCTCCCATCAGGGCTACCTTCTCTGGAGAGCCGGGCTCAGTGATTCTAACTGCTCTCACAGTCTGGAGAATAGGGAATGCAGTAAATTGATTTCACGATTGAATCATCTCTCCTTCTTGCTTCTGCCATCAACAACGATTTGTTTTTTTCTCTTTCCCTTCTTTGTCGATATATCAAAGCTCTGAGCTTGATTAATTCTTTCTCCTGCCGCCTACGTTCTTCTTCCTCAAAGTGGCACAAACTTTTTGCATTTGAATAGCCGCACTCTGCATTTGTATGCCTGCAGCTATGGCTAAGCATCGAGTCCAGTGGTGCAGGGAGTAGCTGCAGGGGGTAACGGGAGAAATACTCACCCCCTGCTGCTATTGTTAACTCTTCAGGGGATACCACAGGGCACCCCATGGGTAAACCCGGTGCCGGAGGAGGGAGTGGCATATCCACCTCATTCTCTCCAGTACCAGTGCAGACTGCGGAGCCAGTGCGGACTGTAGAACCGCGTTGTCACTGTCTGAGACTGCCTGTTGTGCCTGCAGCTCCGGTTCCGCGGGTGCAGAAGGTAGGGGTATAACTGAGTCCACCCATCTGAAAAACTCTTGTGCAAACACGGGGAGGCTGCTGCAGGGTCGTCTGGCTCTAGGGCTACTGCTGCCCCTGCCGCAGCTGTTCTTTCTGTTTTAACTGCTTCAGCATGGTTATCATAAGTTTCCAAGTTGTGATAAGCCCCTTGGTTTCTTTTAACCTGTCACTTACAGCATCCCAAAGGGCTATTCTGATCTTTTCCCACTCGGGGGTGTTGAATACGCTTTAGGGGGTGGCAAAAATCCTCTCTCCTGACCCCACCTTAAGAATCTTTTCATGATCTCTGGGTCACATTTAACCTCTCTCTTAGAGAGAATATGCTGGACGACTCTTAGAGTGGCCTGCTCTCCTTTTGAAGGTCCCTTCCCCATCCTCCAGCCCCTGGCCACTCACCTTTTCTGGTGTTCCACTGAAGTGTAAGTGTATTTTTTCCACAGCCGTTTTCTGACTCCATGGAGCCATCCTCCAACTCCTCCCCCACTGCGGTCCTGCTGCGGGGGTCCCTGACCGGGCCTCCTGATTTTTCACTCAGTAGATGCTTCTTCTGAGTCCAAAAGGTCCAAAGCGTCCGCTACTTCATTAGCACATTCGTGTATCAAGTGGTGGTTCACCAATAATGCAGGAAATGGGACTCTTGTACAACTAACCTATATGATTAAGCAGAAGCCATTTATTGTTTACATTACACACTTATTTATAGGTTCTAAAACTACTGCACACGCTAGTCACGCATTTCTTCATTGGTGCCTCTATCTTGTCCACGCGTTCTGCACGCACTCCTCAGAGTATGTGATTGGTTACAGTCCAGGTGGTTCGCCACCTCCTGTTTTCTAGTTCTTGTGGTCTTGGTATTCTGTTCCTCAGCCTCTTCTTTCTTAGTTTAGCACAGTTTATGTCTTAGTAACCTTGATGAATTCCAGAGGGTGCTGACAAGATTAGCTAGAAGCAGCCTGGCTGGTGCACACTGTGGCCTAAACCTCGCAAATAGATTTCTACAATTGACAGTGGGATCGAGTGCACCCTCAGCAAGTTTGCCAACAACACTAAGTTGCATGATGTGGTTGACACGCAGGAGGGAAGCTATAGCATCCAGAGGGACCTGGACAGGCTCTAGAGGTTGGCCTGTGCAAGCCTCATCAAGTTCAACAATGCCACATGTAAGGTCCTGCACCTGGGTCAGGGCAATCCCAAACGCAAGTAATGTCTGGACTGAGACTGGAGGGAGAGCAGCTCTGTGGAGAAGGACATGGGTTACTTGTGGACGAAAAGCTCAACATGTCTCAGCAATGTGCACTCACGGCTCAGAAGGCCAGCCATATCCTGGGCTTCATCAAGAGGCATGGCCAGCAGGTCAACAGAGGTGATTCTGCCTCTCTACTCTGCTCTTTTGAGACCCTACTTGGAGTACTGCATACAATTCTGGTATCCCCAACACGAAAAAGATGTTGACCTGTGAGACAGAGTAGAAAATCTCCAGAGTAGAAATCCATTTTGATATAGGTGAAATGTACATCTTTGAGTCTGTGGTTAGAAAACATAGCTATTTAGCCTGACTGCAAAGCCTAGGCTCAGAGAAACTGCTTCAGTGAAAGACAGAGATAAGGGAGGGGGGGGGCGGGGGGAAGACAGAGGGTGATAAAGAGAGAGAGAGACTGCTGTGAGAGCAGGTCAACCTGACCTAGGAATTCTTTCTGATAAAGAAGAACTAGTCGCAAATGTCACGCAAAATTCGTAAAAATGAATATGTATGAACCTATTGTGAAATTGTATGCATATGTATTTGAGAAGGGGATAAAAAGGGACCTGAAGTTCCCAGAGGTACACATGTCTTTTAAGGAGAGTAATCTCCACATGCGTCCGGCGCTGTAATAAACATACCGGCTTTACAACTTTCACAAAGTTGTGGAGTTTTTGTTTATCTCTGCAAAACATTTTGGCGAAGCCAGCCAGGAGGAACTGTGTCTGTCCCCGCAAGGGCAAGGGAGAACAGACGGACTCCTAGGCGCGCCCTGGGATTTTCCCAGAGGAGCTCTGCTCGTCTTGGCTTGCCTCCCGTGGAGACAGACAAGGACCTGCTGGTGTGCGGAGGATACGGTATGTATTGAGGGACCCCCAGGGGAAAAGAGAGATAGGATGGCTGAAAAAGTCACTCAGAGACGTCTAAGTGCTCAGCCTGTGCAACAGCCCAGTTGATAAAGTGACTGGGAGAGTTTGCTGACCGGTAGAGTGGCCACTAGCGACCCTGGGGGTGGGTTCGAGTGGACTCGCGCCAGTGTGTGTGTGTTTGGTGTCCGGACACTGTATCATTGTTAATGCATTGCATTTGTAATCATGCAACTGCATGGTGTACAAAAGAGAGTATATCTACAGTGGGGGGGGGTTTCTACCTGGGACTGAAGGGGCCGAGTGAGGCCCGAGGCACTGGCTGGGGCAGGCTGTGGGGGCAGGGAGCGCTCGGCAGAAAAGTAGAGCAAGTAGTGGAGAAGCATGGGTGAGGACGTTCATTGAGTAAAGGCGGTGAATTGTGGTGTAGATTGTGCACGCTTTTACCGTGGCTAGACGAACGAGTTCATTTAGAGGGGCTTTATCGGACTTCAGCTGGTACTATAGTAAGTATGGACTGGGAAAAACCTGCCATAGAGGATTTAGAGTTCCCTGTGATAAACGGAATAGCCTGCCTCTGCAGGCAATTCCTAAGAAACTTTGGTGCATCAAGAGGCTGGTACGCTACGTAGGTATTATTGCAGTGTGGAGTTTGTGAGAGACACTGGTATTGCTGTTCTAATAAGCATCAGGGCATACGCCCCTAGTGTAAATTAAAGTTTCCTGATCAAGCTGATTCAGAACCTAAGATCGTAAAGCTTGTGTGTGAAAAATCACATCTGATACCTGCTACTTGGAGTTGTGTGTGGGAAGAAGACTGGGAAACGACTGTGAAGCTCTGTGAAGAGAGGTTTGGGTGGAAGCGAGATAGGGTAAGGAGAAGGAGATAATGAGAACTAACCAGAGCAAGGAAGTTCCTCGAGCTAGCCCCGTGGGGTGCATCTTGGCCCACTGTAAAGAAGTCACCAGTAGGGGGGCCTCTGAGAATAAAAAAGACCTAATCCAATATTGCATGTGCTGGTGGCCATTATGCAGGTTAGAGGATGGAGCGAAGTGGCCACCCACTGGAACTTTAGATTATAATACCTTATTGGAGTTAATGTTCTTAAGACAGGAAGGTAAATGGGATGAGGTTTTGTATGCTGATATGTCTTTTGTTTTAAGAAATCACCAAGAATGGCAAAGAGACTGTAGGATCAGACCACCCTCAGACCCACTGGTCTTAGCCCTTGAAAAGGAAAACAAGACAAAGAGAGAGCTAATCAAATGTTGTTGTTCAGCATGCAGTATAGGACAATGGTGTATGAGATCAGATAAGGTTTATCATTCTGAGGAGCAAGAATGAGATACATTTGAGTGGATGAAAGCTCCTCCTAGGAGAGGGAGGTTGAAGATGAAGATGAAGAGGAAGGGGACTTCCCCATAAAGGAGGAGGACTCAGGATGGGAAGGCACATCCACTAGAATTCACCCCCCCGACAGTCCAGTTGCATCTAGAACTAAGAATCAAGCAGTGTTACAGGCCCCTCTGCGAGAGGCAGTGGGAACAGAAGGAGGGAGATTAATGATTAAAGAGCCATTTACCACTCTTGATTTAGAGGCATGAGAAAGGATTGCTAAGAAGTATCGTATTGATCCAATACTTACTGCCAAACGTCTACGATATGTTATCAAGCAACACAATCCAGATTGAGCTGACATCCAGTTACTACTGGATGCTTTCACTGAAATGGAAAAACAGCTGATCTTAAAGACAGCAGGGACTTTGGCAGAAGATCACTGCAAGAGCAAGCAGCTAGATGTAAAAGAATATTTCCCCCTCCAAGACTCAGAATGAGATCCTAATGTATCAGCAGAAGTAAAGAAATTAGCAGATTTTCAAGAGTAGATAGCAACAGGGGTGGAAAGAGCTATTCCAAAACCCATAAATTGGTCTGCCTTATATTCCCTTAAGCAGGGGGCTTCTGAGACTCCATCCGAGTTTCTAGAGCGTTTAAAGGATGCTATGCGTCGTCATACATCATTAGATTCGGGGTCTGAGATAGGGATGAATCAACTAGTTAATTCATTTTTGGGGAAATCTGCTAGAGATATTAGACATAAACTTCAGAAGATTCAGAGACTGGAAGGGAGACATCTCAAAGTCTTGCTAGAAGAAGCCTGGAGGGTATTTAGTAACAGAGAAGAAAGATATAAACAAGGAATGAAAAAGTTGGTGGCAGTGGTACAGGAAGAAAGGCAAAGAAAACGCAACCAAGGACCACCCAGACAAGGACCACCTCAGTTAGGCAAAAACCAGTGTGCAATCTGCAAAAGAACTGGTCACTAGTAAGATCAATGCCCAGAAGGGAGACGAGGTGACCAACAAGTGGCTGCACACATACAAAACAACTTAAGATGACCAGGGGATTTTGCCCCAGCAGATCCACTGGTTATAAAAATGAGGCTGGGAGAAGAAGCGAAAAGAGTGGAATTTTTAGTTGATACAGGAGCTACATATTCAGTTTTAAATAAAGATTTGGTGCCTGTGGAAAATGATTATGTTGTAGTGCAGGGGGCAACTGGCGAGTCTGAAAGGGCATATTTTTGCAAACCTTTGAGGCATAAATTGGAAAAACAATGGATTATTGTTGCAGTGTGATGCCATTTCCTGTTTCACCTATCCCAACCCCTCAGGTGTGCCAACCCTTCCTTTCCCCTTTTGCCCTCCTGCTAAGAGCTGTCCATCAATCTTAACATTCCAGCAAGGGCGTCGTGTGGTTGGCAGAAGTTCAAAAGATGCCCCTCAGGTCCGGGCTCATTGGCCTGTCCAAGAGTCTATATCCCTTGAGCCTTCCCCTCCTCCCACCTGGTTGGTCCTCACCTGTCCCTTCCCCTCCCCCTGTCCCTGGGGCTTAAAAGGAGACGAGACTATGCGGTCGCCATTCTATTGGGCGCTGTTACCAGATTCAGAGGTCTACCATCCTGGAATAAAACTCTGGATTAAAACTCTACAATAGAATCCTCTCCTTTCTCTTCACCGTCTCCTGAACCTTTTCCACCAGAGGTAAACTGAGTTCCTACTATGCCTGGATTTGTTCCGAGTGCCTAGCTGCAGCATCCAGCCGGCCAAAGGTATCTCTGAGGTGAAACACCACAGCTGCCGCCTTTGGCCCAGCAGCAAGGGTCAGACGAGGCCAGGCACGTCCCACCTGGAAATATTGGGATTAATATTCCATAGATTATTCATAAATTATTGTACATGGCCAATTCAGCAAAGGCACTTTTAAGCAGAGATTTATTGGAGCAGTTACAAGCAATCATTAAATTCAAAAATGGAGAGGTTACTCTGGAGGTGAATGATCAAAAGTACATAGAGATATTAAGTTTAACCTTAACAGCTACTGAAATTGAGGAGGAAATTGATGAAGAGATACTAAGTCAAGTATTTCCCAGAGTATGGGCCTCTGATGTACCAGGGAGGGCGAAAAATGCCTCCCCTATCGTAATTAAGCTCAAAGAAGACACACAACCAGTGAGAATTAAGCAGTACCCCCTAAAAAAAGAAGACAAGGAAGGAATCAGCCCAAGAATTGAAAACTTTCTGCGGTTAGGGTTACTGAAAGAATGCCAATCTGATTTCAATACTCCCATTTTACCTGTACAGAAATCTGATGGATCATACTGGATAGTACAAGATTCGAGGGCTGTCACTAAAGTAACAGAAGATTTGTATCCGGTGGTAGCCAATCCATATATTTATTAACTTGTCTAACACCCGAGCTAACTTGGTTTACCGTTTTAGACCTAAAAGATGCCTTCTTTTGCCTCCCTATCCACGAAGCCAGCCAGAAAATTTTTGCATTTGAATGGGAAAGCCCTAAAAGTGGGCGCAAAACCAGCTCACATAGTCAAGGTTGCCCCAAGGCTTCAAAATTCCCCTACTCTGTTTGGGGAGCAACTTGCAAAATATGTGGAGTCCTGGGAAGCTCCACAGGAAGAAAGAAGGCTTTTGCCAATCTTCTAGTAGCCACCTGGACAAAGGAAGCATGTGTGGCCTGGACAGTAAGCTTTTTGAATTTCCTAAGACTCCAAGCATACAGAGTATCAAAGAAAAAGGCATAGGTAGTGAAACAGAAAGTAATCTACCCAGGGTACGAGATGAGTGCTGGGCAATGGACTTTAGGGCAGGCTCGCAAAGAAGCCATATGCCAAACCCCGAAACCCCAGACAATAAAGGAACTCCGAACCTTCTTAGGCATGGCAGGGTGGTGCCAGCTGTGGGTTTATAATTATGGACTTCTTGTCAGACGCCTCTATGCTCTTATTGCCAATGGAAACAGAGATCTCCAGTGGACAAAGGAGGCCACACAGGCCTTTCACCAGATAAAAAGTGCCCTCATGTCTGCTCCAGCTTTGAGACTTCCAGATGTAAGTAAACCATTCTTTCTATTTTCCCATGAAAGACAGAGAATTGCCCTGGGAATACTAGATCAAGACTTGGGTCCATACTGGAGGGCAGTTGCTTACTTCTCCAAGCAACTAGATGGAACAGCCAAAGGATGGCCAAGTTGCCTCAGAGCTGTAGCAGCAGTCGTGCTGAATATTCAAGAGGCACACAAGTTTACCCTGGGACAGAAAATGACTGTGCTAGTGTCCCATACATTATCTGCAGTACTGGAAGTAGAGGGTAGCCACTGGCTTTCACCACAGAGGTTTCTGAAATACCAGGCCATCATGGTAGAGCAAGATGATTTAGAGATAGTGGTGACTAATATTGTCAACCCAGCTTCCTTTCTCAGTGGAAATCAAGGAGAAGCAGAACAACACGATTGCCTAGAGACCATTGAAGCTACCTACTCCAGCTGCCCAGACTTAAAGGACACTCCTTAGGATGATGCAGAGACCTGGTTCGCTGACAGGAGTAGCTACGTTGCCAATAGAAAGTGACATGCTAAGTACGCAGTGACCACCTGCAAAGAGGTAATAGAATCTGGACCCTTACCAACAGGCACCTCTGCGCAGAAGGCCAAGATAATTGCCCTGACCCATGCCTTGGAAATGGCAAAAGGAAAGAGAATAAACATTGGAGCAGTGGCCAGTGGAAAGTAAAACGCCCAGGCTAGATAAGTGTCCAGCCAACCTCCAGCCAGTAAGGCACTTCCCCAACCCGGAGTCAGGGCCTTGTGCCTAAGGCGATGTCGAGCCTTGCGGACGTGTGGCCGCAGTAGAGAGCTCCGAAGTCGCAGGATGAAATGAAGAGGTGACTCTCAGTTTCTTCGGGGGGGTGGTTTTATTGGTAGGGAAACGTGGAGTTTTTCGGTGGAAGAAGCTGAGAGCCCCAAGGCAGGGAAAGCCTCGGTTTTACAGAGGGTGGGAGGGGTGAAAGATAGCAAATCAGAGAGGGATACATTAAGGATTGGCATGATCGGAGAACCCATCAAACACAGTTGCGGGAGGGACCCTGGCCCCTAACCCAATCACTCGACACCCTGGCCCGAACTCTCTAGAAAAAGAGGCAGGGGTGTCGAGTGACAGGCAGGCTGCCAGGGGTGGGGAACAAGAAAGATACATTTGGTAACCAAGACAACTGGGGAGGGGTTTGGGGATTGACACAAACTGGTAACAGGGCAGGACCTTCTGAGAGAACAATGGGGGGAAAACTGAACAAGCATAAAACACACCACAACAAAACATCTATACAGACTCGAGGTATGCATTCAGAGTTGTGCATGCACATAAAGCCATCTGGAAAGAGAGGGGACTGCTGACCTCACAGACAAAGAACATCAAACATGCACAGGAAATAATCCAGCTGCTGGAAGCAGTTCAGCTGCCTGAAAAGGTAGCAGTTATGCATATTAAGGCACACCAAAGAGAGAGCTCAGAATTGGAAGAAGGAAACGAGCTGGAAGATAGAGAGGCAAAAGAAGCAGCAAAAGGTTAGGTAACTACTGAAGGAGCCCTAATTCCAGATGGACAAATTTCCCTTGACGATAAGCCAGAATATAAGAGAGATAGAAAATTAATTGAAGATCAAGAAGGGACGTATAACCAAGAAGGGTGGGCTACCATTGAAGGAAAGCTAATAATCCCTTCCCATTTATTGTGTTCACTAGTAAGGGAAGAACACCAGAAAGCACACTGGGGAATAGATGCCCTATACACCTACTTGATTGAGAGAATTGTTGCCAGGAATTTATATGCCACTATTATTTAAGTGACCCAACAGTGTGATCTTTGCCTCCAGACAAACCACAAAAATACCCCCAGGCCAAAACTCGGTCAGACTGGGAGAGGCCATGGGCCTGGACAACATTGGCCAATTGACTTTTCAGAACTCCCAAGGAAAGGGGGGTATCGGTATTTATTGGTATTGACAGATACATTTTCAGGGTAGTGTCATGGTTTCAGAAGAAGTAAGTTTTTTGGGATGCTGTGGTCACACCACTGGGTGCTCAGATTTGAATATTGGCACCTGGTGTGGCCGCTGGGGGACATGGATACGCCTCTGAGAACACAGGGGTTAAAAGCAGAGCATTCCCAGGAAACCCTCTCTTGGGTTCCGGTGAGGAAAGAGTTCGGATCTCTCCCCCATCCAGCTGCTGCCGGCTGGGCGGGGGAGGGGAAGCCTTATGGCCAGGTGAGGTAGGCCTGGCCCCGAGGATGCAAGGGTGGAAGAGCACCGAGAGGCATCAGGCAGCCCCCCCCCCCAGGAGACAGAGAGAGTGAGAGAGAGCCTGTGCCACCTTGAAATTTGATATCATGTGCTGGCAGCACAGCCCAGCTGGCGGAGAAGGGGGGGGGGTGAAGGTGTCCAGCTGCTGTGGGAGATTCGGGCGGCCAGAGCCCGAGCTTTGAACCCTTTTTTGGACAATGAAAACTTTGCAGAACATGTACCTTTCCTAGAAGAGAGATAGCGATGAAATGGAAGAAGGAAATGTGCAGGTGTGAAGGTCTGGGCAAGTGAAAGATGTTGGAAGAGTAGAGAAGAATCTTAGGTGGGAAGAGATGATGGAGTGGCTTTTGCTGGACTCTTCTTGTTATAGCCATGGACAGAACCATGTTCCTTGTGACACAGAGACTGCATCCAGGGGGAGGCAATGGCTCAGAGCCAAGAGGGTTCAGTGTTGAGACCCCTGGGCCCAGGGGGTGAAATGTGGGGGGGACAGGTGTCCCAAAGGTGAGACTGTGCTTTTTTTGGAACGGGACAACGCATCCTTAAAAGGACAACCCTAGAAGCAGCTCTGGTCCATGTGCAGTGGTGAGAGCACTGGACATGGAAGGAAGAGGTCACGACGGCAGATGTTCTCCAGGTGGTGCCACTAGTGACATGGAAACACACGAGGTTTCAACGGTGTTTCCTGGGGAAGTCTATGGCACAAGAAGGACTCCTGTCCTCTTCATGAACTGAGAATTGATTATCCAAAGGGTGGTGATGGACAGAGAGTTGGTGATTTGGGGGATGAATGTATTGGAAATTTGGTGGAGGGAGGAGGAAATGTTTTTGGAAGGTTTTCATTTTCCCTGTGTGTTTCTTTTTACTTAGAGTTGTAGTTTAGTTAATAGAGTTTTCTTTTCTTTATTTCTAAGTAGGGGCCTGCTTTGCTTATTCCTGGTCACATCTCACAGCAGAAACCAGGGAGAATGTATTTTCATGGGGGCACCAGCGTCAAACCATGACAGGTGGCCAGAAGCATTCCCCACCAGAACTGTCAAAGCTCGAGAGGTGACCAGAGTATTATTACAAGAAATAATACCATGCTTCGGAGTTCCAGCCACAATATCCTCAGATAGAAGATCACATTTCATTTCCAAAATAGTGCAACAGATTAGCAGCCACCTGGGCATAGACTGGGAACTTCACACTCCATGCCGCCCCTAATCAAGCAGCCAGGTGGAGAAAATGAATCATTTGATTAAGCAGCAGATTGTAAGACTCGGGCAGGAAGTTAATCTACCCTGGCCCCAAGCTCTTCCACTGGCACTATTGCGAATTCAAACTAAACCTTGAGCTAAAGAAAAGCTGAGTCCTTTTGAAATACTTTATGGAAGACCATATGGAATACAAAAGGGAATGTCCACCCACACTGGGGAGGTAACACTGGCCACATACATGGTGGCTTTAGGCGAACAGCTCAGAGAAATTGAGAAACACGTGACTGGAACTCGGAGCAGGGAGATAGGACAGTACATAACATACAGCCTGGAGATTATGTATATGTTAAGTCTCTTACAGAGAAGACTTTAGAACCACAGTGAGAGGGACCATTCCAGGTGCTTCTCACCACCTTCACTGCAATCAAGATCAAAGAGCAGAATGCCTGGATCCATCACTCTAGACTGAAGAAGGCCCCAGAAGCCCCTTGGAGAGTGACACCAGGAGACAATGAACTGAGATTAAAACTTACTCAGGCAAAATGAGTATATTGCAGTTGGGAGTAGTTCATAATTTCACTTACAGAATTGTTTTGTATATAATTATAACTGAAGTCCTAGAATGAGAGAGTACCTCTATCCAAAGCCATGCTGAATGGCCTTGGTCCCAGGTTTTTAATCAGTATACTGGATCCATGGGAGAACTTTCTGAGATAAAAGATTTAAACCTATCCACTAAAGTAATTCACAGGGATCAGGTATATGAAGAGGAAGAATGGCAAGAACAGGAACTGTGGACACTTCAAGAGATCAGAGGAGAAGAAATCAAAGTAAGGTGCCAGGTAGTCAATGAGACGGCTTATGAGAGACCAGATGCAATTAGTGCCTCAACCTCTCCTGTATACAGGCACCAAGAAGTTTGTGATAGCCAAAGTGAATCAGACTGTTGGTGTAATTTCACCTTGATATAGCCTGTAGAAGTGACTTGCCCTTGGGCTCGAGATGCTATCAGGCTCTCATTTAAACTGAAAATAGACACTGCACTTTTTACAACAGCAGGACCTTATACAACTCACACTAGTATTCAAATAGTTCAGACCCAACCCAAACTTGAACCTGAAGTGTATGAAATAGGCCCCTACGTAGTGAGGAATGTGGGTGAACAACAACTGTTGTTCAATCCAGAATGGTGTCTCAAATGCGTTGAGTTACTAATGCAAATTAACATCTCAAAAATCCAACCAGCCTGTTCCTCTTTCCTAAGAACATCCTTTGAGGGCTGGTCAATGTGGTTACAAAGACAGGTATACCTCAGGAGCAGAATAAGAAAGGATCTAACTGGGATATAAGGGACAAGATTGGGAGTTTTAAATGGAATTGATTCAGAAATACTGATGAATAAGCAGGCCAGTGCAGCAGGTGGCCTAACAAAATTGAAGCAGCCTTTACAGTCATCTCTATTGGCATTGGGAACTAGCCAGTGGCAGATTTCAAAAGTACTGCTAAAGCAGGAAAAGGCCAGAGACCAAGAACACAAGTTAATAGTAGAAGCACTTAGTACAGTTCAAGATAATGTGTCTTTAGCTTTCAGTTTTATACAATCACAGTTATAGATGCAAGCAACAGCAGCTCTGATCATACGAGAAGAGGGTGAAGGTAATTTTCCAGCTGAAATTCGGAAAATTGTCTGAGATAATGCGATTGACTTTGAAAGGAAGTTTCATTCCTGGTAGACTACGGTAAATTTCACCTATGATCCTGCTTCTAATGTGGCCACTGCCTTTGTGCTTACCATACATAATGCCACTGTTTACGTTATCCATCCCATCATTGCACTAAGATTAAATCATGAAAAAACAATGCTCTACCCTTCAGAACATAGAGTGTGGGCACGAAAGGTGAATGAAAAGTGGAAAACAGTAAATTTAGAATCCTGCATTACTAGAGAACAACTAGGATTAATTTGTGAAAGCAATACTATTAATGCCCAGGATGTGTCTAGACACTGAACAGAGTATTTGCCACTTCGAAATTCATCCAGTCACTGATCAGAAAACTGTGCTCGTATATACTAGAAAAGGTTGTGTGTGCCTGAGAACTGCTTGTGCTGCTGTAAAAATTGATAACAACGATGGTATTTTGTCTAGTAGAAATCATTCTAATTTTTGTATTTGTAATTTTGTTAAGATTATCAGGTGTGATTATTTGTACTTGGACCCCGTGACATCCCACCAGTTGATTAAAACCAATTACACAGTGTATCACAGACTATCACCTACTCCTTTTGGGATGGACCTTACATTGGTAAAACAATTAATTAAGCACCAAGACCTACTGAAGATCTTGAAAGAAATCCAAGAAAGCAGAAAGAAAACCTTAATTACTGTCCAACATGATACAAAAGAAATAACCAGAATTCTGTAAAAAATAAAACAAAATGCAGATCATCACTGGTGGGATGTGATCTTTGGGTGGTCACCAACTACAAATAGAATCTTTAATAAGTTGTGTCATCCCATTGTAGTTTTGTTCATATTAGTTAGAATAAGTTAAAGATTATCCATTATATTGCTAATTTTGAACTACAGCGAGTAGCTGTGTTAACCTCCTTATCAAACGTACATGGTTTAGAGACACCTAATGTGCTAGGGGTTTGCATTAAGTAAAAGAATTTACTTATTTTCTAGAAAAGGGGGGAAATGAGACAGAGTAGAAATTCTCCAGAGTAGAAATCCATTTTGATATAGGTGAAATGTACATCTTTGAGTCTGTGGTTAGAAAACATAGCTATTTAGCCTGACTGCAAAGCCTAGGCTCAGAGAAACTGCTTCAGTGAAAGACAGAGATAAGGGAGGGGGGGGCAGGGGGGACGACAGAGGGTGATAAAGAGAGAGAGAGACTGCTGTGAGAGCAGGTCAACCTGACCTAGGAATTCTTTCTGATAAAGAAGAACTAGTCGCAAATGTCACGCAAAATTCGTAAAAATGAATATGTATGAACCTATTGTGAAATTGTATGCATATGTATTTGAGAGGGGGATAAAAAGGGACCTGAAGTTCCCAGAGGTACGCATGTCTTTTAAGGAGAGTAATCTCCACATGCATCCAGCACTGTAATAAACATACCGGCTTTACAACTTTCACAAAGTTGTGGAGTTTTTGTTTATCTCCGCAAAACACCTGTTGGAACAAGTCCAGAGGAGGTCACTAAGTTGATCACAGAGCTGGAACACCTACGCTATGAAAACAGGATGAGAGTTGGGGCTGCTCAGCCTGGAGAAGACAAGGCTCCAGGGAGATCTTTTGGCAACTTCCAGTACCTAAACAGGACCTACAAGAAAGCTGGAGTGGGACTTTTTGCAAGGTCACTGTCGTGGGGGGAGTGGGACCTTCAGACAAGGTTTATTAGAGAAGCCCTGCTACTGAGTCATGAGGTCCTGGGGGGGGGGAAGGATTTCTAAACTCCTGCTGAGAGGAGTCTAGGAGCAGTTAGATACAATCTCAGCCCCAGACTTTGTCAAAGGTTTAAGTAATTTCCTCACACATGATTTAAAGATGGCAAATCAGGTATATTTATATCAAATATTTATTATGACAAATTATTAGAGAAATATTTTAATCAGAATGATTTACTACACAGCATAAAAGCTAAAACTAGCAGTACGATAGGATAGGATAGGATAGTGCACTATATCAATGCAATTATATTAAATCAATTCTATTAAAGCTAGCAAAAAGAATTACTAAGTAGAGGTTGATGTAACTCACCTATATCATCAGTCATGGTCAGGTCTCTTTCTCTTAACCTCTAGGAGTATCCTTGGTGGGCGTTCCCTTCTGTCTTAGTTTGAAAGACAGGTGCCTGCCAAGGAAGGTGGGACCCTCCCTAGGAATGGAAAATATGACTCTCCTCCCTCCAAATTATTATAACTTTGAAATGAAAAGGCTTTCAGCCAAAGATATGGGAAAAGGAATAACAGTTCTTTACTAATATGTATGTGTATAACAAGGTGTCCTGGTTTACAAGACAGGTATCTGCTAGGGAAGGCAGAAAAAATCTATCTTGGAATGGAGAATGTAAACGCCCTCCTGAATTATTAGAATCGTGAAATAGGGGGCTCTGAGGTAAAGATATGGGAATAGGAATAACAGTTCTTTACTAGGATGTAAAATAAAGCAAACGAACAACAACAACAACTACGGCATTAACAAAAAACAGAACCAGGAACCCTGTAACAGCCTTTCGGCTGCAGCACTTTCCCCTTCAGTGTAGTTACAGTTACAGCCAGCAGGGGCGCTGGCAGGCTCCCGGTGGACAGGGCAGGTGCGGTGATCCCCACGTGGCTGCAGGGGGCTCTCCGGCGCAGGCTCAGGGAGAACATGGCAATGGCGGCTTTTGTCCAAAGATGGGAAGGGGTGGAAGAGAGGCTTTGCTTCACAAACCCTGAGGGCAGCCGATCCTGGTACCCCCAGCAGGAGTCTCAGACAGCAGCAAGATGGGCCGGCAGGATATCTCGGCAGGCAGGGGGTGAGGAGCTCCCAGCAGGGCAGGGAGAGCCCAGCTCAGCATCCTGGGCACCCGAGCAGACAGTGATAGGTCTCTCTTTTAGTGAGGTAATTGTTAATAAGGTCCCAGTTCAGTGGCCGTTCTCAAGAGCAGAGGCTCACCCCACAGCAGAAGCAGCAGCTCTGGGCTGGATAAGGAACAAACAGAAAAGAAAACCCAACCCCCAACACAAGGCAAACAAACAACAACGCAGCAACATCAAACTAAAGAAATAATAAACCAGAAAACCCAATAAACAGTCTCTTCCCGCACTTTAAGCAATTTCCCCTTTGATGTAGTCATGGTCACAGCCGACAGGGTCGCTGGCAGGCTCCCAGCTGGGCAGGGCCAGTGTGATGATTCCCCCTCGGCTGCAGGGGGTGCTGTGGCATGACTTTTGGCTGTCTTTTCTCCATGTGGACAACGGCAGACACAGCCGGCAGAAAGGGATGGAGCAGGGACTTCCTTTACAAACCCCCAGGGGCAGCTGATTCCGGTGCCCCTTCTGGACAGCAAAAAGGAGCTGTAGCAGGGACCTTGGAATAGTAAGCTCAGAAGGCAGGGATGAGCATAGTCCCTGAGTGGTAGATGTGATGAATCGGAAACTCTACAGCTGTAGCTGGAACTGCAGGGCATCAGGACAGGCAGGGGTTGCAAGTTGCTTTGTAGCAAAGAAACCCCAGAGCAGTGGCAGAGAAAACGGTGGAGGCTGGGCAGGGGCCATTCGTCTCCTGAACACCGCCGAGAGAGAGAGACACCCAAGGAGATGGTAAAAGTCTTTTATTAGTGAGGTAGGGTGTTAATAATGTTCCAGCTCAGTGGTTGCTCTCACAAGCAAAAGCTCACCCCACAGCAGAAGAAGCAGGACCAGACTGAGCTCTGGCAGTGGCAGCGAATTCCCCCACCCAAGGCAGCAGGTCTGCCGTCCTCCTCGGAAGCTGAGAGAGAGAGAGAGAGAGAAGAGCTGCACCCGACCCCTTTTCCCCAGCCCAATCCTCCCAGTATCTCTGCCCTTCCCAGAGAAACCGCAGGTAAACAAGAGACAGTAGCCATCTGGACCCCTCCCCTGAGCTCTGTCCAATTATTTGTCTCTCTTAAGTACCTGGTCATTAATATCTCCTAACAAAACATATGGGAGAAAATTCTTTGAGAAAAAGAAATTAAAGGAAGAATCCTAATCCCCAACACCTTCCCAAGGAAGGAAACTTCATACACACATTCTAATGTCGTAGACATCTTTTTATGAAAATCCTTTCTTAGGATTTTTTCTTCCTGAGAAGCTGAGAGGCTCCAGGAACAAAATGTAAACAATGGTTATCTGCTGCTGTGGAATGCAACAGGTGGATCCGTGATTGGTCTCATGTGGATGTTTGGATTTAGTGACCAGTCACAGCAGAGCTGGCTCTCTCTCTCTGTCCGAGCTAGCTGCCTTTGTTATCATTCTTTTCTATTCTATTCTTAGCTTAGCTAGCCTTCTCAGATGAAACTTTTCCTTCTATTCTTTTTACTATAGTTATAATGTAATATATATATCATAAAATAATAAATCAAGCCTTCTGAAATATGGAGTCAGATCTACGTCTCTTCCCTCATCCTGAAAACCCCTGTGAACACTGTCACAGATGGTCACCCTCAAGTGAATGACGAAGAAATTCATCACTTGGTGAGACCCCAGAGGAGCTGCTACACTGGGTAAACCCCAAGTGTGTGGCATTGATGGTCACCTCACAAGTGACCACAGAAGTGGATTCTAGCCAGGAGCTGAAGAACTGAAGATCCTGATTTGGACAGCGTTCACAGCCAAAGCTGACCACAAAGAGAACCTTTTGAAAAGCCTCCAGGGAAGATGTCCGGAAAGCTCAGCAGCACCATGCAGCCTGCCAGAGCGTGCTGGACACTGTCACAAGGTACTGTTAGCTTTTCCCTTCCTCACGATGCTGCCCTTCGCAGATTGTGGCTGCAAATGTGGGGGAGGGTTCCCACAGAGGCGGAGGTTCCGTTCTCCCCCTCAGAGGAGAAACTTATTGCCCTCTGGCAAAAATGGGGTGAAGAGGAGAATGTTCCTATGGTGAAGAGACATTTCTATTAGTTTCTTCGATGGGCAAAGTTCTATGGGCTTTTTTACGGATGTGCTGTATGCCCTTGATATGTTCATATGGGAATGCATGGAATCCATTTTCAAAGCCATCTTGGACCATGGGCTGGGGTACCCCTGGATTCATCCATCATTCAGGACGCTCTTCCCGGTCTTGAAACGGAAAGCAGCGTCCTTTCAGTGGATTGCTGATTGCAGGGGGCAAGCCCCGTTCCCCCCAATTCCCACGGGAGAAGATCCTTTGGGGGGAGACGATCTGCTGCTTCCCAGCCCCCCTGAATCTCAGTGGGGTGGCAAGATTTTGCCCGCAGCCAAAGAAGTGTTTTTCCTGCGTCTTCGGAGCATGCTCAGACGGAGCCACTTTCCCCCCCCCGCCCCTCGTTGCTCTCAGAGGGGGTCTGAGTGGGCTGTGCCACCCCTGGCAGCCCTGCAGGCACCGCCGTGGCCGGCCTCCTGGACCCCTCCCCACCCAGAGCTGCGGGCGGCACTGGTCCCCGAGGTCCTGCCTTCCAGGCACACGGGGCCACCCCAACCCACCCCGCAGCCGCCTCCCTGGGCAGCCCTGCCTGCAGCTCCACCAGTTTCTGCACCTGCGCAGCTGACCTCCGAAACACCGCTTCCCGCGGCTGCGCCTGTGTTGCTAGGCAATGCACTCAGCAACAACAGTGACCCAGCGCCGCCCCCGCTGCTTCCCCTGGCTGTCCCACCTCCTCCTGCGATTGCACCTCCGTGGCCGATCTCAGAGCCAGGGGCAGGAGATGCTGCCGACCCCGTGCCGTCCCCGCCAGCCCCTCCCGCGGGGACAGAGATCGCGCCTGCCCTGCAGATCCCGGAAATAGGAGTCAACGTGGCTGCTGCTCCCAGGCCAGCGGGGGATGCACTCCCTCTGGCCTCGCCACCCCCACCCGCCCCTCTGGCGGCCTTGCCGCCTTCCGCGAAACCGATCCCAGTTCGGGATGACGCTGACAATGGCGCCGAGCCTGCGGGACCCTCAGAGCTGCCCACGGTCCCGCTGCCCCCAGTGGCACTTTCTGCAATGAGCATGACTTCCCCCCCGAGTTTTTCAGGCTGTCCCAGGGCTGTCCCTGCAGGAGAAGCTGGGACAGGGGGAGGGGGTGTCAGCCTCTCCTTCCATGAAGGAGGCATGGCTCAGCAGCTGAGTGCGGGCACAGCCTGGCTGCCTGCTTTTAAACTCAGTGTTTGTGGCGGGTTGGTTCACATTTGGTCGGGGATTCCCCCCTGGGGGCTGCAAAGCTCTCTGCCACCCCTCGCACGCACCAGCAGCGAGGGGGAGGTGGCTCCTGAAAGTTCTGCCTCCGGTCCCAAGGCCGGAGAGGGTTGGCGTGGTGCCGGGAGGCAGATGGGAGGAACACCTTTTGCATTTGCATTGCAGAGGCAGAGGGAACGGCGGAAAGCCATCATCGCTTGCTTGCTGTGGGGAAAAAACATTCCCAGATCCAAGATGAAGACTCTCGGGACAGCTTCTCTTCCCCCACTGCTGGCATGCCTCGGTGGTTCGGGGGGAAGGAAGCGTTTGGTCACTCGTGCTGCCATTGCACTGGCAGCAGGGTGCAGATTTGTGAGAACACAGAGCCCGCCTTGCGGGCTGGGCCTGGGCTGTTTGGCTCGGTCCCCTGGGCCAGGGTCACCGCCCGGTCTCCTGTTGAGTTTGGGTGTTTTGCTGCCCCCGTCAGGTCCTGGTCCTGGGCCACCATTTTGTGGGCCAGGTCTGGGGTTCCTGATCCTTCCAAGAGGGCCAGGGTTCCCCAGGGCCTCTCAGGCTGTCTGCTGCTGCTGCTCTTTCTGAAAAAAAAAAAAAAAAAAAGAAAAAAAAGAAAAAAAAGAAAAAAAAGAAAAAAAAGAAAAAAAAATAAATTAAATAAAAAGGGTTGAAAGACCTGGCAGCATCTCAAAAGCATTGAAGAGCCAAAAATTATCTTCAGCCCAAGTTGTTGTTCAATAAAGGGCTATGGCCAAGACATTCCAGAAATTTTCTCAAAATTGTTTGAAGTTGTTTGATGACTGTCAATGGATTTTTGATAACTATTGATGGATTTTTCTTTAGCAATTTGTTGTTTCAGGATTCTGCAAGCCTGTTTCAGGACCAAAAGGGACTTCCAGAGATGTCAAAGAGGAACATCTTCAGTCCACGGACTTTTCCTGAAACTCAGCTGTTTGGACTTGGACTTTCTTTGCATTGTTTTTGCATTTTCTTATATTGTAAGATTGTTTTAGTGATATGATAGAATTTTATGTTCTACAGGTGAAGAATTTCCCTGTTCCACATCAGCACTTGACTGAGGTTTTGATTGGCAACAGATAACCTGTCAAGTGTTTGTTCTTTCCTCCGCATGAGCCCAGCAGAGAAAATTACAAACACTTTTCTTTTTAATTTAACTAAATAAAAAAAAGGTGACATGTCGCAGACATCTTTTTATGAAAATCCTTTCTTAGGATTTCTTCTTCCTGAGAAGCTGAGAGGCTTCAGGAACAAAATGTAAACAATGGTTATCTGCTGCTGTGGAATGCAACAGGTGGATCCATGATTGGTCTCATGTGGATGTTTGGATTTAGTGACCAGTCACAGCAGAGCTGGCTCTCTCTCTCTGTCCGAGCTAGCTGCCTTTGTTATCATTCTTTTCTATTCTATTCTTAGCTTAGCTAGCCTTCTCAGATGAAACTTTTCTTTCTATTCTTGTGGTGGTTTGACAGGAAATGTGTTTTTTGGGATGCTGTGTTTGGGCCAATGGATATTCAGATTTTAATACTGGCATCTAACCTGGCCATTAGGACATTAGACACGCCTCTGAGAACACGGGGTTAAAAGCAGAGCTCTCCCCTGGGAGGGTCCTCTTGGGTTTCTGGCGGGAAAGAGTTTGGGTCTCTCCCCCGGCCCAGCTGCTGGCTGGGCAGGGGGAGGGGAAAAGCCATGTGGCCGGGAGAGGTAGGCCTGGCCCCGGGAGTGGAAGGGTGGAAGAGAGAGAGAGAGAGAGACACCGGGAGCCATCGGGCAGCCCCCCCTGAGAGACACAGAGAGAGAGAGAGAGCCGGTGCCTGAGACTGTAACCTTGAAACTTGATAAACATGGGCCTGTGCCGGCAGCACGGCTGGGAAGGAGAAGAAGGGGGGGTGCAGCCGGCCGCTTGTAGGAGCTTTTAACCCCTTTTTGGAGAATGAGAACTTTACAGAACATTGACCTTTCCTAGAAGACAGATAGAGATGAAATGGAAGAAGGAAATGTGTAAGTGTGAAAGAGGTCTGGGTGAGTGAGAAATAGTGGAAAAATAGAGAAGAATCCTAGTGGGAAGAGATGATGGAGTGGCTTTTGCTGGACTCTTTTTGTATAGCCATGGACAGAACCATGTTCCTTGTGATACAGAGACTGCATCTAGGGGGAGGCAATGGCTCAGAACCAAGAGGGTTCAGTGTTGGTGCCCCTCGGCCCCAGGGGGTGAAAAAATATGGGGGGGACAGGTGTCCCAAAGGAGAGATTGTGGGGACAGGTGTCCCAAAGGAGAGACTGTGCCTTTTTTGGATCGGGACAAAGCATCCTTAAAAAGACAACCCTAGAAGCAGCTCTGGTCCGTGTTCAGTGGTGAGAGCACTGGACATGAAAGGAAGAGGTCACGACGGCAGATGTACTCCGGGCAGTGCCACGAGTGACACGGAAACACACGAGGCTTCAGCTGTGTTTCCAGGGGAAGCCCATGGTACAAGAAGGACTCCTCTCCTCTTGATGAACTGAGGATTTATTGTCTGAAGGGTGTTCTGGACCAAGAGTTGGTGATTTGGAGAATAGATGTATTGTATTGGAAATTTGGGGGGGGAGGAGGAAATGTATTTGTAAGGTTTTCATTTTCCCTGTGTGTGTTCTTTTTTATCTATAGTTGTAGTGTAGTTAATAAAGTTTTGTTTTCTTTTCTTTCCTAAGTAGGGGCCTGCTTTGCTTATTCCTGGTCACATCTCACAGCAGAAACCAGGGAGAAGGTATCCTCATGGGGGCACTGGCATTGTGCCAGTGTCAAACCATGACAATTCTTTTTACTATAGTTATAATGTAATATATATATCATAAAATAATAAGTCAAGCCTTCTGAAACATGGAGTCAGATCTACGTCTCTTCCCTCATCCTGAAAACCCCTGTGAACACCGTCAGACTCTAAGAAGGAATATGTTAGAAGAAACTACCAAATGAAAGTGGACTGGACTTCTATATTGTAAAGTGATTGACTGGTACCCATATATCTCCAAGTCAGCTTAGCAGCTTGTTATAGATGGGTAATGTGATGATTGGTTTTTGCAATTAAGGGATGAATATTGTGTGAATGTTAAGAGAAGTTTTGTTGATGTCCGGTTATGTTATTGTAGTTTGTTGTTTGGGCACCCTCAGTTTTCTCCATAGTCCCCTTTCCTTCCCTATATTGTTACCACTGGACAGCCTTGGTTGTCAGGGTTGTCAGGGACATGTGGAGGGAGGGTGTGTACATGTGCCCCTTGCATGGGGCAGTTTGGAATGAGGACAGCTTGTTGCTGGGGAGGCATGGCATGACAACATCTCACCTCCAATCAAGTTTCAAGAAGGTCTCCACCAATGGACGGCAAAGAAGAGTTGACTGGCAGACTTTAGGAGGGACAGGGTTGGCTGATGCAACACCAGGGGTATAAAAGATGGAGAAGCCATTTTCAACTTCTGGCAGTTGGCCACACTCCCAGAGCTGTCCTTTTTCCTTATTTAGTCCTTTGTTGTGTTTCTTGATGTGAGAAATGATACTCACTTCCAAAAATTTAAAAGACTTATTAAAACCTTATCAAAAATACAATAGAAGACTGAATAAAGAAAATGTTGAGGTGCCACGAGCAGAGGATTTTTCCCACCAGGTGCTCATCCACACATTGGAGGTTTCACCTTTTAACCCTTTAGCCCCTCCCAAAGTTCTGTCCATTGACTCCTTAATCACTGTCCAGTGGTGGAATTTACTTCCTTAAATCTTGATTGGAGGTCAGGTGCTGCCATAGTAACAAGCCGACCCTCCCAAATGTCCCAAACCCAGGCCACCCCTCATAACAACACAAGGGGAGCATAAACGTAAGTCAATAAAACCTCTCTTAACATATATACATATTTTCCTTTTAATTGTGAGTAAACCGTTGCATTACTCATCTATCACAATCCCCCCTTTTCCTTTTCCACAAGTTATTTGGCTTGAACAAATTAATTCAGTGAGTCATACCAGCATCTGTTGATGTGGGGAAGGACAGAGGGAACCAAAGGAAAAAAAATCCCCTGTTTTCCCTAGACATCCTTATCCAGAATGAACAAAAAGACATTACAGAGGTCCGGTAAGGCTTTGACTCTCATCTACTGTGCCTATGGGGTTGCTACCCATAGTCGATGTATCTCAGGGGTGAGTACAAAGGCCAACCCGGTCTTGCCCTCCAGTCCCTTTTTGTCGTCATAGAGCACGACACAGCACAAAGTACCATGACTCCATCAGAAGGGTGCAAGAGAGATTTATTATAGCAAATTGTTGCTTTCATACTTTTTCACGATATTTACATTCACTTAACATACCCATTCACTGCCCATTGGTTATAGGAAAGAAACAAAGTTCTCAGTGGGTGATCAAGGAGCCACGTCCTTCTGTGAGCCAGCTAGAGTCCATATCTTTTAACTTTCTTTCCTTCATCACGTCTCCATGTTGACAACCTTGGTGTCTTCCTCAGGAGAGATATGAGGCTTCCCTTTATCTTCAGGAGGAATTTGCTGGCTCACAAGAACAGAAATGTCTTTCCTACAATTCCCCTTTTTTGTATTTGACCCACAAATACAACTGCTAAGGACTTCTGCAGGGCCCTTGCAAAAATCCAAGCAGACAGAGGATCCATTCTTCATTCACTTACAGATAACCAACTTCTACCAACTCCACAACACACACCCTCACAATCTTAATGTTCATGTGCAAACATAGCACATAAAAACAGATCTTCAAATTCCATTACAGATCTCGCAATTTCTGGATGACACATTTGTAGCAGAATGACACCTTCACCTCTAATCAAATAAGTTTCTCCCACACAGAATCAGAGACCAAGTTATCTGCCTAGTCACCACTTAGAACCAAGTAGCATCCACTTAACTTTACAACTGGTTGCTGCTATCATACTGGGCAACCAACCTAGTTGCTCAAAGTGTGGACTTCAGCTACTAATTCAACCCCTATGCAAAGACATCTTCTCCCTTAGGTACATCAAATTCCCCTATACTGGGACCGTCGGTGCCCTGCAAAAGGTAATGGTACAAGACACATTTCTCAGTACTACCAACCTCTCTGTAAGAGAATTCAAGGAAAAGAAGCAAAAGTAACACCCGCTAACCTAAATTTTGGATTTTCAGCGTAAGCCTATAACTCCCTTTACTCTGTCTTGAATTACCATCTTTACCACACATTCCTTGAGGGTCCATGCTTCCATCCACCTAATAACCAATGCAATTACCTACTTATTTTGCTTCTGCTGTAGAACCACCCATTCTGTCCTTTTCTGTATGCTCCAAATAAGGTTTAACACAATGGGCAGAGACCCAACGAGGGCCATTTTCTGTTAAAACACATGCATATCCTCTTCCCCATGTTACTAATTCCACTGGGCCAGTCTACTTTCCCGTGATTAAATCTTTTACCCATACCTTAATACCTTTCTTAAAGTTTGACTGTTTTGAATTCAAAGATGAAAAATGATAGAATATAGGAGACACTTGTAAGTCAGGTAAAGGAGGCAGAAAGTTTAAGACATAAATGGCTTTGTCTAATCTCACTTGAGGCGACTCCCTCTGCATTCCCCCTTTTTGTTTTTGCACCTGGCGCTTCAACACACCATGAGCACGCTCAAAAATTGCTTGGCCTGTCGCAGCATGAGGGATACCAGTAGAATGACCAACACCCCAGGCACAAAAAAACACTTGCAACACCGGGCCGTTATCTGTCTTTACATGTGATGGAATGCCTAAGATGGAAAAGGCGTGGCAAAAATGACGAATAACATCCTGAGCTGTTTCACCTGCCAATGCTGAGGCAACCATGGCATGAGAAAAGGTGTCAATTGTGACGTGAACATACTTTAGATGGCCAAATTCAGGCATTTTTGTAACATCTGTTTGCCATTCTTGCAAAGGGAGTAAGCCTCTAGGATTAGTACCGTAATATTGTGAAACATGAGACATATGACAATCAGGGCAAGAAGAAATAATTGACTTTGCTTCACTATGTGATAATTTAAATTGCTGCCGTAGTGCCTGAGTGCCCTGATGAAAAACTTGGTGAGATAGAACAACTTGCTGTAGCACATTAGGCACCGTTTTTACTGCTGAGGCAGCCAGAAGGGAATCCACATAGGCGTTATGTTCAACAAAGAATCCAGGTAGCAATGTATGGCTACAAATATGCATAATAAAATAGGAATGCTTTTGATTAGAAATAACGGTCCACAATTTCAACAACATAACAAATAATGGTTTCTCCTTTACATTATACAACACAGCTTGATCCAACTGCTTCACTAAATTAGCAACATAAACAGAGTCAGTAACTATATTTACAGAACTAGGAAATAAGGTAAAGGCCAAGAGTACGGCACAAAGTTCAATTAACTGAGGAGACCCTTGTTGAACCATTACTTCATATTCCCAGTGGTCATCTTTCTTCCAGGCTACAGAAGCTTTTCCAGTTCTTCCTGATCCATCTGTAAAAACTGTTGCACCTTCCTGTTGCCTTCTTGGGAAGGCAGCGGCGACCTGGTTTCGGAGTCCAGCACGGCGATCCCCTCCTGGGATCCCTCGGGGCCAGTAACGGACACTAACACCAATGTGGTGGACGGTTAAAGGCGTTTAATTGAGGGGTCTCAAGGGTATTTATGGACTAAGGGGTTTCTCTACGTCAGAAAGGGGTTTGGCTATACTTTCTAGGGTTAGTATGGAGTGGAAAGTTACTGGCATCCATAGGTTAGGGGGGCTACCTGTTTGGCTACATTCCAAGGGTGATCCTTATCTCTGGGGAGAGGGGCAGAAGGAGTCCTGTAATTTTCCGTCACAGCCCGAAATCTTCCGAACGCCTGTCCCTTACCTACCACACCTTCCACTGGAACAGAAGAGCAAAGTTGTTTCCCCTGAAAAGGAATCCTCTTAGTGAAATTCAGAATAGGATGAGAAGGTAAATTATATGCTATTTGACCTGTAAAGGAAGATAAAGCAGATTGCAGCTCATGATTGTTTTGAAAACACCACTCAAAATACTATTGTTGTGCTGGTATGACAATAGTTACAGGATCACGGCCTAAGATCTCATGGCAGCATCTGCCACCTTTGATGATAATGATGTCTGCAAAAAGCTCATACAAACCTGGAGCTGTTTTTCGGGACCTGAAAGGCAAAAATATCCACTCCAAAATATGCAATTTATCTTCCCATTTGTCATTCCATTGACACAACAATCCGCATGGTATTTCATCATCTCTCAAAATTAATAATTGCACACCAACAGAAACATCTATCTTGGTAGCAAATTTAGATGTCAAGGCCAATTCAATTTCTTCTACAGCCTGTTTTGCTGCAGCAGTCAAATGTCTCTCATTGGTAGAGGAAGTAATCGCTGATAATAAGTCATACAAAGGTTGCAGTTGATGACTGGTTATCCCCAAGTATGGCCTAAGCCAACCTATTGCACCAACCAATTTCTGTACATCAGCAGCGGTTTTAATTTCAGCGTCTAATTTTACAGGTTGAGGCACAATTTGTGTATTGGTGATTATCAACCCCAAATGTTTCCAAGGCATTTGTCTTTGAACTTTCATCTTGTCTACAAATCTGGGTTAGAGAATGGTCCATTGCCCAGCAAGGCATCAACTCCCACAGCATGATGTGGATCATGCTGAGGTAACTGCATATTGTCCAATGCTACTCTTTCAACCATTTGTTTCCAGGTAGCTTGAAACACACCATACTGCACTGGCTGAAACAGAATCGTAGAAAGGTGAACAATATCATAAGGCACAAGTACATCAGCATTTAGAACACGAATCACTTGCATCACCTGCAAAGAGTTAACACCATACTGATCTACTTTTGACTAAAGGTCCTGTACAACCCTCCATGCAAAAACCTGATGACTGTCTTGTTGTCCCAAATTAGGAGCAGCTTTGAAAACAGGAAAAGCCACAGGACTACCAGAAGAAGCAGCAGCAGCCATCTCCATCCTTTTAGGTGGACCTATTTTCTCTAACAAATTACAATCTCCCACTTCAGCTGCTTTCATTCTCACATGCTCCCAAAATTGCAAAGGGTGTCGAGGAGTCACAACCACCTGGAAGGGAGGCAGAATCCAAGAAACAGCAGGCCTGGATCTGCAACGAGGTTTAACAGAAACAGATTCCTGCGTCTTTTAGATGTACTTATAACTGGCAGTTCATCGTCAGAACTATCACTAGACAAGGAAGGACACAATGTTAAGGATTGCATTTGTTCAACCAGTTCAGGAGGGAGGGGGGGGCAGACGGCTCAACGGGGGATGGAGAGGAGGCAGACGACTCTAAGGGGGGCAGAGAAGGGGTGGATGGCTTAAGGGAATATGGACAGGAGGCAGACGACTCTAAGGGGGGCAGAGAAGGGGTGGATGGCTCAAGGGAATATGGACAGGAGGCAGACGACTCGAAAGGGGGCAGAGAAGGGGTGGATGGCTCAAGGGAATATGGACAGGAGGCAGACAACTGGAAGGAGGGCAGAGGAGGGGCGGATGGCTCAAGGGAAAGTGGAGAGGGGGGGAGCAGCCAAACCACGGGAGGGTGAGGGGGGAGCAGCCGACTGAAGGGAGGGGGAGGGGGGGGCAAACGGCCCATGGAGAGACACAAGGGCCAATGACCCAGCCTGTTTTTCACTTTGCTTCTTCTGTAATTTCATTTTTGCTAATTGCTGTGCAGGCGTAAGATACTTTGGTTTAGTATTAAGTTCAACTAACTGCTGAGCAGGCGAAGTATACACAGGTTTAATATAGTCTTTTGGAGATAAATACTGAGGAACAGTCTTTGCCTGCCGTTTGATTCTCACGATAGCAAACCCTGGGGGAGCCTCCACAGCAGCTGCAGCAACCTTCTCAGGGGGAGATACATCAACAGGCTCAGCCTCATCTTCCTCCTGTTCCCCTACTTCAATTTCTTGCTCTAGTTCCTGCTCCTCCAATTCCTCCCCTCTATCTTGTTCTGCTTTCCATTCCTTCAATGCCTAATTTTACAGTCCAGTTGCAATCACGGCGGACGGCCACCAGATGTCGATATAGAGCACGACACAGCACAAAGTACCACGACTCCATCAGAAGGGTGCAAGAGAGATTTATTATAGCAGCATGTTGCTCTCATACTTTTTCAAGACATTTACATTCATTTAACATACCCATTCACTGCCCATTGGTTATAGGAAAGAAACAAAGTTCTCAGTTGGTGATTAAGGAGCCACGTCATTCTGTAAGCCAGCTAGAGTCCATATCTTTTAACTTTCTTTCCTTCATCACGTCTCCATGGTGACAACCTTGGTGTCTTCCTCAGGAGAGATACGGGGCTTCCCTTTATCTTCAGGAGGATTTTGCTGGCTCACAAGAACAGCACAAAATGTCTTTCCTACACCTTTTGTATTAGAAGATGATTGAGGAATAATAGAGGTCTGGTATGGCTTTTTTTGCCCCTACCTTACCATGCCTATGGGGTTGCTACCCGCAGCAGGGCTATGGAATCTTCCTGGAAATGAACAAAGGGGCCAACCCGGTCTTGCCCTCCATTCCTTGTCTTTCTTTATTTGTGGTTCTTAAGGATGCTGCCCCATTACCTTTTACGGTCCCTTGGGTACTTCCCCTCAACAGATGCTTGTAATTCTTGTTCATTAAAATGGAGAAACAGTTCTTGAGCTGGCTGGTGAAAGTTTGACCACTTTTTGGGCATCTTGTTGTTTCTCTGGTTGTCTCTCGGTCTCTGCTTGAGAGTCAATCTCATTTCACTCGGCCTGGATGTTATAGTCCATTCTTTGGGTTCTTCTACTGAGCCTTTAACTCTTTTGGCATGAGTCCATCCCTGCTCTGCAGTTCACACAGCCTATTCAGTGGTGAGCAGTACCTGAAAGGGACCTTCCCACTGAGGAGTTAAAGGCTGATCTCTCCATGACTTGATCATTACCCAATCCCCAGGATTAATATTATGGATTCTGAAATCCAGAATGGTAGTTTGAGGAATTGTCCCTTTATGTCTTAGCCGTTCTAAGGTTTGTGCTATAGACATACCATATTTCTTGGCATTGGTTTCCCCTTCCTCATAGGTGGCAACCTTCTGGGGTGAGGTCAAGAAGGGAAACCCAAACATCATTTTATAGGGTGAGACCCCGAGGTCTGACCGGAGTTAGGTTCTAATTTTTAACGAGGCTAAAGAGAGACATTTGATCCACGACTATTTATTACGGCGGGGGTTTTCAGTGTTTCTCTGACCCCGGCTGCCGTGGGTGTCTGGATAGTGAAGTCCAGCTAATCACAACCTGTCCAGGTCCCTCAGGCAGGCTCCCAGACACAGGCAATCTTAGCAAGCAGCTCAGCTCTAGGTGAGATCAGCTCTTTGGTGAATTCAGCTCTTTAGTGATTTCATCTCTGCTTGCTAAGCACCTCGGCAGACACAGAGATGAGAGAGGAGAAGAGCTGTATGAAGTTCCACAGAGGTGTCTTTATTGGCAACTTCTGCGAAGGGTGACAGTGACAGGTCTTCAGAAAAACTGGGCAGAAGTGAGTGTTTATATAGGGGATGAGGGTTTTGGGCAACAGTCCAATAGTAAGGGTCGAGGGGAATATGACCTATCGTCTTACAGAGAGATAACGAGGGTCCGAAGGCGGAAGAGGGGGTTCTTTGGTCCAGTCATCATGACTAGGCATTTCTTATCTTAGGCAACTGACCACCAGGGAGGCCTTGCAGGCACTGTGGCTGCTACACATGACATCCGGGTTTCAATCATCAACTTAACTAGAGTTCTTTTAAGAGTTTGATTCATCCTCTCCACATGACCAAAAGTCTGTGGATGCCATGGAGTGTGCAATTCCCATTTTACTCCCAGGTCTTGAACAACTTTCTGCAATATTTTAGAGGTGAAATGAGTTTCTTTGTCTGAATCAATCGTGTTTGACATCCCATATCAGGGGATGGTTGATTCTAGAACTGTTTTACTCACAACATTGGAATTGGCTTTAACAGTGGGTATTGCCTCTACCCAGCGAGTCAAGGGACCTACTATCACTAGCAAAATTTTCCACAATTGTACCTGGGGAAGCTCAGTAAAGTTTACTTGGGTACTGAATCATTAAAACCAAAAATCACAGAGAAAGACTCTCTAACTAGTCAAAGTGGTATGTTTATTACACCGGTGAGTGGCACCATGGGGGTTGTCCCTGAAATGAGTGACCGCGCCGCATAAAGATTTTTGCCTTATATTTATTTCCCAACATAATACATATGCATAACCTCAGCACCTCCCATCCCAGCTTTGTATTAAAATGAAGTTAATAGTCTTTCACCCATGCTCAATTCTTCTCTTGAATTGGGTCAGTTGAAATAGGGCTCTCCTCAAGCCAGGTCTCATAAGCTCTTGGAGATCTATATCACACCCAAGATAGCTCAGCTACCTTAGAAGGCATAAAATCAGCAGGATGGCTTCTGTGGCAGTGTTGGAAACAGAAAAGTTTTAATAAAAGGCAAAATAACAAAACTCTTTACAGAGAAAAACTCAGCCAGGTGTGAGAGGTTCTTGCTCCTGGTAAAACACCTCACAAAAGTGATTAGTTTCTTTCTTCTCTTCTTTTTCTGGTAAATTGCTCAGGCGGGATTTTTTGGCTTCTGTCCTAATTGGCTATCCTTAAGTTTGAGGTGAAGTGTCCCAGGTCCTATGAGGTGTCTTTTTTGCTAATCGAGGAAAGAAACTTCTGGGCTTTTTTCCTTTTTAAGGAGACAAAGGATAGTTTTGTCACTCCGTCAACAAGGGGCACATTCCTACAGTCGGTGGTCTTGAATTGGGTCAGTGGTCCCAGGGATGAAGTCAGGAATGTCTTTGTCAGGTCTCTGTGACCCTCTGGCACGATCCAAGGCCCCCTGCTTCATGATGGATTAACATAGAGTCCAGGTGCTGGGCATTGTTCTACTGGTTTCAATATGTTCCTATAATGGTTCACTTGCTCCACTTCCTTCTACAAATGAGCTCATAATATAACAATTAGCTTTAGCTTAAGCATCTAATAATAATCATTAAGCTATCATTGGTGTATCTAACTTCTATATGAATTGGTTCTAACCCTCAGCTAAAATCTTAACCCTTTAAAAGTATGATTCAATACTTTGAAAAGGCTGTAAGGCTAGTTCTTGCCCTCCTCTGGTGTTGGAAAGGATTAAAGTCTGACAAGAAAAGAATTGCTGAGCCAGTCTTACTGGATAACCAAGGAGGCAAAGGGTGTGTTAGTTAGAAGGGGGTTTTTATGACTTAGAGCAATGGATAAACCCACCTCAAACAAGATGTTTTTACCAAGCAGAAAGATAGCACAGGCAAGCAAGTCAGAAGATGTTGCAAGTAGAAAAAGGTCTCAGAATTTTCCACTGCAAGAAAACTGAAAAACAACTTCTAGCTTAAACTGTAACATACTAACTTTTAGTGATTGGAGAATAATAACATTAATATGGTAATTATAGTAGTTATGATAGGCTATAGATAAAAGTTGAGGTATAGATTGGTTCTACTGTATTAAGATGTTCAGCAAAGAAAAGTATATAATGCATTTGTAACCTAAACTAAGGGTCTCCAGGCCTGCCTGCAGCTGGAGCTGACAGCTGTAGGCACAGGCTCTGTCACCCATGACCCTGGACTGCTGTAACATCTTGGATGCAATAAACTGCATTTTGAAGAGCCGCCTGGAGTCCCGCATCTCCCATTCAGGCTCTTACACTCTGGGTGTTTTCCTCATGACTTTCTTATTCACTTGTTGACATATCACACACCGTTCAGTTATTTGCTTAGTTATTCCAAAGATTCCTATGCAGCCCCAGTCCCTGAGAAATTGATCGCTTAGGGCTTACGTACCCCAGTGTGCTGTACCATGTATCCCTTCAAGCATTTTCTTGGCAAGGGGTTTATTCAACCTTTTTTCTCCCATCTGCTAATCTCCACTTCCCTTCATTATCTTTCTTGGCTCCTATTTTACAGAGTTCCTCCTCTTCTATCCCACTGAATACAGGGACTTCTTGCATTTCTCTCATGAGGTTAATACTATCATCAGTTTTTCTGTACCTGATTCAGCTGCATTCTTAGCTTCTAAATCTGCTAAATTGTTCCCTCATGCCTCTTGAGTCACCCCTTTTTTATGTTCTTTAATGTATACTACTTCCACTTCCTCTGGTAATTGTATGGCTTCTAGCCCTTCCAAAATAAGTTTTTCATGAATCAGTCCCTTTCCCTTTGAATTTAATAGCCCCCTCTCTTCCCAAATTTTTCCAAAGGTATGCACCCCTCCAAAGGCATATTTTGAGTCTGTATATATTGTTCCTCTTTTCTGTGCTAATATTTCCAGAGCTCCTTTTAAGGCATATAACTCACATGCTTGGGCTGACCAGCTGGAGGGTAACTTTCCCTTTCCTATGGCCACTAACTCTTCATCTACTATAGTGTACCCTCATACCCAGTGCCCCTGGATTACCCTTGAGGATCCGTCGATGTACAACCGCTTCCCTCCTTGGAGTGGTTGATTTGTTAGGTCCTCTCTTACTTTAGTCTGATAGTTTATAACCTCTAAGCAATTATGCATTAATTCCTCATCTGGTTCTCCATACAAAAACTGGGCAGGGTTGAGTTGGTTACTCACGATTAGTTCTAAATCATTATCTGTTAAGATGGCTTCATACTTTAACACTCAGGAATCAGTGAGCCATTTCTCAGCCTTTTGGCTTATGCTACTCCTAACTGAGTGTGGGGTATATATTTTCAATTTTCCCCCAAAGGTAATTTTTTTGCTTTCTTCTACTAGTAGGGTGGTCGCTGCCACCGCCTGAATGCAGGTTAGCTACACCTGGCTGTCAGGGTCTAGCAGTTTTGATAAATAGGCCACTGGTTTCCTGGATCCTCCACAGTGCTGGTCTAATACTCCATGAGCTACCCCTACAATTGGGAACTTGTTCAGGATCAAAACCTTGTCTCCGTGGCTCTAGGAGATTTTGGATAAGTGACATGCCCTGCCAATTTTGGCGGCTTGATCAGCTTCTCCTGAGGTCATAGGTTGTAAGAATCCGTGTCTCTCGGGCTGTTGTTTGAGTCCACTCCGGCTAGCGATGGACCCTGGCCCACACAGTCTTACATGGACAAAGCAAAAGACAAGAAATGCTCTTCTCCACATGGGGACGAGTGTCCTGTTTATTGGCTTGGGAAGAGACGCGTCAGGCTCTGGTGACCTCCCAAGTGGAAAAGAGCGCGTGACATTCTTGCAGGGGACCTTTATACCCGAGGGGATGGGGGCGGGGGAAGAGGACCGCAGCCAATGGGATACCACTGAGGAGGGGCGAGGGGAGGGGTAACCAGGGGCTAAACCACCAGGGGGTATAGCAGAGGGGTGCATGAGGGAAAGACCATGTGATGGGAGAAGAGAAATAACAATCTACATGACATAACATACTCAGTACAAATTTCCAATCACCCAATGCAAAACAACAACTAAATGAACTATTTAGTGCAATACAACACCTCCACCTTTTCTGTTAACAAAAATAAAAGGAAATGCATCGGACTATTTCTGCTGCAGATTTTGAATTTGTCCACCACTCATGATTCGCAGGCCTGTCAATTTGCTTTAGGTCCACAAACTCTGTGTGGTTGACTTCTGAGGTAGTGGAGACCAAACCATTGATAACCTTTAAAGTGTGCGACGTAGAATCCTGAACGCTAACATGACTAGAAAAAGAACAACAAAAACCAATAAATTTGTCCTAATTATAGAAGTCCACCACCCCGAGAGTGACCAGTCCTTGAGCAGTCTGCTGAACCAGTCCTCGGATTCCTGCTTGACTTGTCCAATCAGGCTTTTCACTTCTCGGAGAGCTGTGTGGATGTTGGGTGCTTTTGATACTAGGTTCAAGCAGCACAGTCCTTCAAATTCCTGGCACTCTTGTCCATGCAGCAGCAGGAGGAAATCTATGGCCACACGATTTTGGAGTGTGGCCTGCCTGGTGATCTCCTTGTCCTCTAGGAGGGAGCCAATGGCCGTGGATGTCAAGTTTGCCTGTTTGACTACCCAGCACTCTAGGTGGCCCAATTCACCTAGCGCTTTGGCTGCTGCAACCCATGGAAGGAACAGGGATACAGCAACTCTTTTTGACTTGGCCCAATGGAAGATGTCTGCATCACAATTTGGGTCCAAATTGTCAACACTTCTCTTGAATTTTGCTGACCGAATTGTTCTTTTGAGTCCATTCACCAGTCATAGTTTGGTTGGGTGTCAACAGGGACAACCGCCCAATGGTACACAGCCCTCCTAAAAGCCGAGAAGGGATTCCTGCCCATGCCCAATCCCCACAAATTAAAAACAAACCTTTGGGGAGGCTCTTAGGATGTGAATGGTACGGATTATCTGCTACAACATGGCTTAAAACCTTACACCACCTTTTGGCAGTGAATTCCTCTCAATACTGTTTTATGTTGTTAAAAGGTTTGGTGTTGGAACGTGGGATGAAGAAGTGTATGCAGTATGGTGCAGGGGAGGAGCCCAACAGCTCTAACTCTTGAGGCTCCTGAGCAGCTCTGGGTAACTTTGGCAGCCACTCTTCTATGGGGTTTTAAATCAGGCATATATTTTCCTGTTGGAGCGTCTGTGCCAGGGTCACCCAGATGTTTTGGCTTGGCTGAGGAATGATCCATGGAGCTGTCAAACTGCTCAGCATGAACAGGATGACAACTTGGACAGGGCTCATTGTGAGGTTAGGTGGGAGGAAGATTTTCTTTTCTACAAAGGAAAACAAACATTTAAAAAAACCCCATATTCAAGTTCATGGGTCTGCCGGACTGCAGCTAACTCTTTTAGGAAGATTCTTCCTCCTTTTTCCGGCGACGTCTTCTCTTTGAGGCAACAGCTGCTTGCTTCTCATCCCCGTCTACTGGAGCTGGATTTTTGGGTATGAAAGGTTTTACCCCGTTTTGGGGTATCCATCGAGGGCCTGAGGGGGTGGATACACACGCGTAACCACCCTCCCAGGTGACAAGCTCATAAGGACCCTTGGTTTCCCAAGTTTCTGGGTCCTTAATGAGAACTGGTGGACGCTGTGACAACTTAAACCGCTTGTTATTATTGAAATGACGTATTACTGGAGGATTCATGTTTTCAAATTAACAATTCAAAAAATTGATGGTAAACAGAGCTTTGCAGAGCTTTTGTTGTGGAGTCATCCACGGCTGCAGAAGTGCCCTGCCTAGCCAGGACTTCTTTGAGTGTATGGTGGGCACGCTCGATCACAGCTTGGCCTGTGGGGGAGTGGGGAATGCCTGTCTTATGCTCCACTCCCCACTGCTGGACAAAGTCTAGGAACTCCTTGGAGGCATATGCTGGGCCATTGTCAGTTTTAATCTCCCTAGGGATCCCCAATACTGAAAAGGCTTGCACCAAGTGTTGTTTGGCATGCACAGCCCTTTCCCCTGCGTGGGCAAAGGCATAAACCGCACCTGAGTATGTGTCTATGCTGACATGTACGTATTTCATGCGACCAAAACTGGGAATGTGTGTGATGTCTGTCTGCCACACTTGGCAGCTCCCAAGGCCTCGGGGGTTAACCCCAACATCCAGGGATGGCACTGCCTGAAGCTGGCAATTGGGACAGGTGGCCACAATGGCTTGAGCCTGACTTTGTGTTAGCTGGAACTGATGGATTAGACCTGGAATATTTTGATGGTATTGTTGGTGACTTAGCTTTGCCTGTTGAAAGATGTCTGGAAGGCGTGCCATTTCTGCTGGGGCAGCAAGGGAATCTGCTTTGTGATTACCTTCTGCAACCTCACCAGGCAAATCAGTGTGTGACCTCACATGCATCACATAGAAAGGGTGCTCCCGCTGCGAAACTAAATAAATTAGTTTTGAGAGCAACCTGAAGAGATGCTCATTCTCAATCTCTTTAAGAACTGCCTGCTCTGCCCTGGACATTACTCCCTCCACATAGGCTGAATCGGTAACCAAATTAATTGGCTCTGAGAACTTCTCAAAGGCTCTCACGACTGCCACCAGTTCAGCGATGTGGGGCGACCCCTCCACAAACTCAACATCAGCTTCCCAATGCTGGGTCTGGGGATTTCTCCAAGTCATCACTGACTTGTGGGATGCCCCAGACACATCAGTGAACACTGTAAGCACCTTGAGTGGCCTACAATGCCTTTTCTCAGGAGCAATGAGGTGGAATTCCTCGTTGAACAGCTTGTGTGATGGGCCCTGGATGGATACCTGTCCACTGTAGCTGTCCAGAGATAGCTGGAGACTGGCATTGCTCTGGAGCAGGTTCTCGAACTTCTTTTGGGTCAGCTTCTTGGGAGAGTTCTTTCCCTCCTTAAAAAGGTTGACGGAAAGGTGAATACACTGAAAGTCACAACCAGCTAGCTCACAAAATCTTACCCTGGCCTTCCAGATCAGTTGAGCTATCAGCTCCTGTGGCTGTGTGATGGTTTTGGATCACTGATGGGAGAGGAAAACCCACTCTATGATTAGAAGGTGATCCTTCTGCCCTTCAAACCACTGGAATATCAACCCATGTATGTATGGTAACTTCCCCAAAACAATGAATTTGAAAGGCAGCTCAGGCTTATAACAATGAGCCTGCCTCTTGGCCAAAGCCTTCTGCACTTTTTGGAGGGCGGCTTTTTCCTCTGGGGTCAGTTCCTTGGGAGAGGCTAGCTCTCTCTCCCCTTTCAGTAAATTGAGAAGGGGAGCTAGGTCCTCGTAGGTGAGGCCTAGCCAAGGCCTGACCCAGTTCAAGGACCCACACAAGGAATGGAGATCTGCTAGGGTTTTGGGATCACTGCTAATTTCCAATTTCTGCAGAACAATGGTCCGTGCAGTGATTTCCAAGCCCGGGTACTTCCAAGGTGGCATCCTCTGAACCTTGTCTTCCTGCAGTTGGAATCCAGCAGAGGTTAAAACTTTACCACTAGGTCAAGTGTGTCTTGGAGTATTATGTCATCGGGGGCACACACAAGCACATCATCCATGTAGTGTAGGATGATTGCCTCTTTTTTCTGGGCGCGCACTGGGGACAGCAATGAAGCCACGTACCACTGGCAGATGGATGGACTGCATTTCATCCCCTGAGGCAATACTTTCCAGTGGTAGCACTTCATTGGGGCTTTTCAGTTGATGGTAGGAACCGAGAAGGCAAACCGAGGTGCATCCTCCGAGTGTAGGGAAATACGGAAGAAACAGTCCTTGATGTCTAGGACAGCCAATTGCCAATTTTGGGGGAGCATCATTGGGGAGGGCATCCCTGGTTGGAGAGACCCCATGTCCTCAATTCTCTTGTTTATTTCTTAAATCACGGAGGAGCCGCCACTTATCCTTTCCTGGCTTTTTTATTACAAAGACCAGGGAATTCCAAGGGCTACTTGTCTCTTCAATGTGTCCTTTAGCCAATTGTTCTTCCACAAGCTCCTCGAGCGTCTCTATCTTTTCATTACTGAGTGGCCACTGTTTTACCCAGACTGGATCATTATCCAGCCATGTTAACTTGTGGGCAGGGTGCTCCACAGTGGCCACTTCTAAAAATCCTGGGGTGTCTTAGGGATGACTAATTTGACCCCCCACTGCAACACGGTGTCTCTACCCCACAAGGGAGCTTTGTAATTAGTAACAAACGGGTGGACACTGGCCAATTTTCCATCTGGTCCCTCAATTTGCATGATGCTTTTTGATATCTTTGCCAATGTGAATCCTCCTACACCTTGGATTTGACCAGCCACGGGCTGTAAATCCCAATGTGACGGCCACAACCTTTCAGGTATGATTGTCACATCTGCCCCTGTGTCAAGCAACCCTTCCACGTGGAGATGTTCTGCTCCACGCATTAGGTTGCATCCCATAATGGGTTTGTCCTCGCCAACCACTTCTGCCCAGTATACACCTGGTGCCTTGTCATCTACTGAAATTTCTGCTGGAACAGGAATGGCCTGGGCGATGATTTGCCCCTTGGCCAAATAGAAGGGTAGCTGTGGACAGTGCGCCAGGAGAATGAGGTTAGGTATGTTCCCTTTGATGGTCATGGGAGCCACCTCAATCTCCATGGGTGTGTGTGCAGTGTCCTCAATAACAAAGTACTCACTGTCCAATCTCGTGCGATCTTTTGTCAACTTCTGCAAGTCCTCTGGTAGGTCCACTCCAATGACTGTCCACTTGGTAGACCTGAAAACAAAAGCTTTGGTGGTCACAAGCTTGAAACGCCTGTGAGGCCACCAGATTTTTTTCTTGTATACAGTTATTTTGCTTTCCCGCACCCCGCTTCCCTTCCTCCCCCTTTTTTGTTTTGAGGGAGGTTTTCCCCTTAGGGAAACCCGCTGCATTTACGTCATGGCATGGGGTGGGCGTGGGCTCGCGTCGTAGTTTTTTGGTGTGAAGGGTGTCTTTTGTTGCTGGCTTTGGGGGCAGTCTTGGGCAAAGTGCCCTGGTTTTTTGCATCTGAAGCAAATGACATGTTGAAGTTGCTCTGGTGACATCTGTTGCCTCCTCACTCCTGGAGACATAGCTGCCACAGTCTCTGGGTTTGTCAGCCTTGACCACACCTCCCGTGCAGCAAACAGTTCCGCCTTCCTAGCACACGCTTCGATCATCTCTGCCAGTGTAGGTGGGGGAGTTGAGAGGCAGTCCCAGGAGCACCCTGCTGCAGACTTCATTGGCATTCTTCTGTGCCATCTCTTTCACTATCTCCATTTGTGTCTTGGGGGTCCCGTACTTGTCTCTCAACCTGTGCACAGAGTCGGTTGACAAACAGCAAGAAACTTTCTGAAGGAGACTGTTTAATGTCAATGAAACTACCACTAGCTTCAGTAGTTGGTAGCTGGTTAAAAGCCTTATCAGCAGCGTTTGAAATCTTATCTAGAATGAATTTTGATAACACCCGAGCTTGGTCCTCAGGCTTAGCCCACTCCCCCTTGCCACACAGATGTTCATAAGTAATGTTATTATTTTCTAAATCTTTGGCACCCTGAGGGGTTTGCTTAAGTTCCTCCAAGAGATCCCTGAGAGATCTCTTCCAGGAGCTTTCCCATAGATCAAACTCTGACTGGGTAAGCAGGCACCAGAAAAGATCTAGGAGGTCAGTAGGAACAAATTCAAGGGATGTTAACGTAGCTCTCATCATACTTCTAAAAATTTCACTATTTCTCCCAAATTCTGACTTTTACATAACTCGCACTTTGTCTGATAGGAGAAGGGCTGGTAGGTTCTAGGGCCAGTCCTACCACCTTTGTATTGAACAGGGGCTACCAAGGGAATTACTTCTTCCTCCCTGTTTTGAACCCCAGGGTTTTCCCTTTCAGCCCCACCCCCGTGGGACCCGGCAGGGGGACCACCCCCTCCCCCAGTCCCACCCTCATGGGAACCAGACAAGGGAATAACCCCCACCCCAGCACCACTCCCTTGGGAAGCAGGTGGGGAAACACCCCTCACCCCACCCCCTTTGGGACTGGGAGGGGGTACTCCCCCTGCCTCTGTCCCCCCCACCCCGGCGCCTGGGTAACTGGGAGGGGCGACATCTCCTCCTCCTGCCCCACCCCCATGGGGACCCGGGCAAGGGGGCGTGGGAAACAGGAACAGGCGGGGGGGCAAGACAACCGTGGGAACCAGGGGCAGGGTTATAGGATGACCTCATGGAGGGCGGGGACATGAAGGGAGGGGGAGGAGCGTCCAAGGGAAGGAAGGGGTTGTGAGACCAGAAGGGGTTGGGGGAGGGGACAGGTGGGCAAAAGGGACTGTGGGGAGAAGAGGGGTAAGTTGAGGGCTCAAACATGTGTCTGCCACCATTTTGGGCTCCGACCATACGGTCAGCAGTATCCTGAATGCCAACCATGTGATTGTAGCCATTTTGGGGATAAGGGGGTAACAGGAACTAGGTTAGAGGGTTGCAGGGAAGGTGCTCTGTCAGCCTGGGCACAACTGCCAGAGCCAGGGTACTGAGAGGGAGGTGGGAGGCCAGGGAAACAGTGGCAGTGCCAGGTACCCTGTGATTGCCAGGGAGCCTCACTCATCTCTCTCAGTTCAGGGGCAGAGGGTTTGGGAGGAGGGGTAGGAGAAGCCGTAGGAGGGGAGATTTGGTCTGGCTGTCCTTTCAAATCCCTCTTTAGCACTTCTTTCCGAATCACCAGGAACACAGGAAAAAATTGAGACACTGTCCATCTCCCTGTTCCGCTTTCACTGTTAACAAGGCTCCAATTTTGTCCCAGGCTGAGACAGAATTAACATTCTGCTGGGTGAGCTGGGGGAAATGAAAAGATATCCAGCGAACAAACCGTTTCAAAACTGCTTTGGAAACCGTATCATTTCCACTACTTAGGGTATCTAAAACTAGGATATAAATGCTTCTCTGTGTTGCAGAAAACTTTACACCCATTTTGATGTTATTTGCTCTCTGCAGCACTCAATCTACCTTCCTTACAGCCAGCACAAACAAAAAACTGAAAGCACTGAGTCCACAGCCAATCCGAGAAAGAATCTGGGCAGCCTCCCCCGCTCCTCTCCGGGGGAGACACAAAACTGCTTGCGTGCAAACCGTGCGGCTTTTAAAATGGTGAGCGGCAGTTGCCAGCTCCACTGGTGCCTCGTGGCCGCCATGCGGGTGCTCGGAGCCGCTGCTTGCTGGGGTCTGCCGCTGCCTGGATGTGACCCGTCACAGAAAAAAAACATGAGCCACAGCTACTCTGCCACCACCCGCGTCTCCACCATGCTGAAACCCGCCTGCGCCACCGAGACAACCACGAAACCTGCCCGTGCTGCTGAATCACGCCGTGTGCGATGGTGCCACCATTTCTCGGAGCCGCGTGCCGCAGGAACCTGACCGATGGAACCACGCAGCCTCTGGAACCGCGTGCAGGTGCTGCTGCAGCACTGGAGCTGCTCTGCTCGCATTCGACCGCACAGACCTGCAAACCCTCACTCTCGGGACCGGACTTTTCCCTTCGTTGGGAGCTCGCCCCCACCCTCTGGGGGCCCCCCTGGGGTCCCACTACCACTCGCGAGGAATACTCACCCCTCCTGGGGACTTTGGTTGGCTGGGACAACAGTAAAGAAGTCTTCATCTGAAATAGGTCCACCGGGGGCACGGCGGGGTCCCGATTCCATGTTCTAGCCTTCTTGCTGACAAAAAAGTGACGAAGAAGTCAGAGGAAGGTGAAAGTCCCATAAGCTAACCTAATCCACTCGTGTGAATTACCAGCTCCTTCGTGACCGCCGTGGGAGACGACCATGTGGGGCGCCACCTGTAAGAATCCGTGTCTCTCGGGCTGTTGTTTGAGTCCACTCCGGCTAGCGATGGACCCTGGCCCACACAGTCTTACATGGACAAAGCAAAAGACAAGAAATGCTCTTCTCCACATGGGGACGAGTGTCCTGTTTATTGGCTTGGGAAGAGACGCGTCAGGCTCTGGTGACCTCCCAAGTGGAAAAGAGCGCGTGACATTCTTGCAGGGGACCTTTATACCCGAGGGGATGGGGGCGGGGGAAGAGGACTGCAGCCAATGGGATACCACTGAGGAGGGGTGAGGGGAGGGGTAACCAGGGGCTAAACCACCAGGGGGTATAGCAGAGGGGTGCATGAGGGAAAGACCATGTGATGGGAGAAGAGAAATAACAATCTACGTGACATAACATACTCAGTACAAATTTCCAATCACCCAATGCAAAACAAGAACTAAATAAACTATTTAGTGCAATACAACAATAAGTGATTTGCAGGTTGACACCCCAGGGACAGCAAAGGACCAAATAAGGAAAAAGAAGAGGGGGAAGAAGGGAAAAGGCCCCCCGAAAAACTGCAGACGGAAAGATCTGGAGGTCTGTGAGTATTGTGCATGGGGGGGGATGGAGTCCAGGAGTGTGCTTGGGGTGTGAGTGAGACTTGGGAGAATTGGCTTAAAAAGGCACCATCCTCATAATTGGATTGGCCAGATTGCCTGTAATCTGAGTGCAGGAACCTCAGCTCCAGTCAGTACTGTGTGGGATCTGTACCCGAATCCATCAGCGCTTAAGGACATTGGATGGGTGGACGGATTTAGGGTGTGTTAAAAGGACACAAGAGCACCTGGGAGCATTACAGGATTTAGGGTGTGTTACAAGGACTCAAGAGCACCAGGGAGAGAGCCAGGTTGAGAGATACAGGATTTAGGGTGTGTTAGATTGGCGGCAAGACACGAGATGAAAGAGAGGCGGGGACCACTGGTGGAGGGAACTGTGGATGGCGAGACGTGATGTAAAAGAGTGGTGGCTCGGAAATTGCCAGGCTCAGTAACCTCTGACAGTGTTGGTCCGGCTGTGCCGGGGTCTCTGGGCCGCGGACTGTGGGCAGGAGAGTCGCCGTGGGCAGTGCTCAGCGGCTGCCAGGCTTCATAAAGGATCTGGCGGCTTAGAAGTGCGGGGCCGCAGTGGCTCTCCCATGGAGCCTGCCGGCACAAGGGAAGGTGCAGGCCACTCCCGTCCCTGTCACCGCATGCGCACTCTAGTTCCCCCTCCACGTGCCCGGTCCTGCGTGTAAGCATGCGGTGCTCAGAGGCAGCTCCTGACCCACCGCGGTCCCAAGTGCAGAGTGGCAGCCGCAACCCCCGGTGGGTGGGTTGAAAGAGAGAGAGGGGGCAAGAGGGAGGCAAATAGTGGGCCTCTGTCTGTGACCTCCCCGCTCCCAGAGTGAGCTGCTGAGGCAGAGCTTGTCCTTGCCGGGGCTGCGCCATGGTGTTGTTAAAAACGGGAACCACACTCCCGGTACTAAAATGATTTCAGCATTTATTATAATAAGGCCTAAATCGTGGGGGCCCGCAGGTTGAGCAGGAGCGTTCCCATCAAGGATGCTGCAGTGCCGACGCTGGGTCTTCTTTCTTGAACAGCGATGTCCCCGATGTCCCAGATGGAGAGGCACAAATTCAGTGGGTCAGAAGCCCCTTTTTATCCTGTTTTTTGTCCCATTGTAAGATGCTCCGCCCAGAGGGAAGAGCCAAGCATTCTACCCAGATATAATCTGGAGATTCTGGAATACCAACACAGCTTCTCCACTGGATTTCCCAGAGGAACAGCAGCTGCCTCTTCTTCCACTGGATCATCAGAGGAAGACTACAGCCTTTTCTACAGGATCCCTGCTCCAGCAGAACCACACCTGACACTCTAGGAGGACTGCAGCCACATTTCCAATTGGACTGCTACCAATACCTTGACCAACAGGGTGTCAGGTTGTGTTCTGACTCTGTCAGTGTTGTTTTAGTTTACTGCATTATTTTATCCTTTTGTTTTCTTCCCTATTAAAGAACTGTTATTTCCTGCTTCCATAATTTTTGCCTGAGGACCCCTTAATTTAAAATTTATAGCAATTCGGAGGCAGGGGGGTTTTACATTCTCCATTTCAGGGGAGGTTCCTGCCTTCCTTAGCAGGCACCTGTCTTTCCAAACCAAGACAATTATGTACATGACCACCTATCTGTGAGTAGACTTGTGCTAGTCATTATAAGATTCATTAGCTACAACAACAGATGCAAATCAAACTCAAGAATATTTTGCAATCTATATGGGTTATTAGTTTTAACATGCTTCATTGTGCATGAAGATGAGGAAAAAGATTTTAAGCTAATGTGTAATCAAATTCTAGATATGGTCCTTTGCCAGCAACTTTGACTGCGGTGAGGGTGGTCAGTAGAACTTGGAATGGTCCTCTTCACTTGGCTTGTAGAGGATCACTGTCCCACCACTTAACATAAACCCAGTCTCCAGGTTGAAAGGGATGTGCAGGTGTGTCCAGTCCTATGGATCTGGATAGCACAATGTAATTCTCGAGGTTCCACAAAGTGGAACCCAAAGCCATTGGATATTTCTGCAAATCAAGTTTCCCCATGATGTGAATTTCACCTTGAACATGTGGAATCTGATATGGCCTGCCATACAGTATTTCATAGGGACTGATATTATCCCTTTGCCTTGGTTGTATGTGGATTCTCAGTAAAGCTCTAGGCAAGGCCTGAAGCCATGTCATGGATGTTTCCTGACAAATTTTGCTAATTTGTGTTTTGAGAGTCCCATTCATAGTTTCAACTTTACCACTCGCTTGGGGTCTATAAGGTGTATGCAGATCCCAAGAAATTCCCAAACTTAAAGTATACAGTTGCTGGACAGCCAATGTCCCCCCTTTTGTTCAAGTAAGGCCGCTATGGCATGGAGTACATACACTACAATGTGTCACCCAAGGGTGAGTTTTTGGGCCTCCTGGATCAAGATGACAGTGGCCGCCACAGCCTTGAGTCACCCTGGCCAGCCTTGGGCAACATTGTTTAGCTGTTTATAAAAAAAAAGCCACAGCCCTCTGTTGGTTCCCAAGGCTCTGTGCTAGTACCCCCAAAGCCGCATTCAGTCTCTCATGTGTGAAAAGTTCTAAAGGTTTAGTTAAGTCTGGCAGTCCCAGTGCTGGAGCTGACATTAGAGAGTGTTTCAGCTGTTTAAAAGCTGCTCTGGTGTTTTCAATCCATATGATAATTCCTTTTTCAGCTGCTTTTAATGCTCCATATAGGGGTTTTACCAGCAGTCTATAATTTGCTATTCACAAATGACAGCAACCTACCGTCCCCAGGAAAGCTTGCATCTCTCTCACTGTGTGGGGCTCTAGAAGATGGCAGATGTCTTCTTTATGTTCTTTGCTGAGCTGTCGGTGTCCACAGAAGATCTCAAGTCCCAAGTAAACTACCGCTCCTTTAGCAATCTGTGCTTTGTCTCTAGAAACTCTGTACCCACTCAGTCCCAAAAAGTTTAATAGACTTATGGTGAGTCATATACAGTTATCTCTGGTTCTGGCTGCAATCAGGATGTCATCCACATACTGAAGAATAACATCTTCTGGCTCCTGTCTTTTCCAATCCTCTAATTCCTTTGCTAACTGGTTTCCAAATATTGTGGGGCTGTTTTTGAAACCTTGTGGTAAAACTGCCCATGTAAGTTGACTCTTTCTTCCTGTCTCAGGATTTTCCCACTCAAAAGCAAAAAGCTCTTGGCTGTTTTTGTGCACAGGAATACAGAAAAAGGCATCCTTCAGGTCTACAACAGTAAACCACCCTAATTCATCTGTCAGTGTGGTCAAAAGGATGTAGGGATTGGTTACTACTGGGTGTATATCCTCTGTAATTTTGTTAATTGCTCTCAAATCCTGTACTAATTGATAACTGTGGTATTTTTGGTGTTCCCAGGATGAAGGAGGAATTGATGAATCTGACTCCATGTTCTTACAAGGCTAATTTATTATTTTATGATCTTATATTATATTATGTTAAAGAATACTATACTAAAACTATACTAAAGAATAGAGAAAGGATACAGACAGAAGGTTACAAAGAATGATAATGAAAACTCATGACTACTTCCAGAGTCCCGACACAGCTGGACATTGGTCATTAAGTCAAAACAATTCACATGAAACCAAACAACCACCTGTTGGATAAACAATCTCCAACCACATTCCAAAGCAGCAAAACAAGAGAAGCAGATCAAATAATTATTGTTTTCATTTTTCTCTGAGGCTTCTCAGCTTCCCAGGAGAAGAAATCCTGGTGAAGGGATTTTTCAGAAAATATGGCAGTGACAGATAACTCTTGCCATCTGCTTTTTTAACAGCTAAAATGGGGGTGTTGTATTTGGATTCACATTGCACTAATAAACCATGTTGTAGGAATTTTTCAACTATAGACACTAATCCCTTACGGTTCTCTAATTTCAAAGGGTATTGTTTTTGCCTTACCGCTGTGGGTCCTGGTTTGAGTGTAATACTCACTGGTTCTGCTTGTTTAGATCTTCCTGGGATATCACTGGCTCACACTATTTGATTGACTGCATTTTCAACTTAAGTGGAGATTTCACCACATTTTTCCTGCATAAAAAGTGCAGCAACTTGGACAAATTAAGAATCAGGAATTACAACTCATACACCCTTCCCTTTTTTTGAATTTAATTTCTCCTTCCAGTTTTTCTAGCAAATCCCTCTCCCAGCAATGGTTTAGGGGAGTTAGGCATATAGAGGAATTGATGGGTTACCCAGTGCTTCCCCAGTTTGAATTTTAAAGGTTGGAAGAAAGGACGTGTTTCACTTATCCCAGTCGCTCCAATAACATGTACAGTCTCGTGACTCAGTTTCCCTTCTAAGGTATTTAATACAGAATATGCTGCTCCAGTGTTATCTTTCCCCAGCTTAGCTATACCGAAGGTTCTGCTGGGGGGGTAGCCTTCAGTCCCCATCACTCGGAACTTGAACCACTTGAGGTTTGTGCTACTGGGAGATGGGGAATTCAGGATTTTTGTTTCAGCACTGGACAACCGTTCTTCCAATGTCCCCACTTCTTGCAGTATGCACACAGGTCTTTCTCTGTAGGGGAAGCCTTCTTGGATGACTTTTCCTGAGTTGCCTTCTTACTAGGTTGGGATTTAACTCTTTCAGTTGGGCCCCTATCTCAAATCACTTTGCAGGCAACCTCTAGCAATTTATCTATGTCTCAAACTCCATCTATCTTCTGCAGCTTTCTTCTTATATCATTTGAAGCCTGACCCATAAACAAAAGTACTGAATGTGCTTTACCATCATTTGAATCAGGGTCTAGATCTGTATATTTGATGGCAGTTTCTCTTAGCCTGTTTAAAAAATCAGTAGGTGATTCATCATAATTTTGCCTCACTTCGTAAATCTTTGACCAATTTATAGCTTTAGGGACGCCATGTTTTAACCCATATACCACAAGGCTTTGATATCGCTTTAATCTTGCCTTCTGTTCTGGTATATTTGCATTCCACCCAGGGTTTTCAAGGGGAAATATCTCATTGATAGTGCCTTGAAGCAGCCCACTGGCTATGCTTCCCTCAAGGAATGTTGTGATGGCCTTATAGACCATTCATCTCTCAATGGGGTCAAATAATGTGTCTAACATAGACTTCAGATCAGCCCAGTCAGGATTTTGTGAGTCAATTGCCCTTTCTACCAATTGGGCCACTTTATCTGGATTTTCTTTCTATTTGCCCACAGTAGCTTTCCACTACTCTAACTCAATAAGGGAATATGGCACCTTCACATATATCGGCCCCTGGTTGCCAACTGCTTGTTGTAGGGAGGCTTTTAAAACTGGTTGTTTTCATTTTCTTGATCTAGTATGTTTCGCTACAGGGCTACGCTCTTTGATGGCTTTTCTCACGATCTTTCCCCTCCTTCGCTTGCTCAAGGCTGCAATGGGTTCATTAATTTCATCTTCCTCGGAGCTACTTGAGCAAGAACCCTCTGATTCAGTTGGCTCTGTTGTACCAAATAATCTACTTTGCCTACCCCCGATCCTAGAAAGCACTATGCAGGACTTTCTGTGTCTTGTAACCTGGGTGGCATGTCTGCGTGCATTGATGAAGTCATCTCCTGAAGCTGCTCCTTGGCATTTAGGGTTGCTATGGAAACTCACGGGCCTGAGAGTGGAGAAACCTCTCTGCCCTCTTTGTAGAAGGCTCTGCCCCTCAGCTCCTCCTCTAGGGGCAGTGCTGTGGGCTGCACACACCATCCATCCCCTCCCGGTAGAAGCCTCAGTCCCCCCCCCCCCACCCCATCCCCTCCTGGGGTGGGGACAGTGGCAGCAGTGGGGGCGGGGGTGGCAGCATCCCTGTCTGCCAAGGCCTGCCTTTCTCCTCCTTCCCTGACTGGGACCCAGTTGGAACTGCACCTCCCCCCCCCAGATCGTGCTGATTTGCAAAAAAAAACTCCACAACTTGTAAAAGTTGTAAAGCTGGTATGATTTATTTCAGCGCTGGACACATGTGGGATAGCTGCCCCAAAGGACATGCGCAGCCCTGAAACTTCCCAAGTTTGTTTTAAAGACATATGCATATGTGAAATAAATAGGGCAGGAGACCTTTCTCCTTTTTAATGCCTTTATTAAAAATCAGCTCGGGTGGGAAGAACCGACGGGTCGTGCTCATGCTGCTGCTGCTTCTAGGATGGGCACAGAGGAAGAGGAAAAGTGCAGCTTTGTCTGCTGATCTGCAGGCAGAGCTGGGGCTTTCATCCTCACTAGAGCACCAGGAGAGTCCCACTTTTTTGGTTTGACATTCGGGGTCCTCTTTTTAGGTTAGGGTGAAAGGTAAAAAGGGTCTTAGTGGATACTGGATTCTGTTCCTCACGTCTAGACACATCACTTTGATCCCTTAATTCTGTGTTGGCTTGTTGTTTTTAGGGGTTTTTGCTAGGTTTGGTGAGGGGTTTCCTCATTTGCATGCCAACTTCATTGTCCCTTCCTCTTCACCATCCCAGGTGCCATCCTCCAGGAAGCAGCAGGGGAATACTCAACAAAGGGGATTTTTAACCATCAAGAACAGGTAATTAAAGGAAAACCATTAACAACAGGGGATTACAACATGAAATTATTAACAACAAATTGTTAGAACTCCAACTTGGCAGCAATTGGTTTAAACAATGGACAACTTTTCTACTCATAACAGTCCCTCCTCTTTTTCTTTGATCTGGCTTAAACTTCAGCTCGCATCAACTTGCAATTTCTGACTCATGAGCATAGAATTTCTTTAATTTTTTGTATTGATTATAAATTTCTTGAGCACTCTGGTAATCATGGTTACTTAACTTTATTACTTTTTCTGGTTTCTTCAGGTTAATTTCTTCAGAGATCTCTAGGTTGGTCTGCACAGCAGATGTTACCAATTTAATTAAGCAGGGAAGTAAGCATGGTAAAAAGAGCAAACCAGCAAGTGTACACACAGTGACGAAAGCTCCTTTTTTACACCAATCTCCTTTGAAAGTCCATAGGTTATCCCACCAACTGGAATCAAGTGTAGGAGTCTGTTCTTGGTTACTTACATATGCTAGTTTTCTTATTTCGTTTGAGATGTTTCTAATGATTGCACTCTTCATCTCTAATACTGCCTGAAGCCTGATGATTCTGTTTAACATGGATATCGGGATCCAATAACCCTAGGACCCATCTTGAGCCCAGGTGGCTCACCATAAGTCTCGATAATTTTTCTTGGGGTCTGAACCTGGCTCTTACAATTTTGGATTCTTCCAATTTCTATTGCACTCCCCTCCTCCGTTTGGTTTTTCTTAAATCATCATATACAGGAAATCCTAAACTTGATCCAGATTCTTTGGGTAATAAAAAAAAGCTGGTTTTATCATTCTAATGGTGCAGCTGGCAGACCAGTCTCCTGGCAATTTAGTGTATGCTGTAGTACCACAGATCCAAAACAGGTGTTTAGGGGCCTCCCAAAATGTGTTCTTAGTTTCTGTTGGGCATTCCAAATATTTAGAAATTTCTTTCATTCCCCAAAAGGGGTTTATCCCTTTTTCAGCACACTCATAAAGTTCATATGCTTCATGGTGGATGCACTTGTTCCCTTCTTTTTTTTCAACAGACCAAAATTTATTTGGATCTCTTGGGATCCACCAGGTAGCAGAGTGTTTTACTGCTAAATACCTTTTACAAACTATTCTTCTTACTAGCATACTGTACCCCTTCCCTTTTCTTAAAATACCTTTTTCTCTTATTGTTCTTGCTTTCAGATCCCATTGTTCTTTTCTCTTCACCTCTGTAACACTAAATTCTGGGTTTTTCTGTATCCAATTTAAGATTTCCAATAGCCCTAGACTAATCCCTTCCCATGGCCAAATTTCGGTCATCTGGGTACTTCCACAAACTCAGCAATAAGTTAGATTCAATTCATGGCTGATTTTTTTTACTGAATCTATGAATAGATTCTTACCTCGGGATATCTCTAAATGGTCTTGTTCTCTTATTGCTTTTACTATCTCTTTCTCTTTGACCAGATCTACCAGGCTTGCTTCAGTAGCATCACGTTCAAAGCACAACCAGGCTTCTCCTACAGGGCACTCTCCCAGGAGTCGCTGCCTAAAAGTGGCGGTATTCCGGGCTATCCAATACATTTTCTCATCCTTTTGACAAAGGACCAATTGGACTCTCGACAAGGAACTTACTTCTTCTTCCTCATAGAGGGGTTGGTAGCACTTACTGCACAGCTCTCTTGGGCTCCCCAGAGCACCACCAGCAATGAAAGCCATCATTACTACCCTTCCCAAGAGTCCAGTATGGGTCATCTTGCACAACCTGCCCACCCGGCCTTGCCTCTTGGGGACTTTACTAAGAAAAAGCCTTCAAGGTCTTTAGAGTTCCTTCTATCTGCTTCTCTGGTTAAACCTCTCTTGGTCTGTCTTTCTTAATTTAGTTTCTCCTAGGGAAGTACTCTGTAGAAGATTAACTTGGAGTCTTTGGCACTAAGTTGGGAGAACTTAAGCAGAATTACTTATTAACAGTCTTTAACATTTTTACAAACCTCTTTTAAACACAGAACTGTCTTAAAACACTTTAAGATATGGTATGGTTATGATACCAAACTCTTTTCCTATTCAGTTCATCAGTTTTTGGCTCTTCCTTTTGAGAGTCACCTTTAAGTCTTTTGGTCTTTTTGTAATGGTATACTCAGGTGAATTAACTTGTGATGTGGTTGAATCCTGTCCTGAGTTAGGGGGTGAGAGAGGTGTGGAATCTGGTCCAATGCCAGAGGGAGAAACTGATGTCGAATCCTGTCCAGTGCTCAGGGGTGAGACTGGTCCTTTTATTCTCATGATGTGGGTCCAACCCTTTTCTCTGGTCCACACAGCCGAATTAGCGATGAGGAGTACCTGAAAGGGGCCTTCAAATTTAGGTATTAATGGTCCACTATTCCAGGATTTTATCAAACCCAATCTCCTGGGTTAATGTCATGTACTTTCGTGTCAAGAGGGGAGGTTTGGGGGAGGTATCCTCTTTTACTAAGTCCTTCCAGGGTTCTTCCAATGACTTCTAAATATTTTCTGGTAGCTTCTTCTCCTTCCAAATAGTCTCCTGTGCTACAGGGTGTTAACAAGAATGGCAGTCCAAACATCATTTCATAGGGTGAAATCCCTATATCAGACCAGGGTCTTGTTCTGATGCGCAAAAGCGCTAGGGGCAAACACTTTAGCCAATTCATTTTTGTTTCTTTGATCAATTCAGTCAATACATTTTTGAGAGTTTTGTTCATCCGCTCTACCCTCCCAGAACTCTGGGGGTGCCACGGAGTATGTAATCTCCATTCCTAAAGCTTCAATTATATTTTGCAATGTTCAGGCCACAAAATGTGGACCTTGGTCTGAGTCTATGGTGTTCATCATTCTGTATCTGGGGATAATATTCTCCAAGATTACTCTTGCCACAACCTGGGCTGTTTCCCTTTTTGTCAGGAGGGTTTCCACCCAATGGGTGAGATGATCTACTATAGTAAATATTTGTATCCCTACACTGGGGCATCTCAGTGAAATCTATCTGTATGCCCTGGAAAGGTCTTGGAGCTAATTCTCTCCCTCCGGGTGCTACCTTTCTCATAACCTTCTGGTTTACTTTTTGACAAATTAAACACCCTTTTGTAATTGCTTTTGCCAGGCCATATACACCTATGTACAAGTTATTTCTTAAGAAATGATCACATAATCCTTGGACTCCCCAGTGGGTCAATTTATGTAGTTCTGTTAGCACTGTCCGAGCAAGTGCTTTGTTTAAAAACACCTATCCATCCGAGGTTAACCACTCCCCTCGTTGCCCTTGGTGTAACTTTAAATCTTTTACAACCTCCAATTCTTTTTCACTAAATATGGGTTCCTCTCTTCTTTCTCCTCCCTCAGGTGTGGTTTCTGCTTTAAAAACTTTCACTGGATCCCCTGGTTCTAAAGCTGCTTCCTTTGCTATCCGATCAGCCCGTCAGTTTCCTCTAACTTCAAGATTGTCTCCTTTTTGGTGCCCTTTTATATGGACCACTGCTATTTCTATTGGTTTCTGTAGAGATTCTAATACGGACCTGACCAGGTTCTCATGGGCTAAGCTTTTTCTTTTTGAGCTTAGACATACACTCTCCTCCCATACTTTCCCAAATGTGTGAACTATTCTAAATGCATATTGGAAATCTGTATAAATAGTTCCCCGGTCTCCCTCCAGTAAGTCTAATCCTCTTTTCAGGGCATATATTTCACAACTTTGGGCTGACCAGTTTGGGGGTAGTTTCCCTTTTTCATCAATTTGTAAAGTTTCTCCATCTATGATGGCATAACCTGAAGCTCTTTTTCCATCTACTACCCTCGAAGAGCCATCTATGAACAAGATTATTCCAGTTGCTAGAGGCTGATCTTCTAAATCCTCTCTTACTTTTGTTTGATGGTTAATCAATTCAAGACAATCATGTTCTAAATTCTCTATATGCTCTCCCATAAGGAATTGTGCTGGATTGAGGGCATTTGATGTGATGAATTCTAAATCATCTGTGTTCATTAGTATTATTTCATATTTTAATATTCTTGCATCAGTTAGCCACTGCTGAGCCCTCTGGTTCAGCACTGTTTTAAGATCGTGAGGAGTATGTACTTTGATTTTTCCTTGTAAGGTCAATTTTTGGGTCTCCTCTATCAGGATAGCAGTAGCTGCTACTGCTTGTATACAAACTGGCCAGCCTCTAGCCACTGGATCTAACAATTTGGAGATGTAAGCCATGGGTGTCCTGCAGCCTCCTCACTCTTGAGTTAGTACACCGTAGGCTATACCCCCTTCAGCACTCACAAACAGATCAAAGTCCTTCCTGAGGTCTGGTAAGCTTAGGACTGGGGCAGAAGACAACTTGTCTTTTAAGCTCTCCAGTTGTTGATCGTCTTCTGCTGTCCAAATTATGGGATCTGGAGCTACTAACTTATTGTATAAAAATTTTACACTTTGCGTGTATTGATCCAACCATAACTTGCAATATCCAAACAGGCCCAGGAGTTTTCTCACATCCCTTTTTGTTTTTGGAGCTGGGAGAGATAAAATACCTGAAATTCTGTCAGGGCTTCACTTCTTATATCCCTCTCCTATTATGTGCCCAAGGTATGTTACTTCTGATTGTACGAACTGTAGCTTCTCTTGGGAAACTTTTAGTCCTTTCTCCCCCAGAAAATTCAAAAGCTAATGCTAGTTGTTCTGACTTGATCTTTTCCCTTCCCTGACACCATCAGGTCATCAACATACTGCAGGATATGTACTTCCTCTTCAGGAACAAATTGTTCTAACAAACCCTCCAGGGCTTGTCCAAAGAGGTTGGGGGATTCAGTGAACCCTTGCGGTAATCGGGTCCATCTTAGCTGTTGTCTCCTTTTTGTACTTGGGTCCTCCCACTCAAAGACAAACCAATCTCTACATTCCGTTGCCAGAGGACATGCCCAGAAAGCGTCCTTCAAATCTATAATAGTGAACCAAGCATGTTCTCTTGGAATTCGGCTTAGAAGACTATACGGGTTGGGCACAACTGGATGTCTAGAAATGGTCCTTTTATTGACCTCCCTCAGATCTTGTACCAGCTTATATTTCCCTTCAGCTTTCTTAACTGCCAGTATAGGGATATTTTGCAGTGACATACAGGGTTCCAAAATTCCTTCTTGCGACAATTGTTCAATAACTATGGCAAGCCCCTTCTTTCCTTCTAGGGAAATCGGATACTGTTTAACCCGTATGGGTGATGTACCATCTTGCATTTTTATTGTTATCGGCAGGATGTCCAGTAGCCCCACTTTCCCCCTGTCCTGGTTTAGGGCAAATTTGGGAGATAATCTCCAAAGGAGGGCCCCTCCAGAAAGCAAACCCACACAGCCCCTCCCCCCAACCGGTTCGGGAAGAATTCCTCAGAGAGAAGTGGAAAGAACCGGTTTATTTAACAGGCACAGCACCCCCCAGCACACAAGATGAACAATACCGGATGACACCACTCTTTCACCGCTCTGAAAAAGATGACAAATTCAGAAAGTCTCTCTTGGGGGTGGTCGCTCTGTTATCAATCCCTCCGGCGCTGGGGCAGCTGCTGCAGGCCACAGGGTGCAAACTCTCGGTGTTTCCCAGGTCCCAGTCCGGAGCAGGTTCGAGTAGGTCCAAAAAAAGGAAAGGAGAAACAGTCCAGGAAGAAATTCGGACTGTTTAGCTAAACTAGCTAATGAGCAGAAGCAAGAGCAAGCAGAAGCAAAGCAGAAGCAAGAGCGAGAGCAAAGCGAAAAGCAAAAAAGCAAAAGCAGCACTATGTACTGCCTCGTTTCTGTGTCCCACCAGCCGTGGGGGAGCAGGCTGATAAGAAACCAAAACAAAACTTTCACTCTTCAGAGCCAGTCTTGAAGGCACAGAACATAATATCCAGCATAAAGAGAACACATTAATGGGGATACAAGCATCATAACATCACCCTAGGACAGCCCCTTCAGCCCATACCTTGGGGTTTATCTCTGCAACATCCCCTTGGGATAACTTCATTATTTGTACCACCATCCTCCCTTCTCTTGGGACAATCCCAACCCCCAAATGAACCTGTAGATCTCTTCCTAACAAACTTTTTTCTAGTCTAGGCAGGTAAATAAAATTAGCTTTACACTGTCTTGAGTTTCTGATTATTTTTACATCTTCAATCACTGAGGCTCTAAACGGTTTCTCTTCAGCCCCTAATACCTCACAAAATTTTCTACCAATTACCATACCTTCTGGTACTTTGTTGAGACAGGACTTATCTGCTCCTGTATCAACCAAAAATTCAAATTCTTCATTTAGGGGTCCCACCTCAAAGTTTACCAAGGGCTCCTCTAGATGTTGCATCGGGCCCCCTAAAGTGTAAAGCCCTTGACACCCCTCATCGTCACCTCTAAGAATCTTCTCTAAGGCTTCTTGTTCCCTGGCTATTGCCTCATCGATATTGAGCTTTTTACAAACCCTCCTAACGTGTCCGATTTCTCCACAATAATAGCAGCACCTTTCACTCAAAGGGACTTAAGGTCTCTCCATTCCCCTCGTACGTGATGGTACTGGCCTATCCTTGCCTGCTCTTGGTGGTGGACCTGCCCATTCTTTTGTTATCTTGGATTGTGGGATAGAGTTGCTTGCCCCCACACTTTCTCTAGATACAGCAACCATGATCCTAGCCTTGGCCTTTGCTCTTTCTTCTTCCCTCCTTAAATACACCTTCAATGCTTCTCTCAATAACTCATTAATGTCCTTCTCTTGTCAATCTTCAATCTTTTCCAGTTTTCTCTGTATATCAGGCCAAGATTTGGTAACAAATTGGACCTTTAGTAGCACTTGACCTTCTGGGGTGTCTGGGTCTATTTTGGAGTACAATTGGAAGTTCCGCTTTAGGCGATTAAGCCAAGTAGCAGGAGTTTCATCCTTCTCTTGTGCACCTTCGAATGCCAATTCGGTATTAGTTCCTATGGGAACTGACTCTTTGATCCCCCAAATTATCAAAGACCTATATTCTATCATGGCCTTCCTCCCTTCCTCCTGATTAGGGTTTCAATTGGGATCCGTTAGTGGCAATTTCTGTTCACCTGATGGCACTTGGGGTCCCGGACGGTTGTCTTTCTCCCAAATTCTTATGCTAGCAGCTCTAATCATCTGGACCTCTTCTGGGGAAAATAATATATTTAAAATGGAATTCATCTCCCCCCAAGTGTAGATATTTGGACCTAAGAATTAATCCACTTGGTTGGCCATGCCCACTGGGTCCTCAACTAAATTCCCTAACTCTTTCTTGAATCCTCTCACCTGAGAAGCAGTTAGAGGAGCGTTCACAAAGCCAACACCTCCCGCTACTCCTCCCATAGGAACTTCTCTGAGGGGAAAAAGTCTCTCTACCTTGGAGGTCCTGGATCAGGTACCACAGTATGGCCCATCCTCAGACACAAAATTACTCATTTGAGGGATATTAGCATCAACCTGGACTTTCTGTAGGTCAACAGCTGTATCCAGTGATAAGAGTTTACCAGGTAAGGAGGCATTTGTGTCCCAACTAGGAGGAGGTAAAGGAACCACAATAGGACGGGGAGAAGAGCCTGCGTACATGTTAAGCGGAGCTGGAGAAGGGGTGGAGAGTGCAACAGGTGGAGTAGGCACTCGTGGTGGTGCAGAAGCAACTGGAGGAGCCAAAGGGGGTGGTGAGGAAGTGGCCACCAGGGGAGATACCGGGTCTACCATAGAGGAAGCCAAAGAGGTAGAAGAAGGAATTAGAGGAGGTGGTAATGGGATGGCAGCCAGGAGAAAAGCTGGATCTGTCATTTGAGGTGCCCGAGGAAGAGGATGATAAGGTGGAGGGGCATCAGGAGGCAAATAGTCCAGGGGGTCACACCTTTTACTAATCTCTCTAACTACAGCATCCCCTCCTTCATTCCCCTCTTTCTTCCTCTGCACCTTACAAATTCACACACCTTCATCCCCAATAACACTCTTTAACCAACAAGCTACATCTAATAATTGCTCGGGATTGGTATCCTCTCGAGCTGTCAGATAATGACTCAGTTTTTGACACACCCACTTGTCTTTTGTCCCACACCACGGCCATCCTCCTTGCACATCTAACTCTGGCCAGACTTCTACACAGTAGTAAATCATCTTAACCTTATCTAATCCCTCCGTGGCCTCTATAGAATCCCATCTCTCTAGCAGTTCACCTAAGGGACTATGGGGGGGTATATTCCTCAGTCTCTTGCCTCTCTTCTTACTATTACATCCTCCCATTTTCCGGGTCTCAACAGAAAAAATCACAAAGGTGCCTCTACTCGAAAAGAAATGTACTGACAGGTAACTCAAGAAAAATCCTATTTGAAGAGTCCCAGCCTCCTCCACCGAACCTCAGATTTGCCTGATCCCCTTCTTCAGGACTTTAAAAGAAAAGAACTGCCTGATTTCTAGTTTGCCTAACTTCCCTAATGCTAGGACTTATGTATCAGGACTTCAAAAACTTGAGACCCCAGCCTCCTCCGCCGAGACTCCTGCCTGACCTTCTTTGTCAGGACTTAATTTGCCTGCAGGGCCTGTGGGCTTTCCCAAATCCTTCTCGGGACTTGCAATTTGCCTGACTTCCCCCTGTCAGGACTTTTGGGTTGCGTGTCACTCACACGCTATATCCTCCGCATGCCCGGAGGGGAGGCCCTCTCTACTCCTTAGGAGGCACCTCAACCACCAATCCCACTCGCTTCTCCCCATTCCTGGCCGGCTCGCAAGAGTCCGAAACCGCAGTACTAGGGGGTCCCCACTCACTCCGAGGGTCCAAGCTGCCGGCCCTCATCTCACTCACACTCCACTCACTCGTGCCTACCCCTCGGATACTCTCACCAGTCCGGCACTCCTCCGCGTCACTGGTCCCAAGCCGATTTTCTTTGGTCCTGATAGCCAGCTGTCCAGAAGGTCCAGTGTGGGTGGCCATCCCAGTCTGGGTGTCCTCTTCAGGCATGGCTATCCCAGAGAGTCCCCAGCTGAAATAAATAGGGCAGGAGACCTTTCTCCTTTTTAATGCCTTTATTAAAAATCAGCTTGGGTGGGAAGAACCAACAGGTCGCGCTCATGCTGCTGCTGCTTCTAGGACAGGCACAGAGGAAGAGGAAAAGTGCAGCTTTGTCAGCTGGTCTGCAGGCAGAGCTGGGGGTTCCATCCTCACGAGAGCACCAGGAGATTCCCACTTTTTTGGTTTGACATTCGGGGTCCTCTTTCTAGCCAACGTCTTTTTAGGTTAGGGTGAAAGGTAAAAAGGGTCTTAGTGGATACTGGATTCTGTTCCTCACGTCTAGACACATCACTTTGATCCCTTAATTCTGTGTTGGCTTGTTGTTTTTAGGGGTTTTTGCTAGGTTTGGTGAGGGGTTTCCTCATTTGCATGCCAACTTCATTGTCCCTTCCTCTTCACCATCCCAGGTGCCATCCTCCAGGAAGCAGCAGGGGAATACTCAACAAAGGGGATTTTTAACCATCAAGAACAGGTAATTAAAGGAAAACCATTAACAACAGGGGATTACAACATGAAATTATTAACAACAAATTGTTAGAACTCCAACTTGGCAGCAATTGGTTTAAACAATGGACAACTTTTCTACTCATAACAATATGTATTAAACTGTCTTATAAGTTTTTATGAGCCTGCACAGTTCTTCAGTCATATAGCTGTAATGTGGTGCTTGTAACCCAGATTCAGTTTTTCCATCTGCTTCAGCCCCAAGGTCAGTGGGGCCTCCCCTCCTTATCTCTCTTCAGCTTGGATGCTTGTAAGTAGCCTTGCATCTCCTTTGTTCTCTTTGAAAGCCTTTTTGCGAGCACAAGTTAACAGACTAAACAAGTTTAAACAGCAGACTCCAGCTAAATCCAAAATTGGTTTCTACCCCAAGTTAAATTTCTAACCCCGTCTCAGTGTCAGTGGTGACGGTGACAGTGGCAGGGGGGGGAGCGGCAGAAGGACTGCACCGTGGTCCGGGCCCGTGCCTGCCGCGGGCACAACCGACCCCAACCTCAGGGCGGGAGCAACTAGATTTAAGTCTTCTTCCTCCTTTGTTTTACTTTCGTTGTCCAATATTGTCTCCTTTTTTCTTTTCTCCCCTTTTTCCTTTAAGACTAAGATATAGTCTTCCTTTTGGTTTGCTGCTGGGCTCCGTTGACTTGCTAACACCATAAAAAGCCTTGCATACTCTAGCTGACCTAAGTACCCTAAGTATTTATCCTTGTGTATACAGGAAATCAAACTTGATATTAATCTCTTATCCAAACTACCAAACTCGGGCCACGTCTGATTGTTCTCTAGTTCATACATTGGCCAGGTCTTTTCCGAGAGTCTAATAAGCTTGGATTTGAAAAACAATGCCTCCCCTGACTCCTCCCCCTTAAGGTCTCCCCAGTTTCTCAATAATAATCCCAGGGGACTATCTCTGGGGATATTATTACTACAACACTCGCAGGAGAATATACACCCCATATTTTAACAATTATGAGTAGAAATTAAAAGAACCAGGGAGAGAGAATGAGAGAAAGAAGAGATGGATTGGACCCCGACCCTCTGGAGTCCCTTGTGCCACCACTACTGGCCTCAGGCCAGCAGCACTGCAATCTAATACCACTCCTCAGAGAGCGTCTGCCCTTACTACCAGCGGGAGAGACAGAGCACCATACCCCACCTGGATTCTAGAGCACAAAAGACCTCCTTCCCACCTAACTTAGGTGCTAAACAGAATACCCCTTTACCTACTCACGCGTCTCCATCAGGTCCGAATGTTCTTGGGCTCCGATACTCTCTGGACTGCAGCTGGGCCCCTCGGGAGTGCCGCAGGAGTGGGGGGGGCGGGGGGGGGGGGGGGGAGGGAAGAGCTGGACGTTCCTCTGGCTCTGGTCCAGGGGTTCCCAAGATGCCTTGCATCCCTTTGTGGGTTGCCAAAAACTGGTGCCTTGTGAACGCTGACCTACAACAGAGACTAGACAGAGCTAAAGAATAAAGTAGGTATTTAATAAGAGACCTCAATAGATCCACCTTGGGCAGCACAACCCAAAATTGCCACAAAAATGGACAACTGGTCATGGGGTCACACTTTTATAAGTTTTGGTCCATTAGCATATTGGAGCTAATTGTCCAATTACAGCTTTAGCCCATGAAGTCACATCCTTCTTGTTTTCTCTCTTTGGTCCACTGTTGTTTATGCTCTTGGGCATGAGATCTGGATCGGCTGTCCTTGGGTCCCCAGCTAGAGAAGGAATTGTTTTGTCTACCTATTCTGTGGAGAGAGCTTACTATCCCCTAATATGAAGCCTAGACTTACACGCTAAAGCAGAACAGAATCTGAAAAATATAAAAGATAAAACCTGAGGCATCAGTGAGAGCCTGTGAATTATACCAGGCCAACATAGTGAATGTTTTTACTGATTCTAAATATGCATATGGGATGATTCATGCATTTGGGAAATTATGGGAAGAAAGAGGTTTATTAACCTGCAGGGTGTAAAAAATGACCAGATAATATTTGCTTTCACATTTATGTATTAGCTTATGCATGTTAGTGATTATAATGTGGATGCAAGAGTCTGGTTAGAGAAAACTAGATAAGCTTTCCCATGAATTGGTCTGGGAAACTTTAGGGAGCTGGAGAGAAAGAATTCTAAATAATCTGCACCTGGTATTTGTAACAAGTTGTTTACTCCCAAGGGGTGTTGTCTTAATTAGCCAATCATGTGAAATGTATTGATTAAATGACCAATCAGGTCCACCTGTAGTGAACTAAGCTATAAAAGAAGAGAAGATGACCTAAACAAGGCCTTTTGCCACTTTGCCTTCTGATCTGACTGCACGTCATCTCTGACTCAACGGTGACATTATAACTATTTAGAAATAGTATTCATTATGACTCTTTTTAGATGCTTCTTAATATAATATAGTCTATCAGCTTAAGTATGCACTGTGTTGCACATAGAAATAGTAGTGTAATGAATATAATATCTATGTATTGCTTATGGAAATAATAGTGTGATGAATGTATTGTATTATAGACCTTAGCAAAACATAAAATGTACAAAAGGCTTTTGTGTAACTAAAAACAGTGTAAGGCCATCCACTGAACTACCTGTCCAAAATAAGATAACCGTGACACAAACCAGAGCACTGCAGGACAATTAGAGAATATCGTGTTAAATTTAAGGAGGACATACTAAATCCTTATCAGAGGATGTGAAACAGCAGGATGGAGACACAAGAAGAAATAAAATACATTGACCTGACACACAGGATGTCGGGCAGATAAGCCGGAATGTGAAGAAGTCAAACAAAGGAGTTCCCAAAACATCAGAAAGTTCACAAGAATGTTTTAATAATGCATGAAACACATGGATATGCATGTATCTCAGCGATGTAACAGTATAAAGATAACACTGTCTGAATACACCTGGTGTGTTCTTTGGCTGCTGGCCAGGAGCACCCCAGAGCTGGAAATATTGTCCTTCTTTTATCCTAATATTATTAAACTTTTAAAAGTTCTAAGGAGTGAACTCAATTTTTTATAAGAGGAAAAACGTTAGCTCGCGAGAGCTTAATTTCTTGCCAATTGGAGGTGGGGAATTTACCAAAAGGGATGGCAATTATACACGTCAGGGGACACCAGGCAGGGTGCTCAGAGGAGGTAACCGACTGGCTGGTGAAGAAGCTTGGAAAGCTACATTTTTGCCAGAAATCTCTAAGATCCTCCCCTTGCTCCCAGTAACCTCACCACTGCCAGAGAAACTGTCTTTTCCACCACAGGAGCTTGAGATAATTAAAAAGAGTGGGGCAGAGGAAAGAGGGTATAATTGATTTTACAAGGGATGGTAAACAGTGGATACCAAAAGCTCTGGCCTTGCAAATATTAAAACAACTTTATGAAGGAAGTCTTTGGGGCTCCTGAGGACTGGCAGAAGCCTTCCTGAAGATGTATGTTGCTGTGGGTCTTTTTACTTTAGCAAAACGAGCTGTTGAGGGTTGTTTGATTTGTGCTAAAACCAATAACAAAGTTATAAAGAAAATTGTCAGGGGAAGGAGACCTTGAGCTGTACATCCCTTCCAGAGATGCCAGGTAGATTTTACTGAAATGCTCCGAGTGCCAAGATTTAAATATCTTCTGGTAATAGTATGTCAGCTAACAGGGTGGCCAGAAGCATTTCCAATTGTTTCTGCAACTACAGGATCAGTTATTAAAGTATTTTTGGAACAAATAATTCCAAGATATGGGATTGTGGAAGCAATAGATTGAGATAGGGGAGCTCATTTTACAGGAAAAATTCTTCAAGGGGTTATGACTGCTTTAGGGATACAATGGAACCTCCATACCCTGTGGCACCCCCAGAGTTCAGGCTGAGTTGAAAGAATGAATGGAGAAATAAAGAAACACCTTGTCCTGGTTCAGGGCAAATTCGGGAGAGAACCCCCAAAGGGGTTCCACTAGAAAAGCAGATTCAATTGGCTCTTCCCCCAACCGTTTTGGGAGAAAATACCTCCTTAGAGAAAAGTGGGAAAAACTGTTTATTAAACAATAAAACATTAACAATATTAAAGAATAGAACCTCTTGCTGCTCCAAAACAGATGACAAACTTAGAAAAGTCCCCTCCCTGGGTTGCAGCTTGGCTCACTCAGTCTCTTATCAGTCCCTCCAGTGCTGGAAATGTCACGGCCCAGGGCCGGCCCAGTGGGCCACAGATGCAAGCTGCCGGTGCTCTTCTGGGTGTTCAGTCCAGAGCAGGTTAAACAGGTCCAAAGAAAAGGGAAAAAAAAACCCCATGGTCCAGGGAACTTCTTTGCCTCAGCTAGCTAAAACTAACTAAAACAAAGGAGAGCTCTGTCCCGCTGTCTGTCTATCTGCAGACCATAACAGTCCAGGAGCAGGAATGTGGAGGAGTGAGTGCAGTGTCTGAAAACACACTGTGCGCTTCTTCTCTCCCCCCTTCACTCTCTGGAACAAGTCTTAAAGGTGCAAAACTTATTATTCAGCATAAACAGAACAGATGATTGGGGATAAAAGCGTCATATAGTCAACTCAGAACATTCCACCCCTTATCCCCATATCATCAGCTTACTACTAAAACTAATATGTAGTCTAAGTCTACAAACACATACATAATACATCCAATATACAGCTATACACAGACAATGGCAGTAACATTCAGCAAACAGTGATATTTACACATAGTTCTCAGCCAGCAATCAGATCTCCCTGGGGTACACATGGTGTTCTTCCATCTTTCTGCATTATCCACCACGTGCAACCTGGTCCCTGAACAAAGAAAACCCCATGAATGTGTTTGTCTGTACTCGAGGCAGAATTGATCCAAACTGTCTTTCCTAACAAACCTCCGACATGCACCACTGGGACTTTGTCACCATCTACTCTATGCAAAGGCTCAGACTGGGCAGGGCCCACTTGGTTGGTAGAGCCTCGTGTGTTAACTAACCAGGTGGCTTTTACCAGATGCTGCTCTCAATTTTGGAAAGATCCCCCACCTAATGCTTTCAAGGTGGTTTTTAACAGTCCGTTGTACTTCTCCACTTTGCCTGCAGCTGGTGCGTGGTAGGGGATATGGTACACCCACTCAATGCCATGTTCCCTAGCCCAGGTGTTGATAAGGCTGATCTTGAAATGAGTCCCATTGTCTGACTCAATCCTCTCAGGGGTACCATGCCTCCAAAGGACCTGCTTTTCAAGGCCGAGGATGGTGTTACGGGCCGTAGCATGAGGCACAGGGTAGGTTTCCATCCATCCTGTGGTGGCTTCTACCATAGTCAGCACATAGTTCTTGCCTTGGCATGTCTGGGGCAGTGTGATGAACTCAATCTGCCAGGCCTCTCTCTAAGCCTATCTTTGACACTTCTATCTTTGCAGCCTGGTCTACCTGCTCATTGTTTTGGTGTTCCTCATTGGCCCGACTCTTGGGGACATGGGCATCTACGTGTCAGACTTTCACAGGTAGCCTCCCTACCCTGGTAGTAATGTCTTTCCACTCTTCATCAGCCCAAATCGGTTTTCCTCTACACTGCCAATTAGCCTCTTTTCACCTCTCCAGCCATCCCCACAGAGATGGCTACCATCCATGAATCAGTGTAGAGGTAGAGCTTTGGCGACTTCTCTCTTTCAGCAATGTCCAGGGCCAGTTGAACAGCTTTGATTTCAGCAAGTAGCTTCTGTAACCTGTTGTGTGAGGTTCCATACGGTTTCTTTCCACTTCCAGTTCATTCCCACAATGCGGCAAGAACCATCAGTAAAAAGAGGGCATCGTGTTGCTTCCACTGGCAGTTGGTTATATGGTGACACTTCTTCAGCACGTGTCACATCTTGTTCCTCTTCATCAACGAGACCAAAATTTTCACCATCCAGCCAGTTTGTAATTATTTCCAGAATCCCAGGGCAATTCAGTTTTCCAATACGGGCACACCGTGTGATGAGAACAATCCATTTGTTCCATGTAGTCCTGGTGGCATGGTGGGTAGAGGGAACCTTTGCTTTGAACATCCACCCAAGCCCTGGTAGTCAGGGTGCTAGGAGGAGTTGTGCTTCAGTCCCTATTACCTCTGAGGCGGCTTGGACTCCTTCATAGGCTGCTAAAATTTCCTTCTCTGTTGGAGTATAGCTGGCTTCAGACTCTCTGTAGCTTCAACTCCAAAATCTTAGTGGTCGGCCTCGAGTCTCCCCAGGCACCTTCTGCCAAAGGCTCCAGGACAAACCATGGTTCCCAGCTGCAGAGTAGAGCACATTCTTCACATCTGGTGCTGTCCTGACTGGGCCAAGGGCTACCGCATAAGCGATCTCCTGCTTGATCTGGGCAAAACCTTGTTGCTGTTCAGGGACCCAGTGGAAAGTGTTCTTCTTGCAGGTGACCAGGTAGAGAGGGCTCACAATCTGACTGTACTCAGGAATGTGCATTCTCCAAAAACCTATGGCGCCTAGCAAAGCTTGTGATTCCTTCTTGCTGGATGGTGGAGACATTGCTATGATCTTGTTGATGACATCAGTGGGAATCTGACACCGTCCATCTTGCCACTTCACTCCCAGAAACTGGATCTCTTGAGCAGGTCCCTTGACTTTTCTTGATGGTGAAGCCGGCTTTCAGGAGAATTTGGATTAATTGATATCTTTTCTCAAACAGTTCTGCTGCCGTCTTCCCCCACACAATGATGTCATCAATATATTGCAGGTGTTCTGGAGCCTCACCCTTTTCTACTGCAGTCTGGATCAGTCCATGGCAGATGGTAGGACTGTGCTTCCACCCCTGGGGCAGTCAGTTCCAGGTGTACTGCACGCCTCTCCAGGTGAAGGCAAACTGAGGCCTGCATTCTGCTGCCAGAGGAATGGAGAGAAATGCATTGGCAATGTCAATAGTGGCCTGACACTTTGCTGCCTTGGATTCCAGCTTGTACTGGGGTTCCAGCATGTCCAGCACAGCAGCACTCAGTGGTGGAATCACTTCATTCAATGCACGGTAGTCCACAGTCAATCTCCATTCTCCTTCAGATTTACGCACAGGCCAGATGGGGCTGTTGAAGGATGAGTGGGTCTTGCTGATCACCCCTTGGCTCTCCAGCTCACGGATCATTTTGTGGATGGGAATCACGGGATCTCGATTCATTCGGTACTGTCGTAAAGTCTCCTGCCCTCAGAGCAGGCTTTGTCCCCGAGCAAGGCAGTCCTATCCAGATAGCTCAGTCCCTCTTGGAGACAGTGTCTGAATACCCAGGCCACTCAGTAGCCATGGCTACCTTAAGCAAGCTTAGTGGATTTCAGCTCTTTAGTGATTATCAGCTCTCTTAGGATTTCCAACTCTTTGCTTGATTGCTAAGGTGCCTGTGGGCTAGGGGGAGAAGCAGATGCGAGAGAGGAGAAGAAGAAATCATCCTGGGGTTCCACAGCGATGGTTTTATTGAGGGGTGTGTGAAGGGTTCCAGCGATGGCTCTTCTTCTGCCGAACGGGCTAAACAAGCCCCTTTTTATAGGGTACAGAGGGATCCAAACTTGTCCAATAGTAGGGGTTAGGGAAAAGTGACCTATGGGGTTACACAGATAAGCTAGGGTCTGAGAGGCGGGAGACAGGAGCTTATTTTGCTATCTCATCATGACTCAGCAATTCCTACTGTTAAGTCTCAGCCCTCCACGGAGTCTTAGTCAATTCTATGGAGTCTGCTACACTGTTGGCGGTGCACTGTTGAGGTGGCAATCAGCACTCATTGCTCTTCCACCTTCAGGAGTCCTACTGCAGATGGGTTTTCTGATAGTTCAGGAAAGATGTTCAATTGCTGGATGCCCTCTGTCTCTTCAGCAGCTATTCCAAATGCCCATCTGAGTCCCTTTGGGTCTTTGAAATACCCACTTCAGAGGAAGTCTATGCCTAAAATGCATGGGGCCTCTGGGCCAGTCACAATAGGGTGTTTTTTCCACTCATTTCCAGTCAGGCTCACATCAGTTGCCACCAAAGTAAAATCCTGTGATCCCCCTGTCACACCAGCAATAGAAACAGATTCTGCCCTCACATGTCTCGATGGGATTAATGTGCACTGTGCACCAGCGTCAAACAAAGCTTTATATTCTTGTGGTTCAGATGTGCCAGGTAAACGAATCCACACAGTCCAAAAAACACGGTTTTCCCTAGCCACTGCTTGGCCAGAGGCAGGGCTCCTCTAAGCCTTGTTATCCTTCTTTCCCTGGGCATATGTCTTGGAGGTTCCTTCAAAGGGATCGAAAATATTGTCATCATCATCATATATGGCAGTTTGGTTACGGGCCACTGGAGCTGCTTCCCTTTTGGTGGAACTTTCTCTCTGAGTCTTGCCTTCCTTCAATTCACACACCCGTTGGGCCAGAGCAGCAGTAGATTTTCCATCCCATCTCCTCATGTTTTCTCTGCAATCACGCAGGAAGAACCACAGCTCAGCTCATGGGGTGTACCTTCTCTCCCTGTCTGGGGAATGGCTGCATTGCATACCAGAACCTCTGATCTGTACTGTCCAGATTTGGAGAAGGTCCTCTTTAATCTCCTCCCTGAGTTTCTTATGATTCTCCTCTATCTTGTCTTCTAATTTCTGCAGACATGTTTCCACCGCTGCGATTCTGGCATATGTTGGGCCATGTACAGCATCTGCATTTGCTCAGCGCTTTTTTGCCATATCAAGCACAGTCTCCTCACCATCATCCTGCTTCATTACTGCTAAAACAGAAGCCTATTCTTGTGGCCCAAGTCATACACGTTTTCACCACATCACAGATGTACATGGTACCAAGTCTGGATTTACGGTGTTTACATCATCTGAGAAGACAATCTCTGCCACTGCCATTTCTCTCAGGCATTAGATCCCTTGTTTTATGGTCTTCCACTGGGTCTGCTGCATATAGAGATCATCTGCACACAGATATCTTTGTGCTACACTTTCCAGGACCTGTGCCCAGAGGCTGTGAGGGTTAGCCTCCCTCATCATTCTTTGCTTGATGACGGGATCATGTGACAGGGATCCCAAATGCCTCACTTCACTACCATCCAAACTTATAGCCTCGCCTGCAGCATCCCAAAGACAGACTAACCAACTAATTATCGATTCATCAGGTCTTCGAGTGTAATCCCTTCTTAGGCCATGAAGGTCCTTCAGGGAATAGGACTCAATAGCGGGTTCTGATCTTGTGTCAGTTGCTTTAACTTTGGCTTTTGTATCAGTAATTGGTGTTGAGGGTCCTTCCCCCAGATCGTCATCGTCGGTCACTGGCCGATTGGTTTTGCTTGTGCGCTTCTTTCCTGCAGGAACTGCCAGTGGCTTAGGGTTACTGTCTGGTTTAGCTACAGCCTGAGTGGCTGGGGTGTTGGCTGCAGCCTGAGTGACTGGGACAGCTGCTGATTTATCTCCCTGCACCCCTGCCTCTATCTGCCACCCTACAGTATCTAGCAGTGTGTGATAAGCATAGGCCAAGGCCCAGCTTCTTGCAATGAGCTTTTTCTCCTTAGAGTTATCATGGCACTTCTCTTTCAGGTATTTCCCCGCCTCAGCTGGGTTCTGAATTTGTTCACGTGGAAAATCCCAGGCTACAGGGTCAGAAAATTCCTTCAGGGTTTGGCCCATATTTTCCCATTCTCCACACCACTCAGGATTTTCCACGCCTGGGTCTACTTCTGGGTCAGGGGTCTCATCAGCTCCTCTGGACATCTCAGCCCTCATTCTAGAGAAGCTGCAGACTGTATAGAGGAAGCTTACCAGATTAAATACCAGAAAGATGGTCTCTAACATCCAGGGGAAACTGAACATTCTCCAATAGTGATGTAACATATTCAAAGGAGAAGGAAAGGAAAGGCTGGAAAGCCTCATCCCCTGCTCCTCCTCTAACAAACTGGGTGCAATTACTAATAAATTCCCAAAACATACTACTGGAACTGGGACGCAGGGTAGGATGAAGAAACCATAAACCATACATATCGTAAATAGGCTCCAGTATCTTTGCAAATGCCCTATAAATCAATATCACCAAGCCCAGCACAATAGCTATTTTAATCTGTGCCCCTCTACTGTAAAAACTACGTGTTAGGGACAATAATCCTAGTGACCAGAAAGGTATTGAAAGCTCAGAAAAGCCTAGAGACCAGAACCACATGAAGGCCTCCATCCCAAGAGACATTACAAATTCAAGCAACATGGCTACTGACTGGAGCTGGTGATAGAAACTAAGATGCCATGGGAATGGCTTTTGCCATTGGCTTTAACAAGAATAAGGCCCATACCCAGGGGAGATATTCAATTATCTCCCTTTGAACTGATGTTTGGAATTCCTTACCCTTATAATTCTCAACCTAGTGGGAGGGGTGAAAACAAGTGATGTATATTTAAAACAATATGTGGCCAGGATACTGTCTCTTGTGAAATCTCTTTGACAGGAAGCTCAGCTGGCACAGACCCTGCCTTTGGACTTTGCTGTTCATAACATCCAACCAAGAGATTGAGTGCTAGTTAAGGAGTGGAAAGAAGCACCACTGGTGGCAAAGTAGCGTGGACCTTTCCAAGTGTTACTGACCACAGAAACAGCTGTCAAGACAGCTGAACACGGGTGGACCCATCACACTCGGGTCAAAGTCTCTAAAGCTCCGGAGATTTGGACATCTCAGCTGGAGGAGAAGGATGGAAGGCCACAACTGACCCTCCGCAGGAGCGAATCGGAGCAGTAGCCAGTGCGTTGACATCAGGGGAAAGCCCTGAGTGCCTACCCACAGACTGTCTGCTGCAATAGTCTGTATGGGCATCTTGCCTCTCGGATCTTGAGTCATTGGGGGCTAATTTTCAGTGTAATTCTTTTCTTTATATTCAACTGTTTCTGTGCCTTCACTTACCACAGGTGGTGTGGAAGACAGCGTGAAAATTAGATTAGGGGATTAGATTATACCATTAGAATGTGTTTCTTAATCTTACCTTTATATTGTCAGTTAGGTTTGGGCCAAAGGAGGGACACTAATTTTGTAGTCTTAGGAGAAGTAGCAAAAACCTTTAACCTTAGCAATTGTCGAGTCTGCAGAGGGCCAGGAGGATCTGAAAACTGGCCATGGGTGGCCAGCCCAGTCAAACGTAAATGGTGTGTCCGCACTCTGAGTGAGGTCCATAATGGGATAGGATTTAGGGATCAGCAAAGAAGTCCATGGCAGCTTCATTCTTCTGAAAAAGGCATTTATTACCTAAATAGAACAGGAGGCATATACGTGGGAAAAAGTGTTTATGACTGGACTTTCTCATTGGGTTTAGACTGTTGGACCCCCAACTGCACTCCTTATGATTGTTCCAAATATCCAGGCAGATAGAATCAAACACATGTTAAGTTCACTAATGTTAGCTGGGTAAGGTGTTCCCTACCATAATTACCTGTTTTGGTTTGAAAAGACAGGTGTCTGCTAAGGAAGGCAGGAGCCTTCCTTGAAATGAAAAATGTAAACCCCCTCTTTCTGAATTATTATAATTTTTAAATTAAGGGGCTTTCCAGGCAAAGCTCTGGGAATAGGAGTAACAATTCTTTACTAGGAACATCAAAAATACAAATGCAATAGTACCAAAAAAACCCCCAAAACAACAAACCAGTGACAAAGTCAGAATACGACCTGACACCCTGTTGGTCAGGGTGTTGGTAGCAGTCCGATTGGATGGTGGCTGCAGTCCTCCTGAAGTGACAGATGTAGTTCTGTTGAAGCAGTGATCCTGTAGAAGGGTGTTTTTCCTCTGAAGGTCCAGTGGTGGTATAGATGGGCCTGTTCTTCTTTTGGGAATCTAGTGGAGTGCTTTTCTGGGAATCCAGTGGGAAAAGTCTGTCTCTGGTGTTCTAAATCTCTGATTATATCCAGGTAGGAATACTTCGTTCCTCCCCCTGGGCAGAGCATCTCACAGTAGGATGATGTAATTTTATTAGTCATGCAGTGAGACTCAGTGGCCCAGTAACAGAAGATATCTCCCGGGAGGGAGGATGGGTCATGGAAGAGATAAAGAAAACTGGCCTACTTGGTTTTAACAGGTGGCCCAATTAACAGAAGACAACTGCCCCACCTCTAACAGATGGCAATAGAATACACACCCCCAGCAACATCTTGCAACCTAAGACATTACTGAAGGGATTTTGAAGGCTGTAAAGCTGTGGGGAAGGACAAGTTTTCTGACCACCTATTTTTAATCTTCCCCTGAGATAATTCCACATGTAGGACACGTTGTCTCTGACTATCAGTGGAAGTGGCAACACCGGAATGGAACTCGCACCCTTTATAATAAGTTCTGGTCCAGATCCAACAAAACCAATCTGGGATTTAACTGCAGGTGGAAACCTCATGTGGGAGCTTGGAAATGCAAATATTGTGATTCTTATGGTGGGGCAACTATTGTTGGGGGACTGTTAGGCCCAAGAAGCAAGCTGTATTTTGACCCACCAATTGATGATGAAAATTGGGATGGCCCCTTTGCCAACGGGACCTGGGCTCTGAAAGGGCATTATTTGATTTGTGTCCAACATGCCTATCACAGGTTACCTCCAAACTGGTCAGGGATATATTATATGGGGTATATTGGACCATTGTTCTTTTTGCTACCACAGGTTCAGGGAAATCAGTTAGGAATCAAGGTATATGATGATCTAATTAGAGAAAAGCAGTCAATCGATGCATCCCTAGCGGGAGGGAGCACCCAAAATTGGAGAAAAGATGAATGGCCACCTGAGAGAATCATACAACACTACAGACCAGCCACAAGGAATCCTAATGAATTAGTATCAGCTGCCAGAGAACCCATTTATAATTTAAATCAGATAATTAGGTTACAAGCTGTCTTTGGAATAATAATTAGCCAGACAGCTACAGCTCTTGACCTTCTTGCTGACCAATCCACTCAGATGAGAATTGCAATATTTACACATTGGATGGTATTAGATTATCTATTAACAGAAGAGGGGGGAGTGTGTGGAATATTAAATTACTCTAACTGATGTTTGCAAATAGATGACAATGGAAAAGTGGTGAAACAAATAACAAAGAGAATAAGAAAGTTAGCTCATGTACCAGTCTAAACATGAAAAGGATGGTGTCCTAGGTTACAATATAAATTGTATTCTCTTCCCATCCTCAAGAGCTGTTGAAACCAGGAGGGGCATTGTTTTTCCTTATCTCCTGTTAATGGGCTCATCAATGTCTTGAGGCATGACTCAAAGATAACTCCCTCCAAGAACCATTTCTGTTTAATGGGCAGTCAAGGACCCACCACATGACTCATAAGAATGATAACAGCCCATTGTGAGCTGCTCTACCCAGGGGGGAGGAGCTAAGCATCCCAACCTGGATATAGTTTGGGTTTTGGGACAGAGCAATCAGTCTTTCCACTGGATTCCCAGAAGAATGGCTGTCTTTTCCAATGGATCTTCAGAGGAAGACTGAACCCTTTCTACAGGATCAGTGCTCCAACAGAACCACATTTGCTACTCCAGGAGGACTGCAGCCACCAATCCAACTGGACTGCTACCAACACCCTGACCAACAGGGTGCCTGGTTCTATTCTGACTTTGTCAGTGGTTTTTCTTTTGTATTATTGCATGTATTTTGGTTTTCTTTTCCCTTTTCCTAATAAATTGTATTTCTGACTTGGAGTCTCTCACTGGTTTTGCTTTCAAACCAGAACAGATGGGAATGGGACATGTTTTCGTGGTTACCTAGTGGACTATAGGTTAATCAAATGCTTTTTTTCCTCTTATGTGCTGTAGCAACTCTCAATCTTTTTACCATGCATGATCCCTTGCTTAGTGCAACCTATTCAGCATGTGATCAAGGGGATGCAGGTAGTAGCCATGCCTACAGATCTGGAAATGGCTACAAAGGGACAGAAAATGTCACTGCAAATAATTGCAAAACCAAAAAAGACCCAGGAACAGAAAGTTAAGTCAATGATAAGTAACGTTTGTAAAGACAATTATTGAGAAAATAATAGAGGAGGGATTGAAAGGAATGAGGGACTTGTCTTTACAAACAAACAGTGAGTCTGCTGGTAAATAAAGCTAGATACTGGGAGATAAAAGAAACAAAACTGTGAGATCCTGTAGGAATTAGTGGAACTTGTTGGCAATGGTACCCACGAGCAACAATTTTTCTTCTAGTCAGAGAAGAGGAAGAAGTGAGGACGTGTGAGGGGAAACAACATGGCAGCAACAAGGTCAGTGAAGAAAAAGGAAGGGGAGGAGGTGCTTCAAGTGTTGGAGTCAAAATTTCTCTGCAAGCCATGGTGAGGACTATGGTGAAACAAACTGTCCCCCTGTAATGCATTAAGTCCACGGGAGATACAGAGATCCACTCACAGCCCATGGGAAAAGTGCTCACACTGGAGTGGGTAGATACCAGAGAAAGCTGTGGTCTAGTGGAAGACCCCAATAGAGAGGGCCCCTGCTTCCAGAGATAGAGAGGGCCCTTGCTTCCAAACGAGAGCAGCCTATCCTTAAAAGACTTCACCCTGTGAATGAGTGACCCATGCCACAACAGTTTTGGGATGACTCTTTGCCTGTGGGAGAGACCCCACAGTATAGCAATAAAAAAGACTCCTTTCCCTGAGAGAACAGGAAAAGATTTCGAGTGATAAACTGACCAAAACCCCCATGCTCTGTCCCCCTGAGCTGTCACTGGGAAAGAGGGAGGGACTGGGGAAAAAAAAAGTGTTTTAAAGTCTTATTTTACTTCTCATTATCCTCCTCTGACTCTGTTAATAATAAATTTACTTTATACCTTTAAATTTGAACCTGTTTTGCCCTTATTTTCTCCCAGTCCTTACCTCAACTCATGACACTTTAGTAGGTACCTGGCATTTGGCCAGTGTCAAACCACAACAGTTGACATAATCTTCTGATGCACTGATTTAAAATATGCAGAATGCTTATTTAGCATTTCAATTACATTAATATCCAAATCATTCTCCATTAACATACTTGCTTTATAATATAACTGAAGGTGACCCCCTCCTCAGGTTGCTGTAATTTCCTTTCCTTATTGCTTCATAGATCCTTACACTGAATTTCATTATCATCTAGCAACCCAGTATGCTTGATTTAAGTAGGTCATGCTGAATTTAGTTACTGACCTTTTTTTGTATAAACCAAACTTCTGTATGTCTGTAGCTATGTTGAGCTGCACTTACCATGAGGACCAGACTACGATCTAAACTTGAAATCACAGCCCTTACACAGGGGCTCTGTACAGACCTCATAACACTGACACAAAGGCCTTGAAATCCAAATAAACAGCAAGTGAAAGGTGATCCACATTTTACAAATAGGAAAATGAGGCTCTAATGATGATGCATCTATCCAAAGTCCATGGAAGGGCACAGAAAGAACAACAGATCTGCTCTAGTCTTGTAATACTTTTACAACTCAGCTATCAGTGTAATTGTCTAAAACAGCATTTGATTTCTGTGAAAAGTGCATATTATATGATTGGCTTTTCGCAAATATTAAAATTAATACTATATGTGTTATGTTGGAAAGTTATGTTGTATTAATCCTTTTCTGTAGTGATGTACTAATCATTTTAAGTAGTCTGGTGAATATAGTTTTAGGCTACAGAAACTAAGTGATGTAAGATACTTTTTCTAACTAGCTCAAGGTGAGCTAAAAGCCCCAAGACACCAAAAATCCAAGAGAAGAATTATTGCCTCCTTATAGGGAAGAGCCAGACTTTGCGGGACCAGGATGATTGATTTACAAGATGAGGTAAGAAGTTGACAATAAACAGAAAAATCCCTAGTTTGAAAGGAATGTTTGCTTCATGTATGAGATATATGAATATGCAAGAGGCTATTGCTTTTAAGGGTTCATCCTTTGTTAGTGGACATGCATTTTTGAGGAAAGCATCCGAACGTTTGTAATTCTTTGCTTTTTTATTGTCCTTTATTGTCCTAAGTCTGATTGTCAAAATTCTTATTTCCCTAATTTGTACTACTATCTTTATAACCATTTTATTACTATTAAACTTTTAAAATTTTAAAACAAGTGATTGGCGTTTTTTGCAATTTCCTAGTCAAATCTTCAGAGAAGAGATTTGTATTTGAAACATATTTGTTCTTTCTGTGCAGAATGATATTATCATATTACCTTGACTTCAGTAAAGCCTTTGATACTGTCTCCCACAGCATTCTCCTGGAGAAGTTGGCAGCCTGTGGCTTGGAAAGGTGCACTCTTCGCTGGGTAAAAAATGGGCTGGATAGCCAGGCCCAGAGTGTGGTGGTGAATGGAGTGACATCCAGTTGGCAGCCAGTCACAAGTGGGGTCCCCCAGGGCTCAGTATTGGGGCCAGTCCTGTTTAATATCTTTATTGATGATCTGGATGATGGAATCAAATGCACCCTCAGTAAGTTCACAGACAACACCAAGTTGTGTGGGAATGTCAATGTGCTAGAGGGCAGGAAGGCTCTGCAAAGGGATATGGACAGGCTGGATTGATGGGTCGAGGCCACTGGTATGAGGTTCAATAAGGTGAAGTCCCATGTCCTGCACTTGGGTCACAACAACCCCCTGCAGTGCTACAGGCTGGAGGCAGAGTGTCTGGAAAGTGGCCCAGCAGAAAAGGACCTGAGAGTGCTGGTCAACACCAGCTGAACATTGTAATATGTGATATAAGATAATTCATGCTTATATGAAATATGTGTAAAATAAAGTTGTAAAATAAAATTGTACATGTAACAAAATCTGAAAAGCCTAAGACCACAGACAGTCTGGAGACAGATTGCCACATAGAAGTTGTGAAACTCCCAATGGCAGCAAGGAAAGAAAATCTCATTAGCAAGCAAAAAGGTGTTGCCAGTACGGAGATGGGCTTTTCCTGGGACCATCTGAGAACACCCAAGAGCGATCAGTGTTTGATAAGTATCTTCAATCAAGATAACCAGAGTTGTCAATAACATACATCTGAATACCAGATTTCCCATAACATGATCAACACCCACCATCTCCCAGAAACAGCGCTGTCCTGCCCTGTACAGAGAAAAGAAACTTCATGCATATGCGTGCAGAGTAACAAAAGGAATAGGGGCACCTCTGCCTCAGGCAGAAAAAACTGTATAAAACCAGCCCCGCCGGAGATGGCATTCGTGAACGGAAGAGGTCCAATGCAATAGAGGTCAGATCGAGGTTCACCCAGTGCCAATCCCGGTCTCAACACTGTCTCTTTGACTGTGGCTATCGAAGACCATATTTTCGGTCACGAAAATAAAATCTTTCTCTAGTATTATTGATTCAGCTTTTTCATTGATTTCCTATAACAACATGATCCAGCAGTGTGCCCAGATGGCCAAGAAGGCCAATAGCATCCTGGTTTCTATGAGAAATAGTGTGGCCAGCAGGGCTAGGGAAGAGATCATAACCCTCTATTCAGCACTGGTAAGGCCACACCTTGAGTACTGTGCCCAGCTCTGGACTCTTCACTACAACAAGGACATTGAGGTGTTAGAGCATGCCTGGAGAAGGGGAACAAAGCTGGTGGAAGGTCTGGAACATGTCCTATGAGGAGCAGCCAAAGGAGCTGTTGTTTAACCTGGAGAAAAGGAGTCTCAGGGGAGACCTTATTGCCCTCTACAAATGCCTGAAAGGAGGCTGTAGCCAGATGGATGTCAGTCTCTTCTCCCAGATAACCAGCAATAGGACAAGGGAAAATGGTCTCAAGTTCTGTGAGAGGAGGTTCAGTGTGGGATATGGGGTTATAATTCCTAAAGTTGTTAAGGCTTATGCTCACCAGAAGGCCCTGTTGGAAAGGCACAGCTGCAGGTTGGAAGTCAGTTGGGGGATGAGAGGCAGTTATGAGGAGGAATGCATGGACAGCATGTGAACGGGAAGCTGATTGGGTGATAGGACACATGGACAGAAGCACTGCAGCTGAGCAGCCAATGGGTGCCCTTCTTCTGTTAAGTTTTGATTATGTCAGTGGAAACTAAAAGTATAAAAGAAAGATGTTTTCTACAATAAAGAGATCTCCTTGGGATGCATAAGGGAGTCCATGTCTCTTTGTTCCCCACTGCTACAGTTCAGGTTGGATATTAGGAGAAATTTCTTCACAGAAAGAGTGGTTAAGCATTGGAAAGGGCTTCCCAGAGAAGTGGTAGAGTCACCATCCCTGGGACTGTTAAAAAAAACAAGTAGATGTGGCACTTCATGATATTTTGTGGGCATCGTGTTATTCATTCAGAGGTTGGACTTGATGATCTTGATGGTCTTTTCTGTAATAGATGGATAAAGAGATGATTGGCTCTCGCAATTAGGGGATGAATATTGTGTGAATATTAAGAGAAGTTTTATTGATGTATATTTATGTTATTGTAGTTTAGATGTCCTCTGTTCTCCCCATAGTTCCCTTCCCCCCCGCCCGTATTGTTGCCATCAGACAGCCTGGGTTGCCTAGGACAGGTAGAAAGAAGGCGTGCACATGTGCCCCTTGCATGGGGCAGTTGGGAATGGAAAAGCTTGTTGCTAAGGGGGCGTGCCATGACAACACCTGACCTCCAAACAAGTTACAAGAAAGCAGTCTCCACCAATAAAGGGCAAAGAAGAGTTGACTGACAGACTTTGGGAGGGGCCAGGGTTGGCTGATGCAACCCCCAGGGGTATAAAAGACTGAGTATCCATCTTGAAGACGAGCCAGCCACGTGGTAGACAGCTACAAGGACAGCTTCCAGGCCTGTTTTTCCTTATGTAGTCCTTCTGTTGTATTTTTGCTAAGGTTTAATAAACCTTTTGAATTTTTAAAGTGAGTAGTCGTTTCTCACACTTTCCAACCTTAATGACTGGGTAATTCCATGATTATACATTCAGAGTTTTGCAGGAACACTCAGTGCTAGACTAATTAATTGATTTAACTTCCTCCTGTGAATACAACACACAACCAATTCGTACATGCAGAAACCCCAACATAACTAATAATTATACCACTATTCGGTTTTGTGATTAAAACTCAACTGCACACCTACAGAGGAACTCAGAGAGACAATGGCAGGAGAAGGAGCCCAAATAACACTCTCCCAGGCTCCTCCAAGGTGGCCTTCAGCCCATCACAGGCCCATCTCCAGAAACTCAGAGGAGCACAGGGGCACTATGGCCAGCAGGAACAGAAATCAAGGACTCCAGAGTGTTAAAGAAGCCATTGCCTGAGCATTCTCACACCATTTAAGCAGATGCACACACACCACCCAAAACTTTAACTGCCAGGACCACAGTCCCTTCACAGCAGGCAGCTGCAATGAACAGATGAGCACCCCTTTCTATTCCTCACTCACACACACTCATGCTCATTGTCAGAGGCTGGGATTTTTTAACTTTTTTTTCTTTCTCTTTGGGAATTTTTCTCCCACTTGTTGCCTAAGAGACCTGAATGATGGATACTTAAGAGAGACAAAAGATGGGGCCAGGATGGTGGGGGTTTCTCTTGGGAAATGCAGATACTGAGAGATTTTGGCTGGGGGATGAGGGGCTGGGCTCAGCCCTTGCTCGCTCTCTCATTCTTGGGATCGGAGGGGAGACGGTTGTGGTCTTGGTGCTGGGCTGCTGCTGCAGGGAGAATTCGATGCCACTACGGAGTTCTGCCCTGTACTGCTTCTCCTTACCATGGGTGAGCTGTTGCTCGTAAGAGCAGCCATTGAACTGGGACCTTTTAAACGCCCCATCTCACTGGAAAGGACCCTCACCATCTGCTCGGGTGCCTCAGGGGAAAACATGAGACCCCCGAGCCCCAACCCCCGAGCCCCCTCCAGAGGGAGCATCTCCCAGCTGCTTACAGGACCCCGGCAGCTGCTGCCCAGGCCCGCTATTTTCTGCCACTGTTTTGGGCTTTTTGCCACACTTTAACCTGACACCTCGTGTCTGCCCAGACCTCCGGCAGCTCCTGGCATGGCTTCAGAGTTTTTGCTACACTTTTTTTGCCACTCCGGGTGTGCTCGCTTCTGCTGTTCCAGCCTGCTGCTCAGAGTTTCCTGCTACAGTCAATTTCACGACCCGGAGGGGCACTGGGATGGGCTGCTTCCCATGAATTTGCAAAGGAAACACCTTTTCTCTCTGTCCTGCTGGCTGAGCCGCCAGTACCACATGGAGAGGCAGCTGCGCTCATGCCACAGCGCCCCCTGCAGTCACGGGGGAATCATCGCACCCGCCCTGCCCAGCTCAGCCAGGAGCCAACAGCACCCCTGCCTGCTGTGGCCATAACTACACTGAAGGGGAAAAGGCTTGACGGCTGAAAGAAGGCTGTTATTGGGTTTCTGGGTTTTTTTGTTTGTTGCTGCTGCTGCTGTTGTTTGTTTGCCTTGTTTATATATATATATATATATATATATATTATAGTAAAGAACTGTTATTCCTTTTCCTATATCTTTGTCTGAAATCCCCTTAATTTCAAAGTTATAATAATTTGAAGGGTAGGGGGTCATATTTTCCATTCCAAGGGAGGTTCCCACCTTCTTTGGCAGGCACCTGTCTTTCAAACCAAGACAGGCATGCTTCCTCTTTCTTCAGACTCGACTCTAGGTTTTCCACAGCAGAATCTCAGGTGTTGGATTTATTAAAAAAATAATTTTGTAGAGTAGCAGGTCAGCTTCAGTTGGGTGCCTTTGGAGATGGACCCAGAACAAAGGCATCCCTGGGCAGTTATATCCTTAAGACTTATGTACCTCGTGAGCTGTTCATATACCTTGCATGTGCCTCTTGGTCCAATGGTAATTTTTGGTCTGGGGTCTGCTGACACCTTATTGGGTTCTTTCTCTGTCCATGCAGGCAGGCCATTAACTGCTCTTATCTTGGGGAATTGAAGCTTCTGCTGAAGATTGTTTGTTGCATTAGTATTAATCAAGTTATAATAAGCAGCCCAGCTCAGCTCCATGAACCAGCCTCCAGGCTGACTGACAGAAGCCCACAGCCAGTGGGAGCTCTCCTAGGATGCAGGCATCTTATTGGTTCAGAGTCTGGGGGCACAGGAAAAGACCAATGACATGTCTCTGTGCTTCTGGTGAGCCTGCTTACCAGTAGAACATGGAAAACTAAAAATATCTTAGACTTAGGATAAACATTACTTAGCAACAGCCAAATCATCAGTGTGTTATCAATATTCTTCTCATACTAAAGACAAAACACATTACTGTACAGCTACTAGGAAAATTACTAAGAAAATGAACTCCATTAACTCTATGTGTAAGTTCCCAGCTTGCAGCCAAAGACTTTAGCAAATCTATCTCCTCATGCAAAGCAAGAAAACCTAAACAAACAGCATAGTCAACCACACAGTATTATAACTCTATGTAACTCATTCTACTTAAAATGTACTTATTTAGGCTAAACAATTATTATCTCTCAAGACAGAGGAAGAAACACCTTGTCCAGGCCCCTCCCAGGGCTGGGTCAGTAAAGTCATCAGCCTACAGTCCAGCTTTGAAACCCATCATCATGTGTCATCAGAGGCAGCTCTCTGGATCACCTTTCCAACTAAGGGGGCCACTGCCTAGGAGTGTGGAACACAGTATGGAATGCAGGGGAAAAGCAGTTTGGGATCAAGCAGGACCTATGGGATGTTTAGGAAAAGAAACAAAGGTAGGAAAAGGGAAGGGTTTAGGTAATTTGGGGAGGAACAACGGGAAAAGTAGAGGGATAAGGGGATAAAAAGTGCCAGTCATATATAAATAGTTGACTGGTCAGTACACTTATCTGGCCGTGCCCTGCACCTGATCAGCACAGTCTGTTTTATCTTCTTAGTAAATTTCTTTTTAACCTTTTTCTGGCTGTGGGCTCTCTATTCTATGTGCATATGCAGGTCTGAGTGCCACCAACTGGAGTCAGACCACAGATCAGAGGGCCCACATGTCACTGGTGCTGGCAACTGAAGCAAGTATGTGCGTGTGAGTGACCATGATTACTAATAAAGATCAAGCCAAACTAGCCAATGAATAAGAGAAGCAGCCTGGGAGCAAGGGGCTAAGTGGGTCTTTTAGGACCAGCTCTGGGTGTCAGTGCACCTGTGTGTCTTCTGAGGGCAAGAGCATGGGGCATGGATATGGGGTCAGCTATGGGACTAGAGGTCCTGGCCAGCTGTGTGTGAAGTAAGGCTGGGGCTTCACGGGCTCGTACAGCCAGGTGCCAGCAGAAGGGGAGACTGAGATCCAGGACTGGGCAGTCTGAGTGCCTGAGCCTAGACACTCGAGGGATCTACTTTGAACATAATAAATGTGTATGTGTATATTGTCACTTGCAGACCTCCATCCTGCTTAGCCAGATTGTTGTCTGTGTTTGTGGGAGTGCTCTGAATGTCCATAATCAGACAGATCACAGGGTATGTGAGCCTTCCCCTGTACTCGGCACTGGTGAGGCCACACCTGTAGTCCTGTGTCCAGTTACGTGTAAGAGAGACATGGACATACTGGAGAGAGACCAACGAAAGACCACAAAGATAATTAAGGCACTAGAGCATCTCTCCTTGTCAGGAAAGGCTGAGATATCTGGAACTATTTAGTCTAGAGAAGAGAAGGCTCAGGAGTCATCTTAATGTATATAAATATCTGAAGGGACAATGTAAAGACAGAGTCAAGCTCTCTTCAGTTGTGTCCAACGACAGGATAAGAGGCAATCATCTCAAACTGAAACACAGATGGTTTGATGTGAACATCAGGAAACACTTTTCCTGTGAGGTCATGTGTTGGTTTTGCACAGCCTGGTTTTTGGTTGGGGGTGGGGGGGTACAGAGGTGGCTTCTGTGAGAAGCTACTAGAAGCTCCCACCATGTCTGACAGAGCCAATCCCTGATGGCTCTGAAGATGGACATGTTGCTGACCAAGGCTGGGCCAATTAGATATGGTGGTAACACCTCTGTGATAACATATTTAAGAAGAAATCAAAACAAAAGTGATGTTGCAGTTGTAATTTTCCAGCCAGAGAAGAGCGGAGTGAGAATACATGAGAGTCAACATGCAGACACCAAGGTCAGTAAAGAAGGAGGAGGAGGTGCTGCAGGCACCAGAGCTGAGATTCCTCTGCAGCCTGTGGTGAGGAACATGGTGAAGCAGCTGTCCCCCTGCAGCCCATGGAGGACCACAGGGGATGCAGAGATCCACCCACAGCCCATGGAAGAGGAGCCCATGCCAGAGCAGGTGGATGCCTGGAGGAGGTTGTGATCCTGTGGGAGACCCGTGGAGAGAGGGAGCCCTGATCCCAGGCTGGAGCAGCCTGTCCTTGGAAGACTGCACCCCATGGAAGAGTGACCCATGCTGCAGCAGTTTGAGGGGTACTGCTGTCTGTGGGATGGATTCACATTGCAGCAGTTTTGGGAGGACTGCTGCTTGTGAAAGGGAGCCACGCTGGAGAAGTTCATGGAGAACTCTCTCCTGTGGGAGGGACCCCACAATGCAGCAGGGGAATGACTCCTCCCCCTGAGCAGTGAGAGAAACCTCGGGTAATAAACTGACCAAAACCTCCATGCCCCTGTCTCCCTGCACCGTTGGTGGGAAGGAGGGAGGGGTTGAGGGGGGAAAAGGTGTTCTTTAAGGGATTATTTTACTTCTCATTATCTTGATCTGATTTTGTTAGAAATAAATTAATTCATAGCTCTAATTAGAGCCTATATTGCCCATGACAGTATTTGATGAGGGATCTCCCGGTCCTTATCTCAACCCATGAATCCTTCATTGCATTTTCTCTCCCCTGTCCATCTGTGGAGGGGAGTGGCTTTGGTGGGTGCCTGGTGTCCAGCCAGGGTCAACCCACTACAGCAAGATTTAGCAATTTTATATCTAGAAGTTATTTACTGTTATTTTTTGCCTGTTGCTGTTCTGCTTGTTAGAAAACTGTTTTTTTCTTCACTTATATCTACTTGTATTTTTTCCTTATTGGTGGAAAGGGATTGGTTGAACCTATAAAGGGACACAACTCATTCCAGTGTTCTCCTTTAAATTGTCTCAAACCAAGATAAATTTCATGCCCAACTAAAGGGAGACAAGAGAGAAAGTGGAAATACTATATTTTTGTCCATGTAGCAGGTCATCTCACCCCTCACAAGAGCTTATCTGTTGCTTGTTAACTGGTGAAATAAATAGGACAAGCTGTCTTTTAGTGAGGTATTTTGATGCCATGGGAGTAACACTCTTAAATGACAATAAACATCTTACTGTTGAAGTGAGACCTGGAAACATAAGCTGGATTTCTGACTGACAGACACCTCAGTTTACAAACTTTAAAAGCCACTCCAAACTTTCACAAAGTGGAAATCTTCTGCACATTCCCTGGAAATGAGTGGGGTTTCTCCCCAAAGCAGGGACACCTGCTTTACAGTTACTCCTCTGAGGTTGAGTGAAAGGACACTGTGTACATTACTGTCATTTCAGTGGTAAGTTACATTTGACTCCTAATCTATATGATTTCTTTTGCTAGCTTTATTATAGGTACCTTGATATCGTGCACTGTTTTATGTAATCTACTAGTAGTTATTTTTGTTTTAAACTGTGTAGTAACTCCAATTAAGACATTTTGTCTGTTATCTCCTATCTTTTCAATAACTAACTCATTTTATAAATAGACCTTATCTGCCATCCTTAGAACTTGCAGGTCAGAGTGATTTCTGAAATTTAAGGTGTTCCCAAAACTCTGAGGCTAAAGGCAGGGCTTGCCTGAAGCTCCCACTCGTTCCGTGACAGTCCGGAAGACCTTGTATTGGGTACAAAACTCACTAGTCACCATGCTGCCTGCTTTAATCATGGCTTTCTGTCACCTAGGCATGTATACCTATCCATATATATATTGTCAATTCTTCCTGAGACATATATCTTTTTTACATAAGGGACACAAATCAAGATTGCTGCGTTGATATACTCTGTGAAAATTATTTATGGAAAGATAACATCAGAGGCAATGAGAGTTATTTGGCATGTGTATTCTCTGCTGTTTTCCTGTCCTGGTCCAGCTGCCTCTTCTGGAGGTTTATTAATAATACCACCCAGCCTGCTGGGGGAAAAGTAGGGGATTATTTTTCCCAGGTTTTTACCTCCTTCTTCCCCTTTTGGTCTGGCACGTCACCTTGTGAGAATGTTAATTTCCCTTTGGATGTTAAACATGTCATATTTTTGTTGTTAATTCTGTTAATTCTCCTTCATACAGCCTACAGCATGTTTAGAATCAGGGCTGAGATTTCCAGAGAGGTTGTCCAGAGATCTGCCCTGTTGCATACAAATAGAGATATTATAAAAGAAAGGCCTTATAAAATCAGGACTTGCCCTGCTAAATTACCAGCTGGCCTGTTACTTCTTCTAAGTGCAGCTAGCTAACTTCCCATGTGGAAAATCATAAGAATGAAAGCAATTAGCACAACAAGCTATTCTGGTAAAAAACCTGTTTTCACCTGTAATAAACAAGAAATCTGTCCCATGGAAATCAGTGAACAAAATATGTAAACTAACCAAAACCAGAGAGATTTGACAGACATACACCCTGGCCATTTATCGACCACTAGAGTGTCAGTGTATTGTTAGCCAAATAGGTTTAGCATAGTGCCTTCTGATATTTTCCTATAAATATGGGCTTTGTGAATAACAAATAGGCTTTCTGCATGAAGAAACTGAGTCCCATCTGTTTCATTACTGCAACATCTGCCCCAGTGGTGGAAAATCCTGAGTGGCATGGGTGTTATGGATTGAGTGAGAGCCTTAGACAAGCCCTGCCTTAGGTTCAGATTTTTGGCAGCAGCTTAAATTCAGGTGACCTGCACCTAAACCATGCTGGCTTGCAAGTTCTTAAGAATGGCTGATCAGGTCTATTATAAAATGAGTTATTTATTGAATAGACAGAAGGTAACAGACAAAAGACTTTAACAGAGTTACTACACAGGATAAAACAAAGAACTATTAGTAGATTACATAAAACAGTGTATGACATAAAGGTACCTATATTATTGCTAGCAAATAAATAGTATGGATTAGAAGTCAATGTAACCACTGATTTGATGATGGTGTACACAGAGTCCTTCACTCAACCCTTGAGAGAGTAATCACAAAACAGTGTCCAAACTTTGGGGAAAAGACCCCACACATTTCAGGGAATTTGCAGAAGACTTCTGCTTTGTGAAAGTTTTGTGTAGCTTTTATAGTTTGTAAAGTGAAGTGTCTGGCAGTCAGAAATTCAAGCTTATCTTCCTACTATCTCACTTTCAAGGCAAGATGTTTATTGTCAGCTGGGAATGTCACCTCCACGGCACTGAAATAACTCACTACCAGACAAGATGTCCTGATTGAGTTATTTCCCCAATTAGCAAATTCATTTGAGGGGGAAGATACCTTGAGGTATTGCACCAGATGATAGGCAGAACAGATAAAATTTCCTGTGGCAGGGGAAAGTCCTGCTAGAGTGGGATGTGGGACGATATAGGTCAAGCCCTAATGCAACCTCCTGCTGGGTTCAGGTTTGTCCCCAGGCAGGCTGCACGGGTCCGGATAGCTCAGTCCTCTACGGGACAGACTGCCCAAATACCCAAGCAGTTCTCGGCCACTGGCAACCTTAGCAAGCTTAAGTGATATCAGCTCTTTAGTGATCATCAGCTCATTGTGATTTCAGCTCTTAGCTTGCTAGGTGCCACAGGCAGGCAGACACAAGGTAAGAGAGAAGGCTGTTTAGAGTTCCACAGCAATGTCTTTATTGGGTCATCTGAGAAGGGTTCCAGTGACAGCTCTTCTACCAGAAATAGGCTAAAACAGCCCATTATATAGGATACAGTGGGATCAGAAATTGTCCAATAGCAGGGGTTAAAGGAGAGTGACCTATAGGGTTACAGAGAGATAAGCAGGGGTCCAAAGGTAGAAGAGAGGCTTCTAGCTTATTCACCATGACTTGGCATTTCCTATCTTTAGACTTCTGCTCGCCACGGGGCCCTTGCAGGCCCTGTGACTGCTACAAAGCCCTGAAGGAATACTCTGCCCTGATAGTTTGGAATTTTCCCCCCTGAAAAAATTCAGAACCCAGCTGAGGTAGGAAAATATCTGAAAGAAAATTGCAATGACGGCTCCAAAGTGAGGCAGCTCACTGCACTGTGCTGGGCCCTGGCTAATGCTTATCGCATGCTGCTTGATACCATACAGCAGCAGCTACAGCCAGAGGGGCAGAAGAACAAATCAGCAGACACCCCGATCACTCAGGCTGCAGTAAAACCAGAAGGGCAGCCTAAGCCATTAGCAGTTGCCCCTGTTCAGAGGAGGAAATATATGACCAAATCCATTTGCCTGGTGGATGATGATGGGGAGGCAGGACCCTCACAGCCAGCAGAAGAATCAGAACCAGAAATAATCATTGAGTCTTTATCCTTAGGAAGTCTCTGCAATCTGAGAAAAAACCTTACTCAATGACCTGACAAGTCTGTACTAAGCTGGTTGATCCGAGTCTGGGACACTGCAGGTGATGGTACAATTTTGGACAGTACTGAAGTGAAGCACTTGGGATCTCTGTCGCACAATGTGGGTATTGACCAGGGATCATGAGGAGGCCAGAGCCCCTCAGCCTCTGGACACAAGTGTGAAGGAGAGATACCTTTGCCCAGAAGATCTCCAGCTACAACAAGGCCCTTGGAAGACCACGGAGGAAGGAATCCAATGCTTATGGGAGCTAGCCATGATAGAGATACATTTCTGAAATGACAACCAAACCACTAAGAGACCAGACCTGGTAAAATGTACTATAGTGATATGGCTCAAACTCCCACCACTTGGGACCCAAGCATATGCCCGTACTGAAGCGGCACTGCAGTGGAATGAGGGAAACGAGACAGTGGGTGCTATGACAAGAAGGCTCTGGACATATGAAGACACTGTCCACGCCCTGACATGAGCCCAGATCTTGGCTATGGAAACAGACCTGACAGTGTGTATGCAGAAATTGGAAGACAGGATTGGAGACACCCATCAGAAACTCAGCAAGGAGCTTAAAGAGGGCCTTCTCAAAGTCTTCTGGTTATGAGCCCCTGTTATCAGAAGCCTGACATGCCCTAGCTAGGGAGTGGGGGTACACCCCATGAGCTGACCTGTGGTTCTTCCTGTGTGAGCATGATGAAGATATGAGAAGATGGGATGGAAAACCCACTTCTGTCCTGGCAGCACGGATGCATAAGCTAAAAGTGAAAACTACTAATGGGGAGTTCCATCAGAATGAATGTAGCTCCAGTTTCCTGTGACCCAGCTGCTAGGTATAACAGAAGGGAGGATGATATGTCTGATCCCCTTGAAGGGATCTCCAGAATCTATGTCCAGGGAGGAAACAATAGCCAGAACTAGAGGCCCTGCCTCTAGCCAGGTAGAGGCCAGGGGACATCGGATCTATTGAACTGTGTGGATCAGGTGGCCTGGTACACAGAATCACAAAAATACAAGCTTTGGTTGACACAGGTGCACAATGTACTTTAATATCATCGGGACATGTGGAGAGAGAACCTGTTTCCATTGCTGGGGTGACAGAGGGGTTGCAGCAGTTGACTCTGTGTGAAGCTGAGGTGAGCTTGACTGGGAAGGAGTGCAGGAAACATCCAATTCTGACTGTTCCAGAGGGCCTGTGTGTCCTTGGCATAGATTGCCTCAGGAGTGGTTATTTCAATGACCCAAAAGGACATTGGTGAGCTGTAGAAGCAGCAGCTGCTTGGCCTGATTGGCCTGCTCAACCTTAACAGCAGCCCTTTTCCTATGGGAAAGCACATACCAAAGGATCATCTCCAGCCATAAATACCTATGTGAGAATGCTTTGTGAGAAGGCTGTGTGGGATGTGTGAATGTTTTTTGATAAGAGCAAGAAACATCTTCTCTGTCTGCGTGCTGCTCCCTCTCCTACTCACTGGCTGCATAGTTTGATCCTAAACTTGTACACAGAAAAAACATAAATACTCGTGTGTTTAATAAAGTGATTCTGTTGACTCAGACCAGGGTCCGTGTTTTCAATCTCTACAGTGGGCTTTTGGGATAGCTGCTGTGGAGACAGAAGACATTGGACAGTTAAACACCTTGCCTGGTCTCTCAGAGGACTCTTCTGCAGTAGGACTCCTGAGGGTGGAAAAACAACAGGTACCAATCACCACCACAACAGTACATAGTTGGCAATAATGCACCAATCGAGACTCCATGATTGCCACCCAGAAGATGATCTGTGAACTGGAGAACCAGGGAGTTGTCAGTAAGACTTGCTTACCCTTCAATCATCCCGTATGGCCTGTGCATTAGTCTGATGGAGTATGGAGATTAACAGTGGACTATCATGGCCTGAATGAAGACATGCCATCACTGAGTGCTGCTGTGCCAGACATGCTGGAACTTCAGTACAAACTAGAGTCAAAGGCAGCAAAGTGGTGCCACCATCAACATTACTAACACATTTTTCTCCATTCCTTTAGAAGCAGAGTGCAAGGCACAGTTTGCTTTCACCTGGACATGTCACCGATATTCACCGAAAAGTGGTCAAATAAATCTCCTTACCACCAATGTAGCATTAAGTGCATTATTTATTATAGGCCCAGTTGCACAGGGGATAGCTCCACCTTGCATGCACACCAACTACTCCAAGTGCGTTGCTTATAGAAAGTCACCACATGCATATTATAAATGCTCATAACCATAAGACCCTCCCCAGATTCCCAAATTCAGTTTTTCAGGGTTATTTTTAAAGTCTTGTTTTGGCTATATCTGCATTCCTAAGCCAGGTGTCTTCCCCTTATTGTCCTTCTGTCCTTGCTGAGAAAGCAGATCCTGCATACCCTGTTTCTTTGCTAAAAGTACACAGACACACTAGAAATTGGATTAACCTTTTTGGTATCAGAGGGGTGTGCAGTACACCTGGAACCGACCATCCCAAGGGGTGGAAGCACAGTCTGCTATAGACTGATTTAGACTGCACTGGAAAAGGATGAGGCTCCAGAACACTTACAGTACACTGATGGCATCATTGTATGGGGAAACATGGCAGAGGAGGCTTTTGAGAAAAGGGAGAAAATAATCCAGATTCTCCTGAAAGTGGGTTTTGCCATTAAGAAAAATAAGGTCAAGGGGTTTGCCCAGTAAATCCAGTTCCTAGAGGTGAAGTGAAAAGATGGACACAAATTCCAACAGAGGTGATCAGTAAGACAGCTGCTATGTCCCCATCGACTAGCAAGAAGGAAACACAGGCTTTCCTAGGTGTTGTGGGTTTTTGGAGGATGCACATCCCGGAGTACAGCCAGATTGTAGGTCCTCTCTACCTTGTGACATGAAAGAAAAGCAAGTTCAAGTGGGGCCCTGAACAACAGCAAGCCTTCGAGCAGATCAAACAGGAGATCGCCCCGGCAGTAGCTCTTGGGCCACTCAGGACATGACAGAATGTGAAGAATGTGCTCTATACCACAGATGGAAAGAATGTTCTGTCCTGGAGCCTCTGGTAGAAGGTTTCTGGGGAGATTCAAGGACAATGGAGTTAGGCATACAGAGGATCTGAGGCCAGATACACCCCAAATGAAAAAGAAATCATAGCAGCCTATAAAGGGGTTTGAGCTGCCTGATGCCTTAAAGAACCTAGAAATAAAACAACACACTTTGAAGATAATATTAGTATAGGAGGTAATACAAAGGCTGGTCTTTATTAGCGGCCTTCAGGGGCAGATATGGAAAATGTCCACAAAATGCCCACCCCCACGTGGGGTGAATACAGTTTTATAAGTTTAGCAAATTAGCAAATATTAGCATATTTGACAAAAACTTCCAATTAGAGACATAAGAGGTAAGGTAATTTCCTCCAGTTCAACCCTCTCTAAGTCCTCCCCACTCAGATGGAAACTAAACTTTGTTTATGAAAATGTGTCTTGAAGAGCTGTTTTTTAGCCTTGGTTCCCAGAAAGAACCAAGATAGGATAGGGGCCTTGTACTCCCCAGGGCTTGGAGCTCTGGAATATGTTTTGTCTTTCTGCCTAGGGAAAAGGTAGGGAAAAGTACTGGGACTAGCTACTAATACAATAATAGGCTACAAATATATATGTGAAGAATACAGAGAATATATAAAAGGAAAAAGGCAAAAATCATTCAGCATCAGCCTCAGAAGTGATTGGCACTGAAGCATAGCTTCTTCTGGCACCCCAACTACCAGTGCTGGGCTGGATGTTGAAAAGAAAAGTCCCTGTAACACATCATGCTACTGATGCTACCTGGAATAAGTGTATTGCCTTCATTGCACAGCAAACTCAAATAGGAAATCCAAATCACTCTGGGATCTTGGAAGTCATCACAAACTGGCCTGAAGCTGAGAGTTTTGGATTATCATTGGAAGAGGAAGAAGAACAGGTGATGTGCTGAGGAGGCTCCACAATATAACCACCTACCAGAGACTGAGAGGCGATACACTCTCTTCACCGACAGATCCTGCCATATTGTAGGAACCAGTAAGAAATGGAAAGCATCCGTATGGATCCCTGTGTGTCGAGTCGCAGAAGCTACTGAAGGACAAGCTGGATCCAGTCTGAGTTGAAAGCTGTCCAGCTGGCTTTAGACATAGCCGAGTGAGAGAAGTGGCCAACAATCTACCTCTACACTGACTCATGGATGGCAGTAAATGCTCTGTGGAGGTGGCTGGGAAAGTGGAAAAAGGCCAATTGGCAGCATAGAGGAAAACTGATTTGGGCTGCCAAAGAGTGGCAAGACATTGCTACCTGGTTAGAGATGATGACAGTGAAAGTCCGTCGTGTGAATGCCCATGTGCCCAAGAGTTGGGCTAATGAGGAGCACCACAACAATGAACGGATGGATTGGGCTGTCAAAACTAAGGTGTCACAGGTATATTTGGATTGGCAACACAAGGGTGAGTTGTTTCTAGCTAGGTGGGCCCTTGATGCCTTAGGTCATCAGGGAAGAGATGTGACATACCGATGGGCTCATGACTGAGTGTCAGAGACTGGAAAAGATTGGTCTTGAGACATTTTGGGATGCCTGAGTGTGTGTGGTAGGAGGGGCAGGTCAGGCCTTGCCCAGGTGAGGCAGTGAATTGCCCCACCCCCCAGCCCAGAGCTGGAGCACCTCAGCCCCACAGTGTCTTGTCAATCACAGCACACCGGAGGCTGCCCCAGTCTAGCCTAACCCAGCTCTTGAGTGGCCAAGTGACTAGAAGTCCCACCTGGGGGAAGGGCCACAGAGGCCCTGAGGTTTAAAAGGGTGACCATGAGGTGACCATGCATCTTGACCCTGCCTCCTCTTGGAATCCACTCTGGAACCCAGGAGTTGGTAGCTATATGTGCCTTTATATATCTTTTCTATCTTTCTCTCTTCTCCTTCTAATTCTCTTTTCATAAAACATTTTGAGTAACATAACATCGAATGGGTTTAAAGGTTTCTAAGTTAAATGGGCTAAGTTAATGCTAAGTGTTTTATGTTGAATTGGATGTTGTACTAAATCCTTTGCCAAAGTTCTTTGATTTTCTATATTTTGCCAGTAAACTTTTGATCTCTTGAGAATATTTGGTCAGTATGTCTCCTGTGCATCAACCCAGAGTAAAGGAACCTCATAAAACCTCCTTGCATTTAAATGTTTTGGGGTGTTACATTAAGGGGTGGACTTAACCACAGAAACCATAGCTCAGGTAATGCATGATTGTGAGATGTGCGCTGTGATCAAGCAGGCTAAGCAGGCTAAAGCCCTTGTGGTATGGGGAGGCCTGGCATATCGATTACATCACACTGCCACAAACCCTCTAAGGCAAGCATTACATGCTCACAGTGGTAGAAGCAACCACTGGATGGCTAGATATGCACCCTGTGCCTCACGCCACTGCCTGGATCACCATCCTGGGCCTTGAAAAACAAGTCTCGTGGCAGCATGGCACCCATGAGAGAATTGAGTCAGACAACAGGACTCGTTTCAAGAACAGCCTTATAAACATCTGGGCTAGAGAACATGGTATTGAGTGGATGTATCATATTCTTTATCATGCACCAGCTGCCAGGAAAGTTGAGCAGTGCAGTGGACTGTTAAAAACAACACTGAAGGCAATGAATGGTGGGACCTTCAAGCAGTAGGATTTGCATTTAGCCAAGGTTACATGGTTAGTCAACATCAGAGGTTCCACTAATCGAGCTGGCCCTGCCCAATCTGAACCCCTGCATACAGCAGACAAAGTCCCTGTGGTGCATATGAGAGGTATATTAGCATAGACTGTTTGGATTAATTCTGCCTTGAGCAAAGGAAAACTCATCCATGGGATTGTTTTTGCTCAAGGACCCGGTTACCCTTAGTGGGTAATGCAGAGGGACAGGGTACACATTGTGTGCCTCAGGGGGATTTGATTTTGGGTGAGAACAGGCTGTAATGTTGGAATGCCTATGTACCACTGTTTGCTGAATGTTACTGCCACTACATGTTGTAATTATCACGGACAATGAGAATGGACTGCTCCTTGTTTTACCAGTCACGGAGCAAATTAACTCAATTCATATCCTAGGGGGTAGTCAGAGGCTACTGAAATAATTGTATTTGTATATAGTTGTATGTATAGATACATGTGTTTACAGTTGAAATATATTATTTTGGGCATGATTTGATGATATGGAATAAGGAGTAGAAATGTCCTGGGGTGATTCATGTTATTGTGTTCCATATCCATCTGCACCCAAAAACTGTTACTGTATCTTTAGACCCTACAAACGAGAACTTTGTGGGGAGGGGGTGTTATTATGGGCACTTTTAAAATCATCTGTCACAGGCAGTTTCCGGGTCTTTGACACGTGGTATTTTGCTTTACTGGCTATTTGGTCGTTGCTTGGCAAAGGCTTTATCTTTTTGGGTTCTCTTTTTGCTCTTTTTTTCTTCTTATTTTTTTGTCTCAGAGAGGGTGCCTTGGGGTGAATTCCACAGGCTCCTGCCTGTTGCCACCAAGTGGGGCAGGCCTCGCTCCAGCCCAAACTGCTCCTGTGGTATTCACATTCTCAGAACAGAGAGAGATTCTCTCTCACAGGATTTTTCCTGGAGAAGCACAGAGAGAAGAAGAGAAAACAATTCTTATCTCTATTTGCTGCTCCTGTTGTTTTTGCACATGTGGAATGTGTTAGGAAGATTGTTTACCTGAAGTGATTTGGTTAATTGGACACCAGTGAAGGTTGTTTTGATTCCTCGGCCAATCAGGTTAAAGCTGTGTCCTGGCTGTCTCAGACAGTCATGGGTTTTCTTTAATATGTATCTTTTGTATAATATAGTTTCTCTTTAATATAGTATAGTATAATGTAATATAATATAGTCTTAATAAAGCAATTGTTCAGCCTTCTGAATCATGAAGTCAGATGCCAATCATTCCCAGATGTTGGGGTCGCCCTGAATTCGATATGCTCCAACCCTCCAATGGCACTTGGCCAAGGAGAGAAGACCATGAGTCACCCCAGCCTAGATGCCTTGCCTTGCCTGTCCTGTTGTTTCCTGCCACAAGGAAGGTGAAGTCCCTCCACGAGTTCTAGCCCTTGATCTGAAGAATATCAGTTGGAGTGCCAGCTGTCAGGGAGATAACCAGAGCAGTGGGGAGGCGGGGGGAAGACTGACACCACCTTTCCCTTTGTCCTTCAAACCACATGCTCAGCTGTGGAGTGCCATTTTGAGGTGGGGGGCTGTCACTGGCATTTTTGGGTCTCTGTTCTGGGGAGTCCACAAGATTTAGCAATTTTGTATCTAGCAGTTATTTGCTGTTATTTTTTGCCTGTTGCTGCTCCCCTTAATAGTAAACTGTTATTTTTTTTTTTCTTATATCTACTCATATTCATTCCTTATTGGTGGAAAGGGATTGTTTCAACCTATAAAGGGAGGCAACTCATTCCAGTGTTCTACTTTAAATTATCTCAAACCAAGACAAAGTGCAATGCAAGGGCAGATTGGATAGGCAGAGTGGACAGCTGAGTTCAGTGGGGGTGAAGGCAAATGAAGTCAATTTCTTCCTTGGTAGGGAGAAAAATATAATTTTTTTGAAGGCTCTGCAAAGGGATCTGGACAGGTTAGATCAATGGGCCGAGGCCAAGGGTATGAGGTTCAATAAGGCAAAGCGCCGTGTCCTGCACTTGGGTCACGACAACCCCATGCAATGCTACAGGCTGGGGGCAGAGTGGCAGGAAAGCTGCCCGTTGGAAAAGGAACTGGAGGTGTTGGTTAACAGCCATTCAGTTTTGGGCACAAGTCTTATGAGGAGCAGCTGAGAGAGCTGGAGGTTTTCAGTCTGGAGAAAAGGAAGGGCTGAGGGGAGACCTTACCACTCTCTACAACTACTTTAAACAAGGTTGTAGTGAAATGAGTGTTGGTCTCTTCTCCCTAGTAACAAACAGTAGGACAAGAGGAAATGGTCTTAACTTGTGCCAGGGGAGGTTTAGATTGGATATTAGGAAAAATGTTTTTACTGAAAGAGTTGTCAAGCATTTAACAGGCTGCCCAGGGACATGGTTGAGTCACCATCCCTAGAGGTATTCAAAAGATGTGTTGATGTGGCACTTAGGAACATGGTTTAGTGATAGACTTCACAGTGCTAGATTAACAGTTGGACTGGATGATCTTAAAGGTGGATCTGGATGATCTTTTCCAACCTACACAATTCTATGATTATAAGTCATCACAGCTGGAGCAGCATTTCTGCACAAAGAGAATCAGAGAGAGTTGGAAAATTCAGTAAAACAGATTTTACATAGGCATAGTTTAGATAGTCGCTCAGACACTTCCAGACTAAACATCATCTGCAACTACAGAGAGATGAATAATGATGTAATTCCAATTCTTTACTTCTGAATTAAGATAATCTATACTTGATTCTGTTACTTATCTATGTAACAATTATTTTGCCGTGAAAGTCCTGGACCAGTTTTCCTCATCCAGTGCTTCAGCTTGATGCTGTTTGTTAGCAATTAAGAATCAATCTAAATAAACTCGGAAATGAAGTGTACACTGCCTTTTAAGTATGACTACTGTGCATAACTATAACAATCTCAAAATTCTGATGCTAATGTTCTACAGAACAGAAAACTTTTTAAGACCTCTTTAATAAGAATCTTAACATAATTCTCTCATCCTGGAAGTATTTTTTTATCCTTTTACATAATGGAAGCAATAGGTAAGAGACTTGAAAAGCTATTAAATAAAGCTATTAAATAAAAGCTATTAAATAAAATTGTGCCACTTTCTTGGAAAAGTGTCTATTGCTTATTTATTACAAGATCTTACTAGTTTTATTTATGCTATAAACAAACACAATTATGTTTTGACAGAGCTAATAGCATGCCCAAATACATTTTCTAGAAAAACTGTGAAAGTCTCTCTTGTATCCTAGTTTAAGACTTTTCCTTACTGCTGCCCATCACCAGAATTCAAAGGTTTGGTTGGAGCATAGTATGAGAATGAAACACGATAGTATGTTTAAGGTATAATAATGAACAAAAAGATCAAAGCCTAAATCTGCAACATTCACATTTAACTATTCATACTCAACTGAAAAAGAGGTTCGGCAACCAGTAACCCTGAGGAAAACAGATATATGGACTCAGATAGATGTCATCCAGAGCATATTTTTAATGTAATCTGCATTTAGAGCCAAAAAAGAGTAAGAGTAGAGAAATATATTTGTTATTCTTTTTTTTTTTTTTTACATTATCATTGAAGCTAATTTTAAAAAGAAATTGCAGTATTTCAATACATGGAATTGATATATTTGAGTTTATAATTCAAATATTTCAATCACATGGAATTTCTCTGCACAGCAAGTCTGTGATACAATGGAACACAAAGAGTTAGTTAAAACCAAATGAACAATAACGTTTCATTCTGCTTACTGAGGGTTCAACAGTAACTTTCATCCTCATAGCAAAAAGATTTAAACAATGTAAAAGAAACTATATTTAAGTCTAGCACGTCTCCATCACATTCCTCAGTTACTCTGAAACATTAAATACCACTTCATTGTAGTCATAGAACACAGAAATTAGTGTTAAGTCTTTGTACTCACAGTTGTCAATATTTGAGAGTATAAAAGGCATTCCACTCCATAATTCAAAGCACAAGGAAGCTATTTCCAGAGTAGTCATATCCTGCCACTACTAACTTGCAGTTGATGTAAAACTGAGAACAGGCATATGTCTTTTCTATTAAGGTTTTTATTCTTTTTTAATACCTCAGTAAGAATTTTGCTATAGCATTCCATTCCTTCTATAAGATAGTGTTTTATAAAAGTGAAAAGACTTTAATTTCAACCAGTTTCAAAAGAATTGGTAAAAGAGATTTTTTGGTATTTAGGTAATATATAAAAATACCTCCTATCCAAGGACTGTTGCAGAATATGCATGGGAAAAGTAACCACACTCTTGCCTTGCATTTTAAAATGTGCTTTCTATCATGTGCTTAACAATCAGAACCTCAGAGATACTACAAACAGCTGGAATCTTGTTACTGACATAAGCAATATATAAATAGGAATATAATTTTAGAATTTGACAATAACAGCTTTTTCATTTTTTTATTTTTAACCACAATAATTCTCATCTTCCTGGCTGAAGTATTTCAGTGGAACCCCAGGAAGAATGCTTTGAGTATTTATTTTTAAAAAATAAATCTAATTTCAGATGTTTCAACAAGCAATGGGCTATCAATATCCTTGTCTTTAAAAATACATACCTGCATATTATTTAATAAATTTTTATATCTATATTTCACCCCTACAGAGCATACAATTTTTTCCTCAATGTTCTCAATATCTTTATGGGTTGACAACTTGAGTGCAATGTAGTTTAATCATTACAAATCAGAAAAAAAGAAATCAGTCAATTTAATACAAGTTTACTGCTGCAGATTTGCAAGCGGAGCAAATAGGATTTTCTTATACACAGAATTTCATACAGTATAGGTATACCATGGAACAAACACATTAAAGTGGTTTCAAAATAAGAGTTTAAAAGTGGCAATATACAAATAGCATTACTTTCAACATATCTTTATTTAAAAGTATTACAATATTCTCCCCAAGAATGGCTAAACTTGTTGGCTCCACACTGAATACTAAGAGAAAACACAAAACAGCCAAGAAGTGAGGATGAATTTTTATGTATACTCTTTTATACTCTCAAGACATTCTTCGTCAACTTAAATCACAAAAGAAAAATACTCCAACATCAAATTTTAGAAAACTCTCCTAAATAATTTTTCTTTTTATCTACTTAATTTGGCTTTTAAATACCTCTATCACCAATAAAAGCCTAAATCAACTTGTTGAGTTTCTGGAGCAAGAAACCCATTTACCGCCCATCACTGAAATGAAACACCAAGTCAACAATATTCAATATGCTGGAATACTAAATTTGGAAGTAAACTATATTCTACTCAACACAAATTAATTTCACTCAGACATTTGCAGGGCTAATGTGCCATAATAAATTCTACTACTGATCAACAGTAAAGTGCTGAATTATATTAAATACCTGAATCTTACTTTCCTTTATGAAATTTTTTATAGATTCTTATCGAGTCAAAAGACCCCTTTCTGTTGTAAAACTTAAGCTATTATGCAAATATTATAAAAATAGGTAAGTTTAATTAGGAATTATATATTCACACAACAAACTGCTGTTTCTTAAATACAGCTGACATAATAAGAGATAGAAAAAACATGCATTTATAAAGATATTTAAAATTAAGAAGAGGAGAAATTGCTATAGAATTTCTATTACTCTGCCATACAGCCATTTACTATGCTATAATGATACTGGTGATGCCTATATTTCTGGACTGATAAGCATCACACCACCAATGTGCTTTAGTTTCTTTTGTAGCTAAAGAAGTTGTTTTGTAAATTTAAACTATGGCATACACTCTAATGAGAAATAGATGAAATGTATAATTAAGTTTCTGGTTCAACTTTGAACAAGCTTTATATCTACTCACATAACCAACACAAGCAAGACATTAGTGCAAAAGGGAAGCTGTCAGTTGTACCTGATGAGTACTCTTTCCCTAACTGCATGATGTGAGAAAACAATTATCAGATTAAAAGTTCAAGTGGATTAACATGAGAACAAGAGATATTTTTTTATCCCAAATTTAGCACTGACTTCCAGAGGATCAGCAGGAAAGCAACATCAGTTACAGCTAGAATAAAAAAGTGAAACCCCAGTTCAGAAAGGTGATACGTAGGTCCAAAATTTGTAATGCTATGAAAGCAGCATGCTCAAAAAGAGCTCCAAACAAAACTGCAAATCAAAATGGGCATTTAAGTTGAAATTGTCCAACTGCTGCATAGAATTGTTCATCACAGTCACATTCAAGTCAGTGCATAGAGAAGATAAAAAGCACTTATGGTAGCTGCAAATGTTAACAAGTCCATAGAAAAAGAACAGAGTAAAAGTAGAAATGCTCAAGCTAAACCAAAAAAAGACGACCCTCCAACTGTATAAAATCCACACAACAGTTGTAGTAAAAAGAAATCAGTGGAAAATATTCAACTCAGTCCTAAACACCTAACAGGAAAAAAGGACCAGAATAGACAAACCTATGGCAAACAATTATAAGTCTAAATGTAGCACTATATTTCTAAATAATCCACAAAATATAACGTATGGCATATTCAAATACTGGTTAACCAACTCTGCAGATGCAATTCTAACATCACTTTAGAAAATGAGAGCAAGATGGAGCAAACTAAAGGAATACTGATATATTGCAACAGTGCACAAGAAAGACATTGTCACCAAATCATGCTTCAACAAAAGCACTCTGTGCCTGCACACTATTATCTATGAAGCAAAACAAATTTCTCTAGCTTTTCAGGGATGTGCCCTGCATAGCATATGTTATGATTCACTATAACACGAGCAGCAAGACATTGCAATGTAGTATGATTTATAGGATGGATTAAGTTTTTTGCTATTATTTTCTCATCCAGTAGATCGCTAGCAGTTTGTTTATGCAAGTTTGTGGCATCAAAGTGTGAACCTGACTTGATAAGAAAATTCATGATGCCTGGATGGTTGTTCAGTGCAGCAATATGTAAAGGACTGTTGTTATCAGAGTCTCTGACATTTATATTAGCACCACATTCCACCAAGATAACAGTAACTTGTAGAGAGGGGAATTTACAAACTGGGTAGCGACCCACACATGTAGTATTCTTGTCAACAGCAAGGTGAAGTGGACTGAAGTTATTCTTCCCTCTAGGCTGAAGCTTAAGAAACTTATATATAGTCTGTTTCTTAAAATGCTCCTGTTCTGAGGTGCAAGGTACTTTTTCCAACAAGCAAATTAAATGCAAAATGATAGAAAGTGCTTTGTTTAGCTGTATTGGATCAGGAGGACACTGGATTTGTTTCATGGCCCGCTCTATTTCGAGAACACTTTTGCATAGTATACCCATTAGATCATCAAATGTGACAGTAGCGCCTAGCAGGCCTTTTGCCTTGTCCTGCAGCATGAAGGAGAAGAGTTCAGCAAATGATAGTAAACTGCTGGCTGTCATAGGGCTCAGTGGATCTAGATTGCTCTGCTGCATGTCCAAAGCATATTTCCATAAGTTGATGCATCGTTTAAAGTTTCCAGAGTCTGCATAGACAGCACCTCTGTACCTAATATAGTAGGATGTATCTGGGTGAGAAGGACCAAGAATGCGTTCTCTAATTAATAGTGCTTGCATTCTCATCTCATCAGGATCTGCAATAAGATTTTCTAGCTCTTCTAAGCTGTTTACTTCTTTAGCATAATCATAGGCCATAATTAGTGTTTGTGGTACAGGTCTGTTCAGGATACTAATCCTATCATTGTATCTCATTTCCATAGCTCGCTTCCAGTATTTCAAAGCACCAAGCAGATCTCTCTTTTTGTCCACAAATGTTGCTCCTAGAAGTTCCAGAGCATTTATACATTCTATCTTACTAGTCTGTTCATGTTGGGTCAGGAAGTCCACAATATTTGTGTGGCCTGTCACACTGGCTGAGAGAAGAGGAGTCATTCCATAGCCATCCTTTTCCATCTTCGCACAATACTTGAGAAGCATCTTCATGATCTCTAAACTTCCAGATTCTGCACAGTCATGTAATGCAGTGTTTCCTAGCAAAAGAGGAAAAACAATTACATAAATTATAATTAAATTATAGTCCAGATATCACTCCATTAATAGGTAAAAAAAAAAAGTTTTGACATCTACAAACTATGAAAGGCTTAAATGACAAGTTAAAAACATTCAAGATCTGATTAAAACATCACGGCTACCAGACAGTTATATAAACCAAAATGCTTGACATTGTTACCCAAAAGAATTAAACAGATTTTAAGGACATGTCTCATTTTTCAAAACTTAAACTAGAATTCTCTACCACATGAGAAATTTTATATCTGCTTTCAAGTATAAAACAGAAACCTAAGCTTGCCACCTTACGTGGTTATATTTTCCCTTCTTCCCTTGTCAAATTTCCTTCATCCCTATCTCTATTCATAATTTAAAAAAAAATAATAAGATCTGTATAAAAATTAAAGCTGTGCTAACTCAACACTGGCCTTGCTCACTGCTATACTGTACCTCTTCTTCTCTCTTTCATCCAAAGCCTTTAATTAAATGTTCCAAGGTAATAATTGTACATAAAGGCAAATACAGCTCATCACAACAGGCCCTTCATATCAGCTGGGGCCTCAGAGACTGCCAGAATATTCTGAGGGACCAACTTATTTTGTCAAGCCTATGTATACACACAGACAAACTATTTCTAGTACTTTATTAGGTCTTTATTCTGAAGTCCCACATAAACCCCTCCTCTGCTCAGGATTCCCAAAAGTTAAAAAAAACCCCAAGCCCCCAAACCCAAACAGTGCCTTCAACACACAGCATCCAGCCATTTGTCTTATAAGTCTTATCATTTACAATAAGATTATTTCTTATGAAGAGAACATGCAATATCATGCTAAAGGCATTCAGGTGGCACTCATACTATGTGGTGAAATTTCCAGCAAGCAGTAATGGCAACTGACTGCAAAACACTTGTAGCAAACGAAAAAGAAATCATTGAACACCACAATTAAATATCAAATTACTATGCTTTAAGTAGGAGAAAGTTTTGCTTAAGACCATACATGAGTAGTTCACTGGGGGAGACAGGAAGATGGACAAACGATAACTGTCTCCATCCTCACCAACATAATAAAGCTTCTTGGGGGTTTTATTGCTTTTAAAATTACACAATTTAAACCTAGCTTCTTTTTCATATATACTACAGATTCAGGCATACCAACTTTTCAACCTCCCACTACATTAACATGAAAATAATTAACAGCACACCCATGTAAGAATCCAACCCTCCCACTCCCCAATTAGAATGTCTTATACCACCAGCCTTGCAAATTCTGGGTAACTGGCTACCAGATCATCATTATCTGTTATATCATCAGCAAGTTTCCACATCCTCAAATCAGAGAACCCTTTTCCAAGGATTCTGTACATTCATAGTCATCTGATTTGGCTTTTAAAAAGTTCAGAGAGAGAGTTTCATAAACTTTCTCATTTGCATTTTTGGCAGGCTTTTTTCTGTGACACCAAGACACTGAATTGCAGTAGCCTTTTCTTTGGCTTTTTAGATGTATAAACAGAACTGAAGTAGGTAGGGAAAGAAATCAATAGGGCTGAAATCTTCAGCTGATGTTTGGGAAAAGTGCATTTTGTGGGTATGCAGTCTCCTAATTTCAGCAACTTAGCTTAGACTTACCTCGGTACATTTACCTTAATGTACTCCCCTCCTCCCCCAGGCTGTTATCTGTAGAATGTGCAGTTTACCTTTTACATTAGAGTGTTTAGCCAGTAAAACTTAATTTGGTCCCTAAAGTGTGCCTGTGATTTGACTTAAAAGCTAAACAGGGCATCAAAATAAACTGAAAAACTGAGGAAGACACTCCACACAAAGCAGCATCCAAAATTATCTGTTAGATCAATACTCATGAAACTAAAATCAGGTCTTAATAGGAAGTGACTTTCAGTCTCAAATACCCTGGGCAATCTTTGTCACTAATGGAGAATTAAATCAGTGACAGGAGCTTGATCAACACATGGGTCTGGTCACACTACAGTTTCTACAGAGACCAACAAATTCTCCAATCACAGGAACAGATATTTTTTTCCAAATTTAGGTGTATTAAAAGTTTGGTTTGTCAACTGCAGTTTATTAACTAAAATTCCTTTTTTTTTTAATTATGCAAAACTGTTCATACCTCCAGACTGATAAGCATGAGATCTTTAAATTCCTAAGATGAAAAGAGAGCAAAAGCAGACAAATAGACATAACCAGCTTACCAATATACAGACACATTACAAAAGTCATCTTGCTGTGCTGGAAAAAGCCTAGTAAAAACTTTTCTATAGCTGTCAACCCAGAAGCAAATACTGACTGGCTCCTCAGGCCATCTACACTTCTGAAACACTTACTGATAAAGCCAAAACCATATCCATCTGGATGTGGCCAAGGCATGAGTTACTGTAGCCAGTTTAGGGTATATTCAAGTCCATGCTACCTCACTCACAGCAGAGCTCTGAAACACTAGAAAGGTCTTTTGGGGGCTGCCAATTCCAATGCCACTCTAGACATAGCCTGGAGTGAAAAAGATTCAGAACTACAAGTGTTTGTAGCAATACATGTCAGAATGTTGTGTTAGCTGGGCAAATTAAACATTTAAATTTCAAAATATTCATATACATATTTTAAGTTGTATTTGAGGTGCCAGTTGATTTTTAAAAAAATACAACCTCACAAAAATGTTTTATTGCAGACCATATTGTACTTGTTGAAATATTATAGTCATCCTTAAGCCACAACTATTTCATCTTTACATATTATCATTCACAATCCTTTATTTCTACCTTCAAGTCAATATTTTTACAATATTAAAAGTCATAACAAATGCATATTACAGACAAACATATCAAAATGCACTAGTACCACCAAAGTTCTTACAATTATTTAACAACTATTGATATACATATTGCTATATTTGACAATAGGATCAATGGCAACTATTCATATTACACATTGTAGATCCATCACCACATACCTATGACCTTTATGCTCTTTTATCAGTTACCATAAATGTATGCCATGACACACTAATAGTGCAAAAAGTCGTACAAATTAGGCTTAGCCAGTGCCTACATAATTCAAGAACACACCAACAATTTATATGGCATTAATTTACAATGAAGCTATGCATAACACATGGAAATATTCCTACATCACCAAGGATTTTCAGTATTCTCCCCATCTGGATCTCCTTTATTAAAAGACTTGCTTTTTTCTTACTATCATAGTTATTTACTCAAAGAGTGGTTACTGAAAACATATCAGGAATAGGGTAATTTCTAGTTACTTATAATGTAGTAGGCCTTGGAGACCACAATTACTTCAAGCAATGCACAAATTAATAAATGTCCTAGGGTGACATTATGATGCTTGTATCCCCATTCATGTGTTCTGTTTATGCTGGATATTATGTTCTGTGCCTTCAAGACTGGCTCTGAAGAGCAAAGTTTTGTTTTGTTTTGTTATCAGCCTGCTCCCCCACAACTGGCAGGACACAGAGACGGGGCAGTACATAATGCAACTTTTGCTTTATTTTGCGCTTGCTTTCACTTTGCTCTTGCTTCTGCTTTGCTCCTGCTTTGCTCTTGCTTTTGCTTCTGCTTGTTAATTAGTTTAGCTAGGCAATCCGAATTTTCCCTGGACTGTTTTTCTTTCCCTTTTTTGGAACCACTCGAGCCTGCTCCGGACTGGGACCTGGGAAACACTGAGAGTTTGCACCTTGTGGCCTGCAGCAGCTACCCCCAGTGCCGGAGGGACCAATAACAGAGCGACCACTCCCAGGAGAGACTTTCTGAATTTGTCATCTCTTTCAGAGCAGTGAAAGAGTGCTGTCATCCGGTATTGTTCATTTTGCGTGCTGAGGGGGGTGCTTTGCCTGTTAAATAACCAGGTTCTTTCCACTTCTCTACGAGGAATCCTTCCCAAACCAGTTGGGGGGAGGGGCCGTGTGGGTTTGCTTTCTGGAGGGGCCCCCTTTGGAGGGTTTCTCCCAAATTTGCCCTAAACCAGGACAATAAATGAAAGTGATCACCACTAATTTTTAGTGGCTGCACTTCAGTTTGACTGGATGCAACGGCAGCAGGAAGGAAATATAAGAATACAAGCTTCAGTAAACCAAAAGCGGACATGGGCAGATAGATGGGTATAGAATTGCCAAGTTAAACAAACACACACAGACACACGCCCCTCAACCTTAAGAATTAACAATAATTCCAGACATCTACATAGTAATTATGAAGTGTTACATTTGTGAGGACATGGCAGTTAGCCTTGATATCTAAGTCAAGGTCTATGTTCCACGATTTACCCTTTTCAAAAATATTGCATCATCTATAGTGACAGGAATAAACAGTGCCTGAACATATATATGCAATTCTGCAGTTAAGGCAATCCAATTTTCATACCAATTTCTTTAGTAAAAATTTTAAATCAACATTATATCTACTGCTGTATTAAAGAGCAAATAGTTTCACGTTTCTTTCTAGCCCTACTTTAACAGGGATAATATGAACTTTACACAAATGCTTGGTGTATCACAGAACTAATTCCCCAACTATCCAGTCTTGCAACAAAAAAACAAACAAACAACCCAAACCAAAACAGTCAAAAAAAAAAAAAAAAAAACCAAAAAACCCCCCAACAGGAAGCTCATCAAGGGAGGTGTGTCTAATGAGATTGTGTCAGAAGCTAATTATTCTCAAAATAGGCTGATAGCTTGTGACATGGGAAGGAAACTGATTTGGCTTGATTTGCAACCAATATTAACTACATCTACTAAAGTTTGCAAAATGCTTAATCAAAATTCTGGTAAACAAAACTTTTTAAATAAAAATACTTTTTTTTTAAAGTATGATAGCAATGTGGTACCAAACTAAAGATCTCTTACTGAAAATACACACTCAGCTGCTGAACTTTACACACTGGTCAGTCTTTCAAATTAAATAATTTTTTCTTCATATGTTTAAAAGGAACTGAATGTATACTTTTGCAACCTCATAGATGAAATTAATCACCTTCAGAAAATGAAATTGTTCATAAAACAATTTTTTCATTTTTTTAAGCAGACCACTTGAAGGAAATAAGTCCTCTAGTAACTTTGACTTTTGAAGAAAAAATTATTGATACTTACATGCATACAAACATAGGCAATGCAAAAGAAAACTGGTTTACATGTCTATACTCAGTATACTTGACAAAGGAAAATTAAAGGTCTGTCTTTCTTTTTAAAAAAAAGTAAAAATTGCAAAGAGCTATTAACCTCAACAAGTTGTTCTATGTTCTGTAATAGAATAACTGTTCTCTCGGTCACAAAAGTACTTAATGATAACTCATATTACCAAGGTTAATAATACAAAGTGGAAGTAATGTATAAAATGTTGTAAATCATTGACTTTCAACAGGAACCATTTTTTTGCATCTGAAATATGCTTCCTTGAGCTTCAGGAATAGAAAGTGAATTGCTAAACTTACAGCTGCAATTTTTAAATTCAAAAATAGAATGCTCATCTGAAAGCCTAAATGGGAAGTGAAAACAGCTCATTTCCAAACATGATTCTGGCACACTGATGTCGTGTGCCTTTTTTTTTTTTTTTTAAAGCTTCTTATGTCCATACAAGTTCAAATCTAAGGAAACAAATTTTATTTAATGAAAAAAACCCATCTTTCAGTTTATGCATATCATCTCACTTTCAGTGAGGTTGGTTTTACTCTTTTATTGCAGGCTACTTGTACTTCCTTATCTCATGCAATAGCTTAGTAGTGCTAATCAACTCTTCCCTACTTTCTTGAATTGCAAACAGCAAGTCAGAATGAGAAACAGCTTCAAACATTAAGTGAACTCCAGAAACATACACTAATTAAAAGGATACTAATGTCCCTTGTAAAACACTGATTAAGTGAAAATTTCAGCACCTGCATAGTCAATTCAAACATCACATATAAGTGTGGTTATGAAATGGTACCACCTAGCATTCCCCTTCAGAGTTTAGCATATTCAACCACTTTGTGAAAGAGCTTAATATACAGTAAAAAGTAATAAACATCCTATCAATCACTGCAGGACTGTTGAAAGCAGAACAAAAAAAAAACACAAAAAAAATCTGGGAAAGCCTGTCTCAACTGACAACAGAACTAAATAAACATGGCCCTTTTCCAAAGTCAAGAGACTCCATGTTTACATCAAGGGTTGAAGCTTTACCTTGAAGAAAGTAATTTAAGTGTAGATCAGAAAGTCCTCATGATGTGTCAGAGAGCTCCAACTGATGACCACAGTAGGTTTATCCTAGGATCTCTTATATTTGAGAAAAGACATTTCTGTTTATGCGACTTTTATGATTAACCTTTGATGGGAAGAGTCGTAGCTTCTACCACTACCACTACTCCTTCCCTTTCAGGGTTCATATGCATTCTTCTGGTTCCTAGGCATGGGTTCCAATTATACGGAATCACTGAAGCAGCTTATAGAAAGCCTGTCACAAAGACTGTTTATCCTGATTCTAAACTTGATGGTTTGAGTTTTGATTTACATACCTGTGCTGGTTTAAAAACACAGCTGAAAAATTAACCCCCACTTAAACTGCTCTCTTCGTGTCCCTCCCGTTGTCCCCCCTCCGGTGAAAGGGAGACTAAAAGCAGAGATTCCATGTTAAGAACCATTTACTTGAAAAAAAAAACAAAAACAAAACAGCAATGAAATAAGAAAAATAAACAGTAACTGTAGCAATGCATTTGCACAGTTTAGGACACAGTGTGCTCCAGCCAAACTGCTTTTAGTTATTCCTATCAGAGCCCTCTGGAATTCGACAAGGTTGCTAAAACATAAATTGTGCTAAATTAAGAAAGAAGAGGCTGAGAAACAAAATGCCAAGACCACAAGAACTAAATAAAGGAGGGCTGTGAAGCACCTGGATTGTAACCAATCACATATCCTGAAAAGTGCATGCAGAGCGTGTGGACAAAATAGAGGCACCAATCAAGGAATGCGTGAGACGTGTGCAGTAGTGTTAGAATGTATGACTAGAACATAATGTAAACAATAAAGTGGCTTCTGCTTAATCACATTGGTTAGTTGTCCAGGAGTCCTGATCTCCCGCAAGCTGGTGACCCGACAACGTGATGCTGCAGACCAGACGCTTTGGATTCTGAAGGGGGTCTGCTGAGCTGAAAAGGCAGGAGGCCCTGGTCAGAGACCGCTGCAGCGGGACCGCGGTGGGGGGAGTCGGAGGATGGATCTGGGAAAAGTACACTTACGCTGCAGCGGACACCGGAAAAGGTGAGCGATTGGGGGCTGGTAGGATGGGAAAGGCACTGTCAAAAGAAGAGCAGGCCATGCTAACTGTCCTCCAGCTTATTCTCTCTAAGAGAGCAATTATGACCCAGAGGTCCTGAAAAGACTATTGAGATGGGGACAGGAAGAGAAGATTTTTGCCACCCCCAAGAGCGTATTTGACACCCCTGAGTGAGAAAGGCTAGGAGTTGCTTTCTGGGATGCCGTAAGTGACTGGTCAAAGGAAACCAAGGGACTTAGCACAGCATGGAAGTTAATGATAACAGTGCTAAAGCAGTTAAAAGCAGAAAGCTGCAGCAGGGGCAGCAGCTGCCCTAGAGCCAGATGACCCCACAGTGGCCTTCCCAGCATTTGTGTGAGAATTTTTTTGGGGGGATTGAACCAATTATATTGTCCCTACCTTCTGCACTGCCGGAGTTACAGGCTCCACAGGCCGTCTAAGACAGTAACAACACAGTGCTACAGCCCACTCTGGCTCCGCAACCCGCACCAGAACCAGAGAAAATGGACATGAATGCGCTGCTCCCTCCTCCGGCACTGGGATTACCCACTACCCCACGGGTGCCCTGTGGTGTCCCCTGAGGAGTTAACAATAGCATCAGGGGGGCTAGTATTTTCTGTTACCACCTTTGCTGCCTGACTCACTGCTGCTTAGCCATTGCAGCAGATATTCAGATGCATCATTCAAATGCAATGTATATATACTGCGGGTATACAAATGCAGAACGCTTGTGCCGCTTTGAGGAGGAGGAATGCCGGTGGCAGGAGAGAGAGGTAGCTAAACTCAGAGATTTAATATATCTACAAATAGGGGAAAGAGAAAAGACCAGATCTTTGCTGATGGCGATGGGAAGAAGGGGAGATGGATCGATTGTGAGATTGGCTTATTGCCTTATCGATTCTCCAAACTGTAAGGGCAGTAAGGATCGCCGAGCCCGGCTCTCCAAAGAAGGTAGCCCTGATAGAAGGTTTGCCCACCCTACGATTTATGATGATGAAACAGATTGGTGGGCGGAGGAGAGGAGGAAGCAGCGTGGAGCAAGAAGCTGAAGGGGAGAGAGTATGGCAGGAGCAAGATTTCAACTGGTACCATGGAATGCGAAGAATGTCAGATCCCCCCACTCCACAGGACAACCAGGAGCTTATGCAACAGCGGAAGGAGGGGAGAAGCCCCAAATGAAGGAGAGAGAGTCTTGAATGGAGATTTACTAGCCGTTCTGTGTCCGACGATGATTGTAACCCAGCTCGGCGGTGGCAAGGTATTATCAGAGAAGCCCTCAGCGAGGGTGAGATTATCCCACAAGTGCTTCCGGTAATCTCTGTCCCCAGTAACCCAAATCAACATCAGTGGGTGGGGCTGGAGTGGAAGCTCGTCCGAGAGGGGCAGAAAGCCATAATGCAGTATGGGCTAACTAATCCATACGTGCAGACCTTGCTGGACCACATTTTTACTAGCGGTTTAATGGCCCCGCTTGATTGTAAAAAGCTGGCAGAAACCTTTTTAAAACCCACACAGAGACTGCTGTGACAAGCAGACTGGGAAAGGCGGGTAGATGCTGCTGTGGTTGAAAATCTCAGGCTCCCTCAGGGGGACCCTAGGCAGTTTGCCACCCCAGACACGATGTTGGGGAAAGGGCCTTTTGCTGACCCACAAACTCAGGCACGTTTACATACAGCACTTTTGCAACAGTCTCAGAAGCTGGCAGGGGAAGCATTCCATGCTGTCCCAGACATGGGACTTCCACCACCATCCTATACAACCATTAAGCAAGAGGCAAAAGAGACTTTTATGAGTTTCCTAGATCGCCTTAGAGATGCAATTGATCGAGTTCCGGGAATGTCTTCAGATGTAAAAGGCATGCTGGGGATGCAACTGACAGTGGATAACGCAAACTCTACCTGTAAGAGGATCTTGCAGACCTTGCCTCGAACTGCCACCTTGGTGGACATGATAGAAGCTTGTTCTAGGGTGGGAACTCCAGAGGGAAAAAGTCACTTACCTAGCAGAAGTGATGGCAGTTGCCCTTAAACCACTGGTACAGCAAGGAAAAGGCGACTCTAGCCTGAAATGTTTCAGCTGTGGTAGACCTGGACACTAGAAAGCCCAGTGCCGAGCTAAAGCTGTGAAGAAAAGTAAGGCAACATCGACATCTACTGGTTTCACGGGAAACTGCAATAGATGTGATAAATTTGGTCATCGACCCAGAATGTCAGTTGAAATGCAAGAAAGATGGAACACCGTAGGGAAACAGAAAACAGCGCGTGAAGGGGGGGACGTGCAATGACACAAATGCTCCCCCACAACCAGGCAGCTGCCTGGACATCCTCCACTCAGCAACAGCAGGATCTGCAGGAGTGGACTTGGATACAGCAATAGAAGCAACCCTGGAAAACATTGATGCACAGGTCATCCCATCAACAGCGAACGGACCCTTAGGGCATGGACTTAGTGCCCTGCTGATAGGGAGATCATCCACATCAAAGCAAGGCATTTTTGTTTGGCCTGGACTAATTGATGCAGATTATTTAGGCAATATTGGGATAATGGTGCAAATGTTGAAGCCACCCATCCACATTCCAAAAGGCACAGGATTGGCACAGTTAGTTCCTTTTAAGGCCAAGGTTCCTAGACAAGGGGTCATGCTGAGGGGGAATGGAGGTTTTTGGGTTAACGGGAACCCCTCAGGTCATGTTTATGTTACCATTATCTGGAGCAAAACCAGTTAAACCTATTACTTTTCAGCATCCCAATGGAGGAACTCTCATGACAAAAGCCGCATTGCTGGACATGGGTTCAGATGTCACCATTGTTCCCTTGTTTGCATGGCCTGCAACATGGCCTTTGAATACCCTGGGAACACCAGTTACGGGGGTGGGATCCATGCAAATGACTCGAATTAGTAAAACATTCTTAACTGTGGGTTGATGAAGATGCACATCTGTGTTCAGGTGAGACCTTATGTGATGTGATGAATACAACAATCTGGCTGCTGGGACAGGACGCATTGAGCAAGATGGGTTTCTGTCTCACCAATGAGGGTTTTTAGTGGTGGCCATTGAAGGGCAGCCAATCCTAAAATTAAAATGGTTAACAGAGACACCAATCTGGGTTGATCAATGGCCACTGTCTAAGGAAAAGCTTGTCCATGTTAATGAATTGGTTGATGAGCAATTGAAAAAGGGGGGAATATCATACCCTCCATGAGCCCCTGGAACACACCCATCTTTACAATCCCAAAAAAATCAGGAACATGGAGGTTATTACATGACCTTCGAGCCATTAATTCCGTAATGCAGGATATGGGACCCCTGCAGCCCCGCCTACCCTGGCTATCAATGTTACCTGTCAATTGGCAACTGTTAATTATCGACATCAAAGATTGCTTTTTCACAATCCCCCAGCATGAGGACGACAGTGAGAAGTTTGTCTTCTCAGTGCCATCCATTAACAAGGCAGAAGCAGCAAAGAGGTATCAATGGGTTGTATTGCCACAAGGGATGCGAAATTCTCCCATGATGTGCCAACTGTATGTTGCCTGGGTGCAAGCCCTGCTGAGAAAACGATACTCACAGTATTTTATCTATCATTACATGGATGATATTCTTATAGCAGGAGAACACCTAGATACAGCAACCCTGCTACCTGCCTTACAGCAACAATTACAAGAGGCAGGCCTTCAAATTGCCCTTGAAAAAGTCCAACAACAGGCCCCATGGAAATATTTGGGTATGCTTATCACTGAAGCCCAAATTCGGCCCCAAAAATTAACTATTTGTACATAAATTTGGACTTTATCAGATGTTCAAAAATTAATTGGGGACATACAGTGGATTCGTAGTACTTGTGGCATAACTAATGAAGACCTTGAGCCCCTAATGCCATTATTAAAGGGGGGAAATCAGGCCAATGTGCTGCATGAACTGACTGAAAAACAGAAGGCTCTGACTCAAATTGCCACAAAATTGGGTAATTCCTTTTCAGATCATTGGTCCTCTACTTTGCCATTGTCCGTGGCTGTGCTGAATAAAGAAAAACACGCAATGGCTATACTAATGCAGTGGGAAGGCCAGGCTAAACAGCCACTACAAATCTTGGAATGGGTGTTTTTACCATTTAATTTGAAAAAATCCTTGACCACGCGAATGGAGGCTATAGCAAAAATTGTGATCAAGGCATGGAAGTGGACATTGGAAATTGCAGGAATGGAACCCCAAAATATTCTTCTCCCATTAACAAAGGATTATTTGCAATGGTCATTACAGAATTTAGATACCTTGCAATGGGCATTGTTGAACTTTTCAGGTCTCATTAGCACTCATTTTCCCCCTCATAAGCTTTTTTCTCTGCATCAACAAGTGGAAGAACTACCTTGGCTATCAAGGCAACCTGTAGAAGGCCTCACGGTTTTTACTGATGCCAGTCGAAAGACTTCTAAAGCAGGTCTTACTTGGCAGTACAAAGACAAATGGCTCAGTGAAATCCTTGAAGGACCAGGAGACTCTTTACAGGTTCTTGAGTTATGTGCTGTTATCAGTTATCAAGGTGTTTAAAAAATGGCCAAATGATCCCGTTAACATTGTTTCTGATTCTCTCTACGTAGTAGGTGTTGTTGAGCGCATGGAGCGAGCATTACTGAAGGAAATTCAGAACCAGTGGCTGTGGCAAGTCTTTTTGCAACTGTGGCAGTTACTTAATTTTCGCAAGCAGGATTATTTTATTACCCATATGCGGAGTCACTCTGGATTGACGGGAGGCCTGGCCTTAGGAAACGAGAAGGCTGATCAATTGGTGGCACCACTCTGGGCCTCTGCTTCTCCTAACATTGATAAGTTTGGCCAGGCCAGAAGGGCTCACGAGATTTTTCACCAAAGCACAAAAGTTTTACACAAACAACTTGGAATATCGCTGTAGGATGCTCAAGGAATTGTCACAACTGGTCCACAATGCCAGGGCATGATTGGCGGATTGGCTCCTGGGGTCAGCCCTCGTGGCCTGGGGCCCTTGCAGTTATGGCAGACTGATGTAACTATCTACGCCCCGATTGGTCGCTTTAAACGTATTCATGTAACCATAGACACCTTTTCTGCCATGGTTTGGGCCACTCCTATGACAAGCGAAGGATCTCGTTTTGTCATTCGATGCCTGTGAGGCTGCTTTGCCGTAATGGACTTGCCGCAGGAAATCAAGACGGACAATGGACCAGGATATATAGCCCGATGGACCCAAGATTTCTCGGCTCGTTGGGGAGTGAAGCATAGTACAGGTATTCCAGGTAACTCTACAGGACAAGCTATCATTGAAAGGACACATCAGGTACTGAAAGGACTGCTTGATAAACAAAAAACGGGGGACGATGGGCTGACACCACAGGACAGAGTGCTGAAAGCAGTTTATGTTATGAATCATCTATGGTTACTAGGTATCCGCAGTAACCCACCAGCATTAACACATTACTCAGGTTTGCAGCAAGATTCTGAATTGATACAGCACTGACCGAAAATTCGTTTTAAAAATCCTATGACAGGGTTATGGGAAGGACCTGCAGATTTATTAATGTGGGGTAAGGGTTATGCTTGTGTCATTACAGGCAAAGGACCCTGAAGGATACCAATGAAATGGGTTCGCCCCAGGCTTGAGAAGGACACTGATTCCTAGTACCACCAATGAACCAATAACCAGCGCTACCTGAAAACATCAATTGCCCTCAGAACTGTGAATGCTTTTGCTATCCTTGGGTGAGATTAGAATGTGTGGGGTGTGGATTAGATAGGTGGTGTCAGTACAAAGGAGGAAGCTTCCAGAGGTGTATTGAGTGCAGATATTGGCACTCCCAAGAATTCAATACCTGGGTGGTGTTATCCCAAACGACAGGAACAACAGTTAATTCCCCTGAAACCTGTTGAGAAGCGCTGAACTTATTTGAGTCTCAGGAGCAATTGGGGCAGGCTATTCGGTGGTTTCATAACGAACGCCAAAAGCTCGAGCAAAAGGAGAGAGAGAATGAGATCAAGGCTATTGAATGTGGGAAAGGAATACTTATCCCTGGGACTTGGGGAGTTAGACCAGATCAGTGGGAACAAACAAAGCAGAAGTGGGAAGAGAAGAAACAGAGAAGACAGAATAGGAGAAGGGTGCAAAGAGCAAGAAGCACCGTCAGTTTGGATTTTATCCCTGATCTCATAGGGGAAGGGTTTTTTACCAATGATCAGGATGAAAAATAGTCTTAAATTAGATGTACGGGGTTTTGGGGGTCTCCCTCTGTTACTTGTAATATGTGGCAACATCTGTAGTACAGAAGAAATTAACCCGCTTGGATGGCATCAACAGAATATGTGGCTTACTTGGGCCAGTGCTACTGGGGTGGACTCCTTTTGTTTATCCTTAACCATGCCAGGAGATCCTTTCTGCACATGTTTAATTGGTATCCCAATTGTAGTAATTACAGATCCTCTTATTATGGCGGGGGTTTTCGGGGTCTCTCCGACCCCAGCTGACGTAGGTGTCCAGATAGCTAAGTCCTGCTAAGCAGAACCTGTCCAGGTCCCTCAGGCAGGCTCCCAGCCGCAGGCAATCTTAGCAAGCAGCTCAACTCTTAAGTGAGATCAGCTCTTTGGTGAATTCAGCTCTTTAGTGATTTCTGCTCTTTGCTTGCTAAGTGGCTCAGCAGACGGAGGGAGAGAAAGGAGAAAGCTGTATGAGGTTCCACAGAGGTGTCTTTATTGGCAGCTTCTGCAAAGGGCAGAACTGGGCAGAAGTGGATGTTTATATAGGGTATAGGGGTTTTGGGAAACAGTCCAATAGTAAGGGTCGAGGTGAATATGACCTATCGTCTTACAGAGAGATTACGAGGGTCCGAAGGCGGAAGAGGGGCTTCTTTGGTCCAGTCATCGTGACTAGGCATTTCTTATCTTAGGCAACTGACCGCTAGGGAGGCCTTGCAGGCCTTGTGGCTGCTACATCCTCTGAACAGAGACAGACATGGTTCTCCCAGGAAAATCCTGGGAAACTGTGTAGAAGCTGTGGGAAATTTAGAGGAAAGAATTTTAAAAATTATTATCTCTCTTTCTGTAACCATTATTCGTAGATATGGTTCTCCAGTGTGCTATTCATAGTTCACCAATAGTGTGAGAGGTTTTCACTTTGAGACCAATCAGGTATCAGCTTAGCGAGTCAGACTATAAAAGTCGCAACTTCTTCCTGATAAACAAATTCTATTTTGCCTTCCGATGACTGGAGTCATTCATTCCGTCCCTGACTCAACAGCGTCATCCCAATAAGTACTTTTACTGGTTTTACAAAATGGGTAGGAGCCGGAGGAAAGCCATATGTGGGAGAAAATAGATCAAGTGCGGAGAATCGCTGGTGTAACATAACCAGAGGTGGTACAAAATTGGACATGTGCAAAAGGTTGGGGAATTAGGCCAAACGGTGAGGGCTTCCAAGCAGGTATGATAACACAATCACTGAATGAAAGTGGACTAGAGCCTCAAGAACTAGACCTGTTAGGATCGGTACCTGGGAATTATTGCTTGGTTTTTAACTACTTTTTAAACCCAAAACCAACTGATATGAGCAACGTCCTAGTCCCATGACCCAAAAATAATAGTGCCATCCTTAATCCCAATTCTCCATGGCATCAGAACATGATCAAATATTGCCACAATTGGACTTATCCTGGAAGTGCTGGTGCAAATGTGACTGTAAGAAAGCTTCCATCAGGTGTCTTTTTAATCTGTGGGGATAGGACATGGCCCGCAATTCCGAGTAATTAGTTTGGTGGTCTTTGTTACTCAGGAAAACTAACCATGTTTGCCCCTAGCATGTGTGAAATGCTGAATCAGACTACTTGGAGAGCGGGACATAACAAGAGAACTAAAAGAGCAATCACAACTTTGGGACCTGATTGTGAAAATCACATAGAGTTTTGGGGCGCTTCAGGACGAATAATAGCATCATTCCTTACTCCGGGTGTTGCTGCTGCTCAAGCTTTGGCTACGCGTAACAAGCGGGGATGCTGGACAGCCAAACAATTAAACATAACTTCAGCTATTTTAAATCAGATGCTCACTGATGTAGATAGTATTAGACACGGCACACTGCAAAATAGAGCCGTTAGAGATTTTTTGCTATTAACACATGGGTGCGGGTGTGAGGATATTGAAGGAATGTGTTGTATGAACCTCTCTGACCATTCTGCATCCATTCACAGGAAACTCAAACAACTACAAGATAACATGAAGAAACTGACTGTGAATGACTGGGGTTTGGATGAGTGGTTTGAGGGATGGGGAATAACTGGATGGTTGAAAGATATTGTAAAGGGAGCTTTATTATTACTATTAGTCATTATTATACTGCTTTGTATTACTCTATGCATAATAAAATTGGTGACTTGCTTGACAGAAAATATAGTAAAAAGGGTTTGGCGGGTGCAAGAACAAGAAGAAGAAGGGGGAATTGTAGCAATGCATTTGCACAGCTTAGGCCACAGTGTGCTCCAGCCAAACCGCTTTTAGTTATTCTTATCAGCACCCTCTGGAATTCGACAAGGTTGCTAAGACATAAATTGTGCTAAATTAAGAAAGAAGAGGCTGAGAAACAAAATGCCAAGACCACAAGAACTAAATAAAGGAGGGCGGTGAAGCACCTAGACTGTAACCAATCACATATCCTGAAAAGTGCGTGCAGAGCGCGTGGACAAGACAGAGGCACCAATCAAGGAATGCGTGATAGACGTTAGAATGTATGACTAGAACATAATGTAAACAATAAAGTGGCTTCTGCTTAATCACATTGGTTAGTTGTCCAGGATTCCTGATCTCCCGCACAGTAACAGCAACAAGATTAATAGACAAGCACACAAAAAAAGAGGATGATTAACATACTAAAAGGCAATCACCCCAAGGCCTCGCGGGCCAAAACAAAAGACAACAATGGCGCCTTCCCGCCCCCCCCCCCCCCCCCCCCGCAGTGGACTACACAGTACCTGGAAACCTAGTTAGTCCGAAGAGGAGCTATGCTGCCAAAACAGTGGCTCTCTCGGTTGCAGCAGTGGTCCCGATGCAGGGGGCGCCCTCCCCCCAGGGTGGCGGTTGTCCTGGCGGCAGCCCTGGTGGGCACTGTGTCTTGTGGCGGGGCTCTCGGCGGCTGCAGCAGTAGCAGCAGTTGCATCATTCTGTGGCTGCAGCAGCGGTTACCCCTTTTTGCAGCTTCAGCAACAGTTACCACTTGCCACGTGTTTAAGGAACCAGTCTACCCTTTTCCCCAATGGAGGTAAACCTGCACGAACTTCCGGCGGCTCATCGTTTTCTGCTGAAACCATGCTCCCGCCATGATGTAGGTGGTATGGAATTAAACAGTGCTAGAAACTCCACCCCTCCTTTATTCTGTATCCAGGACAATACCACAGCAAAAGAGAAAACCTCAGAGAACAGTCTGTTTTACCCATGACGGGAATCAGTCAGTGAGTGATCTTTACCCATCCTTATCTCAGTTCGTGAACCTTTGTCATATTTCCTCTCCCCCGTCCAGCTGAGGAGGGGAGTGGCCGAGTGGCTTTGGTGAGTGCCTGGCATCCAGACAGGGTGAAACCACCACACACAGTACTGTCCATACTATTCCTTATTTTAAGAGGAAAACAAACAAAAAACCCAATAAAAAAAAATTCCACACAAACTAATTTGCTGTTCAAGACCTCTGATTCATATGAAACCTATCAAGCTCAGATAGTTGCAACCTGCAGCTTCTCAAACTAAGAGCAATGTACTGGAAAAGTCTCTGAATTAGGATGACAATGCCGAATTAACTCACATTGGAAGTATTGCTTTAACTACTTTCTGCTTTTCTAAAAACATCTTGAATTCTACAGGTATCTATGCTATTTTCCACAATTCTGAACAAAAACCAAAAGAGTTTTCTTATCCTGTTTAACATCACCACCACCACCCCGCCCCATACTGTTCAGGTTAAGAAAATCCTTTGTTTCCATTTCTGTGGCCCATATGTTCTTCATAAAAGTTTGAGGAAACTGTAAAAGTCAGATCAGTAAAACAGCGGCAAGAAGAAAGACAACTAAATGCTCATATTTTAAATTCAAAACTATTGACCATCTGTTGCAGATTAGCACTTGTCTAACCCCAAACATCTTGTTACCTCTGAGATGGGAAACGTGTATGTTTATGAAAATTCAGAATTTTAGAATCATATAATGTACTTGGGCAGGTGGAGAAAAACAAAAAAATATATATAGCTTATTTAGCGAGTTTGCAAAAGTACAGAACACAGTTTGTAACAGGAATGTAATTTGCTAGGTAGAAACAACTTGTAACAGAACACATAAGAATTTAGTTGCTAGGTGAAGGCCATAAAGATAAGAAAACTCAGCAAAGCAAGACTCAGGTGTTATTGAAACCCATAAAGCAGAACCTTTTGCTTAAGGAGCCAGCAAGAACCAGGCTCCTAGTTTTGGCCAGGGCAAACTGACCTGAGAGAAAGCCAAACCTCCACCGCACCTGCCCAGAGACAAGGTCAAGCAGCAAACACCTGAGGAAGACCTCTTACTTCATCAAGAAGACCCCTGCCCACGACCCCCAGGGGGCATGGCACCACAGAAGACTAATTATAATGTGAAGTGCAAGGAGGCGGAGAGTGGGCAGGGAATGGGTGGGTGTAGAAATGTATCTGCACAACTTAGGCCCCAGTGTGCTCCAGCCATACCGCTTGTAACTGTTCTTATCAGAATTTTCTCAGGGCACTGTGGAATTCATCAAGGTTACTAAGACATCAACTGTGCTAAAATAAGAACGAAGAAGCTGAGAAACGGCATACCAGGATCGCAAAAACTAGATAACAGAGGACTGCAGAACACCTGCACGGTAACCAATCACAGACGCTGAGAAATGGAGGCAGAGAACGAGAGAACAAGACAAAGGAACCAATCAAGAAGTGTGATCTTAGTAGTTTGTAGAATCTATAAAAGTGTGTGTAATGTAAACAATGAACGGCTTCTGCTTGATCATATTGGTCAGTTGTTCAGGAGTCCTGGTTTACCTGCAATATAGTGGTGACGCACGACGTGATAGTGAACGTGTTAATGAAGTAGATCGAAACTTTTAGACTCTAAAAGGGGAGTTAGACCCTTTGGACTCTGAAGGCAATCCTACTGAGTGAAAAGGCAGGGGCCCTGGTCGGAGACCACCGCAGCTGGACTGCAGGGGCGGGGGGAATCGGAGGACGACTCCAACAGAGCAAGGAGAATGCGCCAGGAAAACAGCTCCGGAAAGAATTTGTTTAAGCTGCAGCTGTTACACCAGCACAGGTGAGCGACTGGGGGCTGGAGGATGGGAAAGGTGCTGTCAAAGGAAGAGCAGGCTGCTCTAACAGTCCTCCAGCATATTCTCTCTAGGAGAGAGGTTAAACATGACCCTGAAGTTTTGAAAAAATTGCTAAAATGGGGTCAGGAGAAAGGGTTTTTTACTAACCCTAAAAGCATATTCGATACCTCTGAGTGGGAAAAGCTCGGGATGGCCCTTTGGGATGCAATCAGCGACGGGTTCAAAGACACTAAGGGATTGAGTACAACATGGAAATGAATGATAACAGTTTTAAAACAATTAAAAGCAGAGAGGACAGCTGCAGCCGGAGCAGCAGCAGCCCTAGAGCCAGACGATCCCGCGATGGCTTTTCCAGCATATGCCCCAGAGTTTTTCGCGGGGGAGGACCCAGTAATACCCCCTTCTGCACCCGCGGAGCCGGAGCTGCAGGCCCAACAGGCAGTCTCAGACAATAACAACGCGGTCCTACATGCCGCACTGGGTCCGCAGTCTGCATTGGAACCGGAGGGGGTGGAGGTGGATCTGCCGCTCCTTCCTCCGGCACCGGGTTTACGCACGGGGTGTCCCGTGGTATCCCCTGAAGAGTTAACAACAGCGATGGGAGGGCGAATCTTTCCCCCGCTACCCCCTTCGCCGTCTGACTCACTGCCGCCCAGCCACCGCGGCGGGTTGTCGAATGCAAATCGCAGATATACAAATGCAAAAGCTTGTGCCGCTTTGAGAAGGAGAGAGTGCGGCGGGAGCGAGAGGCAGCCCGCGCTGGCTCCGCAGCCCGGCTAGCTCAGGCACGGCTTGAGATGTCTCAGAACAAAGGGGCGTTTATACTAAACTAAAGACTCTGGTAAGATTAAATTCTCGATTCGAAGATTTACTACTCCGGGCAATTAAGAACTTCTCTGAACTCTGGGACTCTGTTCATATTCGGCTTTTTTTATATTCCTACTAAGAAAGATAAGGCTGCAGCTGCTTTGTTTTCAACGTGCCCTGTAATTAATGAGATTTCGTTAAACAGCAAAGCTAGCAAAGCTATCTCTGGAATTTCTCCTGCGTAACAGCAGGTGCCATCTTTGACCCCGACTACCTAGCTAACACCACCTTTGGCCGCTTGTAATATTACACCGGAGGAGAGGGAGGGATCCCTGAGAGGGAAGGATGACTCCCTCGACTTTATGCGTGAATATAACAGCGTCGGCAATAAGAGTCCTGAAAAAGGCAGCAGCCTCCCTGAACTTTTAACTGAAAATTCGGGCGAAAAACCGGGTGTCCCGGTCCCAAAACCCGAAAGGCTGTGCCAAGATCTCTTATATCACTATTGGGCATGTGAAGCAGATGTATTCAAGTCATTTTGGCTTGACAATTTGACCATATATGACAGGCATGCTCCGTTGGGACAAAATGGCGGCGCCTTACAGGGAGTTGCCGTACAACAAAATGGCGGCCCCCTACAGAAAAGTGACGTACAAGAAGGCGGCCCCCTGTGCCGAGCATGCGCAGTGCGGTAGACGCCATTTTATAACCATCGAGACTACCGACCTCCAACTACAGCATCACCTCTGGCCGCTTCTATTATTGCAAGAAAAGGGTCGACAAAAAGTTCTCTACAGGAGCACCGACAGAAGAAACAAATCTATAGAATGCAGCTCAACCATATCTAAAGAAAGAAACCATTTTATTTCCTCCAGATACCAGAGGCTCTTTGAATTTTAAATCAAGTGCTCATTCAGAAAAAGCAATTCTGCAAACCCAACCAGCAGGAAACCCAGAGGGCACATATACAAAAATAATAACATGGATATCTGAGTCATTAATTTCATCCATAGACCACCTCACGCAAACCATTGCCACAATGCAAACAGAAGCCATCAAAACATGCTTCAGAGATGAAGAAGACTGGCAAATATCACTCAGAGCCCACAAAAAATATAAAGTAACCTAATCAATGTCTTAGATGCAAAAAGGGAAAACACCATGCAAATCAGCGCTGTTCTAAATATGACATAGATGGACATCTTCTACTGGGAAAAGTATTTTCCAGTGACAACCATCTGAAATTTCTCCAAAGACAGAACACTTAGGGAACTTTAATGTTTATAGATAATAACTTTCAATAAGTTGAGTGTTGATAAGATCAAGCAAAGTTAAGTTTCACTACATTTAAGTCTAAGTACTCTTAAGTTACATCTTGCCACTTTGATATTCTGTTAAAATTAGGTTTACTATTTCTTGCTATCAGAATTCATTCATTCCAAGTTTAAGTGTTGTTTAATATAACTTATCCTAGGTTTTGTTAAAAGTTATTTGTCTAAATTGTAAGATATGTAGTTATTTTTCTAGAGAGATAAGACAGCTCTGATTGAAACAGCTGAGATGAGATGCTAACAAACACCTGTTTGAGTGGAAGAAGATGCAGTTTGTTACATCATCAATTTCATCGACATTTCTATTCTTCATTACAGTCTCTGCTGTTTTTGTCTTTTATAGGTGATTTTGATAAATAGTAACTGTTATTAATATTACATGAATGTTTAAAAAATGTTGTCTTAACTACTTCAAACATTTTCTGCTGTTATATTGATTGTATAATGCGAATTCACTGATTTTTTTGATAAGAATTATTTACAAGGTATTGTTATAGTATTTACAGCCAGCTTCCATCAGCCAGCCAGCTTTGTCATCTCTTTTCGTGATCACCTATAAGACACGTGTCATTTCAGGATCCTACCTTTTTTGTTATTGTTGTTCTCTAGCTGTTAATGCATCTCTTAGACCAGGTTAACTCTCTGGCTGGTCCCTACACTAACCTTATGGTTTGATCTCATGTTGTCTCATAATTTTAAGTATTTTTCAGAGTTCTAAGAAAAGATATTTGAGCTTAATTGAAAGCCTCCTCCAGAGTGCTAGTCTTGTAGCTTTCCTCAGTTATGACAAAAGCACTTTATAGAGTCCAGCTGCAACATTAATTTCTTTTTTCTGGGTTTCATACTGGGTAATCAGTCTCTCATGCATCTGCATTTCCTCCACCTTCACACTCTCAGTGTCTAGATCCAGGCTCACAATCCTGTCTGTGACCACTTTCAGGTCTTTGAAGAAGAGGTTAGAGGTTTGCTATGTTTGAAGCATCTTTATCCTGAAGGAAACTGCAGAGGGATTCAATTAATGTCTTTACTCATGACTGTTATTCTTAAGAGCCTTGTTTTAAAATGTGTTAAAAGACAACCACCAATTAGAGTTTGGGCTGTGGCCAGGCCCTAATTCTACTTGGATGGGATGTTTAACAACAAACCCAGGTGTTTTCTGCATCAAAACTAGATTTAAGTCGCTTTGACTTGACAATTTGACCTTGTTAATATGATAGCTGAACCTACTTAAAAGTGAGCTTGGGGAATCGTTCTCCAGACATGATTTTCCAATTCTCCATTGATTTGAGATTTATCAGCTGTTGCAGACTCTGGGATAATGGTTCAGTGTTATAATGTTTATTAATTACATAATTTCACATGTGTTATTGATTAGGTGTATTGTCTGATTAATTCATAATTGCTGTCAGTTTCTTCTTCATTACATGCATTGTTTTGCTCTAGTGTTTCCTCATGCTAATAATCAAAGGGTGTTAGTGGTGACAACTTATGTCGTTATCTATCTCTATATAATTTTGCAAAGCAGAACTAATCAATATTTTGTTTCTTGTATTACAGCCCATTTTTCACTTCTAAGATTTTAAGAAAATCCTCCAGTCCCTGCAGGGGTGTGAGTTTTGCTTGTGTTTCTCCAGGTATGGAGTCTGGGTAAATTTCCACGAAGAGCATGAGACCCTATCAAATGCAAGGAAATGCTGACCACTCCATAAGCAGAGAGGAGAACACACGGACGTGAATTGCATGGAGTTTCCGACTTGCACCTGACGTCTTGTGCTTCAACCACAGAAAATTGTGGCCTTTATAAGTGTGAGAATCAGTAGGGTTGTAGAATTTTTGTTAGCTGATAGCTTAAGGGAAATATGGAGTTTGATCGAATGTTATACTTCTGCTTTTTGGCCTCATTTGCTCTTAGTAGTGCAACTTTACTGGTTAGCCTACCTAGAACAAATGTTTGGGTGACTTTAGTTAATGTTTTAGGTTTAGATACTTTGTGTTTATCTACTGCTACTCCAGAAAATCCATTCTCTACTTGCTTGGTCAGTGTACCAGACGAAATTTGGCCTATACCAGAAAAGATCATCAAAGCTATGTAAGACACCTTGCAATGGGCATTGTTGAACTTTCCAGGTCATATTAGCACTCATTTTCCCCCTCATAAGCCTTTTTATTTGCATCAACGGGTGGAAGAACTGCCTTGGCTATTAAAGCAACCTGTAGAAGGCCTCATGGTTTTTACTGATGCCCGTCAATGAAACTTTTAAAGCAGGCCTTACTTGGCAGGGCAAAGGCAAATGGCTCAGTGAAATCCTTGAGGTGAAGGGACACAGCAGGTACTGAAAGGATTGCTTGATAAACAAGAAATGAGGGAGGATGGGTGTAGGAGCGACGGTGGGTAGGACGGTCAGGACGGACGGAGACGAGAGATCTCTGAAGCCAGGTCTTGGAACTTGCGGTTTATTGCAAAGGGCGTGGGTGCAGGGGCCCTGCTTGGAGCTGCCAGCTGCAGCTCAGAACAGGCCCCAAAGAGGAGCCCGAGAGAGAGAGAGAGAGCAAAGAATAAGAGAGAAAGAGAGGACGGAAGAAGAGTAAAACAGGACGAAGTTCCCGTTACAATACAATAAATCTTCTTCTGTGCTGAATATTCTAATTTTCACTAACCAATCTAGTACAAGATACAAATCTTATAGCATTTACATACAGCCTATAAGAATCATTACATTACCATACTGTGTTACATTTTAAACCCTAAAAACTACTCTTTGGACTCCTTCTGCCAAGCTAGTAGGGTCTGCTCTGACTCTTGGACCTCTCTGCAAGCAGAGGGTATTGTTTAATCAAAAGGAGATTACCTTCAGCCAGCCATACCATTGTTTTCCAGTTGTTCAGTAACTAAGGCTTGGTATCTCAAAGCTTGCTTTCATTTCAGTCTCGCATATAGTTTCCATATTCTCAAAATCTTTTGCCAGGCAATCATATTTTTAAGGCTTTCCTGTTTCATCTTCCCCAACAGATGGGCTGAGCCCACAGAACAGAGTGCTGAAAGCAGTTCATGTTATGAATCATCTATGGTTAGTAGGTAATTGTAGTGAACTAATCAATCAGCGCCACCTGAAAACATCCATTGCCCTCAGAACTGTGGACACTTTTGCTATCCTTGGGTGAGATTAGAATATGTGGAGCATGGATTAGATAGCTGTGAGTTTAGAGGAGGAAGTTTCCCAAGTTGTGGAGAGTGCAGACCTCGGAACACCCAAAAGTTCAATACCTGGGTGGTGTTATTCCAAGTAACAGGAATAACAGTTAATTCCCCATAAACCTCAGGAAGCACTGGGCTTGTTTCCTTTTCATGCATCCTGGTGCCTGTGGGTTGTGGCCATGCAGGCTGTGTGGGAGGCAGGGTTGTTTGGGCTTTTTGGTGTTTTCTAGGGGTCCTTGTTCTGGATGGTGGATGAACTCTCTGGCCTTTTTCTTCATGGAGTGTTGTTGTCTATCCTTGTTGTGGGGTGCTGTGTTTCTTCTCAGCTTTGGATTGGGTTTGTCGGTGCTCTTTTTGCTTCCATCTTGTTTTTCAGACTCCGGCTCACTTGGTGGAGGAGCTTGTGGTTTTGCCTCCTTGCTGGGGCTGATCTTTTCACATTGGTTGGCTGTGGGGGTTGGAGTGCTGGGTGCTTCTCTAAATTAACCCACCAGGATGGCATTGACAGAATATGTAGCTTACTTGGGCCAATGCTACCGGGGTAGATTCCTTTTCTTTATCCTTAGCCATGCCAGGAGATCCTTTCCATACATTTTTAAATTGGCATCCCAATAAGTGGCTTTGCTGAGTTTGCAAAATGGGTAGAAGCTGGAGGAAAACCATACGCGGAAGCCAGTAGGCCGAACACGGAGAATTGATGGTGTAACATAACCAGCGGTGGTACAAAATTGGACATGTGCAAAAGGTTGGGGATTAAGCCAAATGGCGAGGGCTTCCAAGCAGGTATGACAACACAGTTACTGAGTGAAAGTGGACTAGAGCCTCAAGAACTAGACTTGCTAGGCTCGGTACCTGGAAATTATTACTTGTTTTTTTAACTACTTTTTAAACCCAAAATCAACTAATATGAGCAATGTCCTAGTCCCACGTCCCAAAAATAATAGTGTCATTCTTAATCCCAATTCTCCATAGTATAAGAATGTGACCGAATACTCCCACAATTGGACTTATCCTGGCAGTGCTGGTGCAAATGTGACTGTAAGAAAGCTTCCATCAGGTGCCTTTTTAATCTGTGAGGAGTTTGAAGGAATGTGTTGTATGAACCTCTCTGACCATTCTGCATCCATTCACAAGAAACTCAAACAACTACAAGATAACATGAAGAAATTGACTGTGAATGACTGGGGTTTGGATGAACGGTTTAAGGGATGGGGAATAACCGGATGGTTGAAAGATATTGTAAAGGGAACTTTGTTAGTATTAGTAGTCATTATTTTATTGCTTTGTGTTATTCCATGCATAATTAAGTTGGTGACCTGCTTAGTAGAGAATACAGTAAAGAGGGTCTGGCTGGTGCAAGAAGAAGAAGGGGGAATTGTAGCAATGTATCTGAACAACTTAGGCCTCAGTGTGCACAACCCATACCACTTGTAACTGTTCTTATCAGAATTTTCTCCAGGCACTGTGGAATTCATCAAGGTTACTAAGACATCAGCTGTGCTAAAATAAGAACAAAGAAGCTGAGAAACGGCATACCAGGATTGCAAGAACTAGATAACAGAGTACTGTAGGACACCTGCATGCTAACCAATCACGGATGCTGAGAAATGGAGGCAGAGAACGAGAGAACAAGACAAAGGGACCAATCAAGAAGTGTGATCTTAGTAGTTTGTAGAATCTATAAAAGTGTGTGTAATGTAAACAATGAACGGCTTCTGCTTGATCATATTGGTCAGTTGTTCAGGAGTCCTGGTTTACCCGCAATAGGCGGGCAGGGAGGTGTGAGCTTGGAGGATCAATGTGTATTTAAACCTGAAACCTGTCTTAGCCAGGTACGCACGTCTTTGGTAGAAATATCCCCCATCTGTTCCAGCTGGAATAAAACATACCTGCTTTACAACTTTTAATTGTAAAGTCCTTATGCCGCAACTCACCTCCTCCTTCACCATCATGTCCTGTTAGATGGTGCTAAACCTATATTTTACCTCAATGTGCTATCCTACCTGAATCAGACTCAGAAATCATATATCTTAGCTGTTGAAAGGAGTTAAACAAAGAATTTTGTATTTTTGCCTAGTTTGGTAGCTTGTTTTTACTTGTTTTTGTAGTTTGCCTAAACATTGTAACTTTCATTTTATAATTTAGTTTTACTTCCTTGATTTTGCTTAAACTTTGTAACTTTCAATCTAAAGCTCAGTTTTACCATATAACCGCCATTCGTATCTTTGTTTTAATTGCTATTTAGACTATTACCTCACGTTGATAACAAGGGACTGAGAAGATGAGCAAACCTCCCCAGCTGTGGCTTGATTACAGTGCCCTAAGACCTTCAGAACACTAAATAAGTAGAAACCTGTCAAGATGAAAGACTCATAAGTTTTGCCTTGCTGAGGCTAATTGCATGAGTCTCATGTTACCAAGATAAGAGGTGAACAAGTCAGCACAGATGGACAGCGCATGCACAAGCATGGAAGTTCAAGCAGAGGACATGATGAGGAAGACGCTGGAATCATATAAAACACCCCAAAATAAAGAATGCAGTTCCGACCAAGAGACAGTAGATGACAATCTTGCTCCACGAAAACATAAAGGACCAAAAATCCAAGGAATTTTTAATCACGTACCTATTACGTACCAAGGAGGACAGACTTTGAGTGCGGCTTGGGGAATTCTTTGACTATTAAAATGTATAAAACCCCGAGGGAACAATGCCCAAGCAGGTGTGTTTATGGAAAAGGACACCCCCAGCATGTTCCAGTACTGAATAAAGGAATGCTTTCTTAACAGGTTATGCCGTTAAGTGATTTTCTTTGAATCACTGTACTTATGCACTTCCACAACTTTACTTCCAAAACATCTGCATTCTGAATATTAGTAGTCCAAACCACAGGTGGATTATGTCTGTATTGTAGAAGCAGGAGTTAATTGCATGCTTTTAAACTACTCTTTTATCTCCCTGTCTCAATTGTCATCCTGGCTTTTAGACCTCTGTGACTTACCTATCCTGTCATCTCCAAGTATTTGAAGTTTTCCTTAGAAGTGTCAGCACTTGAAAACATATTTTCACATTTCTCTCAGCTCCAGAATTGTCCCTGGTTTTTAAATGTGAATAAAGTCCTATTTTACAATAAGAAAACCTACTGGAAAAGCCTAAGGGATAGTTCGAGTAATTTTGCCTGCTCACTTTCCCTGCTGCAACGACGAAAGATAGTTGGGTCTTCTTGGGCATTCTCCGCACCCCCACACCCTCCCCCTACCGTCTCTGATTGGCAGTGCGATTTGTCCTAAGAACACCAGGTGTGAATTGCAGGAGGAAATGTCTGAATGCTTGCACAATTAATGCGTGCCAGAGATGGGGGAGCTGTGATGATTGCGACTGACTTTGGTACACATCGGGCTGCAAAAGAGTTTAAAATGCTGCTGGGGAACGGACCAACTGGTCTCCCGCGATTGCAGGCAGCTTCCGGGTGGATCCCTCCCCCCTCCCCGGCAGGGACAGCTGCAAGGTACATTCAGCCCAAAAGATGGGAAACACTCACTTTTGGATGGGTGAGTAAAAGCACTAAGATCTGGTCACATATGTATATAAAATCCTAAAGTAGCTCCATAGATGCTTTATTATTGTGCATTCCTCAAGGCCAAAGACTGTAAACCTGTGTGTTTCTAGCCGAACCTGCTGAGATTTTAACCCTTTACACCTGCTTATACTGCATTGGCAATATTTAGATACTGTATTAGCAATAAATCTAATCATAATCAGCCACATAATCAATATCATACTTTTTGAACCTGACCAAGAGTCTTCTCTCTACTACTCCGCCACACTTGGTTTCAAAAATACCTGGAAGAGAACCTCTAGTAATCTCCCATAACAGCATTTTATATTTAGCTCATTATTCCAAGAGCCCAGTCTAAAAACATGACATTTTTATCCCACCACAAGTCCGTGATTTATAGGCAGCCTTAAATCCTTCCAAAGGAAAATTTATTTTGCTCTGCCCACCTCTATGACAATTTTTTTTTTTAGCTTTCTTTATATAAAACCCACATAAATCCATGACTTGCAGAAAAAAGGCATATTTAATGGAACAGCTTTTTCAAAGCGATTACTCTCATATTTGGTATTTAATATTTCAAAATATTGTGCAGTAACCAAGGACCTACAGGTATTTCTGTCAAAATATACTTGAAGTATATTATACTGTTAAAATTGTAATTAGCCAGAAGAGGGCAACTGAAGTAATATGCTACAGAACATTTTATTAGGAGATATATTATTAATAAACATATTTGTTAAAAAAGAAGCTGCTGAGACACAATACTGGCTCAATGAGCTAAAAAAGTTAACCATAACCTGCAATAATCAACATGCTTTTTAGGCCAATATCATAGTCACATATAAGTTTGAGATGTAACAAAAGCCAGCAATTAGAATAAGAGGTCCACATAAATATAATCACGGCAAAAAGGACATAAGTCTTCACTTTGAACAATACGTCAGGATAATTGTATACCAATGCAAAGATATTCTTTGTGATTTGTGCACCACTGTAAGTCATTCTGTTGCAATCAGTCACAGGAAGCTTCATCTCCTTAATCCTAAAATACATTTTTGTCTACTAACATTGAAAAAAGGTCCAAAAGGATTCAGGAGTTTGAGGGAGAGGAGGAGTAAAGTGATTACTCATTTCCAATGTAGAAAATAATTATTCTCCTTTATGCATCTTTCCCTCTTCTAGTCTTAGTGGCACAGGTAAATTTTACATACAGCATATTTGGTTTGTTAAGAAACAGTATGAAAAACATCCTAAATTTACACAATATATGCTCACATTATTATTACTGTACAAACCTGCTAGAAATAGTTCTCAGCAAAAGTCAATTAACTCTGCACCTGCATAAATGCAAAGTCTTTAGGTTAAAGTGTATCAATTTAGAATTACATTTTATAGCCACTATTAAATGAGTACGCTAAAAAAATTGTAAAAACAGCTAAATACACTTCATCTCTTACTGGAAAATACATTCACATTGTGAGACTAGAGGAATATTTTTGGATGTCATCCTCCTCAAGAATATGAGTAACTTCACTCCTATTTACTACAAAAAAAAAAAAAAAAAACAAATAAAACAAACTTACCTTTAACACTTTTTCTGTTAACATCAGCTCCTTTTTCAAGTAAATACTGAGCAATTTCTTTGTGGCCTTTGTAACATGAGATCATCAAGCATGTATGCCCATGACGGTTTGATACTTCCAAGTCTGCTTTGTGCTCCACAAGGTATTTTACTATTTCCAAGTGACCATCAAAACAGGCTGCTCTAAGCGGAGTTGAATTTGTTAGAGTTGTGTTGTTGACAGATGCACCATGATCCAACAGACACTGAACCACCTTTAAGTGTCCAGCAGCTGATGCTGCCCATAATGGTGGAGCGCCTTCAATGATCTCGCCATCGAAATTAACCGAACCACCAATCTCTATAGAAGCAGAGCAATAATCCAACAAGTATTCCACCATGTCAATGTGCCCATAACGGGCTGCTATCAAAAGTGGCGTGGCACCGTTGGTTTTTTCTGACATTAGTAAGGCCACCTCTTCTCTGGTTTTGCTTGCCAGTAACTTGGAAAGGAGACACAGCTTGCCATCACGAGCTGCGTTGAACACTGCTGTCTTTAGATCCATTTAGTCTGTACCTCTATTTCTTGAAGGATACACACCTGCCCTTTTCAGAGTCACAAAAAAAAGCTTATTGGAAACACACAGCCCCAACTTTTTCTCAGATCAGACAGATGGGAAAACATGGAGATGCTGAACAAGGTCCTGACAAAGCAGAGGCTTCACTTGATAACTCTGAAAAAGAAAAAATTCTGGATGTTTTTACTTTCTACTTCTCAAACAAGTATGTACAATTACATTTTTCTACAGCTATACTCAAACAAACCACTGACTGTGGTGCACCAACATCCAGCTGCCGTTCATGGGACTTCCCTGGACTGCACAGTATCTCTTAAAGGAAGATATTGATCAGGAGGCCAGATCCTAGCAGTGCGCTATGCATACCATTTGCAGGAAAACACTTTCCCCTCACAACATAACAAACCGTACACTTGTATCAACTTCTGCTTTTAAACACAGCCTAAGTAAAGAACCACGAGCCCCACCCCCTCAGGTCCTCTGAGGAGCCCCATGCTCACAAACACACGCGTCCCCGTGCTACCTCCACCCTACTGGCGAGGGAGCAATTTCAGAGCCTGATCGGAAAAACAAAACACGTCCTTGCCACAGTCGTGTGATTTAGTATCAGACACCGCCGAAACCCCGAACTTGCCCTTCTATCACAAACACCCTCGGCCTGCCCAAAAACCCCCGCCCCCAAACCTCCTCCTTCAAGACGACGCTATATTTGCCTCCCACCCCAACCCTCCCTATCCCCCGCCCCGCCCCGGATTACCCCGTGACTCACTTCAGATAGTCCCTCTATTTTCTACCTCTAGTTAAACAATCACCCGCCTCCCAAACCACCCTAGAATCCCCAAAAACCTCTTCCCAGTTCCTTCAGAACCGCTCCTCACACGATCGTTGGGACAGGACAGCCTCCACCGCCTGCGCGCAGAGGCGGCAGCAGTGGCACCGCCGCGCCGCCCACAACAGGCGGGGAAGGACCCAAGGGTGCGGGCTACCTTCCCAGGACGCCACCGGCTCTCTCCCACCTAAGCCACCTTCACACGGAAGCGCCCGTCGTCTCCTCCACTCCATCCAGCTCCTCCACGACAGACCAGTCCCCACAGAGACGAGTGTCTACCACCAACCCTACACTCCGAAACAGAGGAACCTACCAAGCACATCCCGGCCACCGCTGAGCCCAATGAGAAACACGCCTGAGCGCCGCCAGCCAAGCGGAGCAGGGCGGGAGGTGGGACTACGCCGTCGCTCAATCTACGCTAAGAGTGGTGCGGTGCTGGCGGACGGTGGCGATGCGGTAGCTGTCCTCTAGGGGGGGCGGTGCTGGCCCCTCGTACCGCCCTCCACTATAGCGCGTGCGGGCTGGCAGAACGCAGCGGGAAGGAGGTAGGTTTTGATTAGCTGTGGCATGTGGGGATCAGGTACGCGGGGTTGTTTTTCCCCAGCCCGTGTTTTCTTTTCCTTTCTCTAGAATAAAACAAAGGGCAAGGCAGCGCTAGAGTGGAGCGTGCACCGGCGGGGAGGAATGTCACAGGGGTGAGGGAACAAGCGGGGGCGCACGGTACTTGGAGAGGGGCGCTTCCACGGAGAGTAGCAAAACCCCGCAGGGCTGTAGGAGGAAATCCCTCACGGCTGACCATGTGTGGATCTGCTCAGCAGTTCCAGGCAATAAACCCATCCCTTGCAGCGGGATGCAAAACCTGCCCTGTCTGGAGAAAGATAAGTGTGTGTTTCCTGTTAAAAATAGGTTAGAAACTGTTGTAAAATAGTTAATAGATCGTTAAGCATGTACTGTTACTTTGGTTATTATATTGTAAAAGGGGTTAAAAGGGTAGTTATAAGACATACGGTACTCAACGTACCATAATACACCTAAGTAAAGTGCACCACCCCCCAAGCGAAATGAGCCAGCCTGGACAGAACTGTAATGGGCCAATCAAGCGCCTTAAACATTAATGCAAATGAAGGATCCAAAAAGAAACCAATCCAAAGGGACAAAAAACAGGATAAAAAGGGGGCTTCTGACCCACTGAAGTTGCGCCCCTCCATCTGGGACATCGGGGACATTGCTACATCGCTGCTGAAAAGAAGACCCAGCGCCGGCGCTGCAGCACCCTCGACGGGAACGCTCCTGCTCGGCCTGCGGCCTCCCTTGCTTTAGGCCCTTCTTTTTCTTATAATAAAAGCTGAAATCACTCTAGACCGGGAGCTTGCTCTCGTTTTTATAATTTCCTCTTCAGAAATAGATCGGTTTACTGCTGAATTGGAAAGGGGGGGGGGGGGGGGAATTCGATGCTCCATTTAGTGGGAGAGGCAGCCATGAAGGTCTGTAGAGCCTGCAGTTTGTAGGCAGACCTTCCCTGCCCACCCGTGCTGAAGGCCAGGGTGAGAGGCTGGTGTGGGGGCTTCAGTGCTCTGCTGTGCCTGTGGGGAGGGATGAGAGCCCAAATGCCCTCATCACAAAAATTTGCAACTGGCCCGTGCTGACTAAGACAGGACACAAAGTATAGAATTACAAGGGTAAATATTTCTTCCTGTGCATGAGGTGTCCCAGACAAATTTGAGCACTCCAAATATGGTTTTACACAGGGGTCTTATACCTTTCAAACATTCAGATACAACACAATTTGACAAATCACTAACATACAAACATACTGCCCATTAATAATCATAGTAAAATTTTGTAAAGCAACTATACTTTTGCAATATTCTCACTGCTTGTGTCTTGACTCAAATGTCCCTGGAGTCAGTCTTGCTAGTTACTTAGCTATGATGCCACACAGTGCTGGGAGAGTTTCAGACACACATTAGACGGGCTAAGATGCTGGCATTATCTTGATCGTCCAGGGGTATTCTTTATCCTTTATGCACAGCTCTAAGCTTCCAAAAAGCAGTGTCTTTATTTCCTGGGCTGGGCTGTCCTTAAGTATGTTTTACTTAAGCACGAACAATACTGAAGTCTCCAGTAAAATTCCTGTGTAGTATTAAAGTCTTATGCCTGTTAGTTTTCTGTCTATTAAATAAATAATTCATTCTATATTAGACCAAATCAGACATTATTGAAGAACTTGCAAACGAGAGTGGGTTTTGAGGTGCTGGCCACCTCAATAAAGCTACTGCCTGCTGCTGGAGGCCTGGGCAAAAGGCAAGGGCTTATCTAAACCCCCACATCCATTTGTAACACCTACAATGCGACAGGAACCATCGGCAAAGAGAACGTAGTGTGTTCCTTCTTGTGGTAGTTGGTTGTACAGTGGAGCTTCCTTGGCATGGGTCACCTGTTCCTGTTCTTCCGTCAGTCAGACCAAAATTTTTACCTTTGGGCCAATTTGTAATTACTTCCAAGATCCCAGGGCGATTTGGTTTCCAGTACGGGCATGCTGTGTGCTGAGGGCAATCCACTTACTCCATGTGGCATCAGTGGCGTGGTGGGTAGAGGGAACCTTTCCTATAAACATCCACCCCAGCACTGGTAGTCAGGGTGCCAGGAGAAGTTGTGCTTCTGTGCCAATCACCTCTGAGGTGGCTTGAACTTCTTTAAAGGCTGCCAGGATTTCCTTCTCTGTTGGTGGGTAGTTGGCTTTGGACCCTCTGTAACTTTGGCTCCAGAATCCGAGTGATCAACCCCAAGTCTCACCAGGCACCTTCTGCCAAAGGCTCCAGGACAGACCATTGCTCCCAGCTGCAAAGTAAAGCACATTCTTCACCTCTGGTCCTGTCTTGACTGTGCCAAGGGCTACCACATGAGCAATCTCCTGCTTGATCTGGGTGAAGGCTTGTTACTATTCAGGGCTCCAGTGGAAATTGTTCTTACAGGTTACCAGGTAGAGAGCTCACAGTCTGATTGTACTCAGGGATGTGCATCCTCCAGAAACCTATGGCACCTAGGAAAGTGTGTGTTTCCTTCTTGCTGGTCAGTGGAGATATGGCTGTGATCTTAGTGATGACCTCAGTGAGTATCTCACGCCATCCGTCATGCCACTTCACTCCTAGGAACTGGATCTCTAGGGCAGGTCTCTTGACTTTCCTCTTTTTGATGGCAAAGCTGATTTCCAGGACCTACATGTATTTCTGTCAAAATATACTTGACGTTGTCTTGGGGATAGTTTTTTAATCTCATATCCATTTTCATTTTTGTTTTGTGTCCAGGGTGGTTGGACAACGGGACTCATTCCAAGAACAGCCTTATAAACACCTGGGCTAGAGAACATGGTACTGAGTGCGTGTAGCACATTCCTTACCATGCACAAGCTGCTCGGAAACTTTAGTGGTGCAACGGATTGCATAAAACCACCTTGAAGGCACTGAGCAGGGGGACTTTCAAAAATTGGGAGTGGCATTTAGCAAAGGCTATGTGGTTAGTTAACACCTGAAGCTCCACCAACCTAGCTGGTCCTGCCCAATCTGAACCCCTGCATACAAAAGACAGGGATAAGGTTCTGGTGATATGCATGAGTGGTATGCTAGGAAAAACTGTTTGGATTAATTCTGCCTCGAGCAAAGACAAACCAATCAGTGGGGTTGTCTTTGCTCAGGGAGCAGGTTGCACCTAGTGGGTTGTAAGAGCCGAAATGAGGGATGCGGGACTCCAGGCGGCTCTTCAAAATGCAGTTTATTGCATCCAAGATGTTACAGCAGTCCAGGGTCATGGGTGACAGAGCCTGTGCCTACAGCTGTCAGCTCCAGCTGCAGGCAGGCCTGGAGACCCTTAGTTTAGGTTACAAATGCATTATATACTTTGCTGAACATCTTAATACAGTAGAACCAATCTATACCTCAACTTTTATCTATAGCCTATCATAACTACTATAATTACCATATTAATGTTATTATTCTCCAATCACTAAAAGTTAGTATGTTACAGTTTAAGCTAGAAGTTGTTTTTCAGTTTTCTTGCAGTGGAAAATTCTGAGACCTTTTTCTACTTGCAACATCTTCTGACTTGCTTGCCTGTGCTTTCTGCTTGGTAAAAACATCTTGTTTGAGGTGGGTTTATCCATTGCTCTAAGTCATAAAAACCCCCTTCTAACTAACACACCCTTTGCCTCCTTGGTTATCCAGTAAGACTGGCTCAGCAATTCTTTTCTTCTACATCAAAACTTGCTTCCATCTCTATTCCTTCTTCAGATTCTATATTCAAAAATCTTTCTGCCAAGCATACATATCTGTGAGACTTTCTTGTCAAACTTTCATCCTTCCCAACAGTGGATGATGCAGAAGGATGAAGAGACAACGCGTACCTCAAGGGGACCTTGTTTTGGGGTTAACTGTTTGTCACACTGCCTGTATCTAGATGTATATATGTATATAATTAGGATAATGCATGTGTGAAAACCACCAATCACTTGTTTTTAAAATTTTAAAAGTTTAATAGTAATAAAATGAATATAAAAATAGTAATAAAATTAGAGTAATAAAAATTTGGACAATTAGTGTTAGGACAATATGAGACAATAAAAACAAAGAGTTACTGACAGTCCAGGTACCTCTTTCTGGGCAAAATAAGCCTGAAAAAGGACACATGTTAACAGAGGATTAACCCTTAAAAGCAATAGCCTGTTGCATATTCATAAATCTCATACATGATGCATAAATTCCATTCAAACAAAGGATTCTGTCTGGTCAGTGTCAACTTCTTCCTCTTAATCCTGAGGCATCTTCAGGGCTGTGCGAGGCAGGAAGAAGTTAGTTTCTTCTGAAAAGGGAGCAATAAATAATACATTCTATTATCTATGTCTTGCTAAAGCTGCCTTTCACCTCTAAGAATTTTCTGCAAGGAGAAGAGGGACTCTTGGGACTCTAGCTGGTCAGAGTGACCCCGAGATACGTTAAAAAGTCTCTTTTCCCAGCCCAGCAGTCGAAGGAGTCAGAGCTCTTCAGTTCTCGGTCTCAAGGTTGTGTATTTTATCTATAAAATTCTTTTTTCTGCCTACCCAAGATCCGCTCAGCAAGACAGTCAGAGGCACTCTGCCTGCCCCTGGGGCAGTGTTATCTTTTTATACTAAAAACTACGTGTACAATATTTACAATTACTTTCTAATACCTATCACCTATGTTAGACAGTGAGCTTCTACTCTAAACCAATTTAAAAGTGCCAACGTCACAGCAGAAGATGGAGGCCAAGAAGAAGAAGGAGAAAGGCTGGACACGCCCAGATTCCTCCATCTTGGCCCCTAAACCCCCATTCTAAAAACCTCAAAAATCTATTTTCGCCCTGTGATAAATTCACTATCATTCTACTTAAACTTTCGTGGCTTGTAATTCTTCATATAAGGTTGGTAATTGTTTTTTCCAAGGGCTAAATCAAAGGCACAGGGGTCTTGGGCTCTGTTCCAAGGTCTCTGAGGCCCCTGGCAGGGGCTCGAGTCCTCCAGGGCAGCCAGAGGAATTTCCCGGATTCCAACAAGGGACCTATTCAGACCTCCTTGGTGTCCTGTTCTCTTTGTGGTACTTCTTGGTATATCCTGTAAACGATTTTATCACTCTTTAATTGTTTCTCAAATTTTGCTAGGACTTCTGCTGCTCTACTTTCCTGTTCACCTTCTTCTAAGTTCATTATTTTGGATACTTTGCTGTTTTTGGAAGCCCGCTCAGAGTCCATAGGCATGGCTGCTATTTGCATGCCTTGTACCACAGAGTGTATCAGCCTAATAAAACATGGTATTAGGCATGGTAAGAATATGACCCTGGCTACTGAACACATCACAAAAAATACTATCTTTTTCCACCAGGCCTCTTCGAATAGTCGATCTCACCAAGATGCCTGCAGGATAGAGTTCCATTTTTGAACTGGGACATGAGCTACTTTCTTGATTTCTGCTGCCAGACCCATGATGGTTTCTCCATAGTTGTCAATTTCAATTCAACATTCGGACTCGTTAAACTTCCCACAAACTCCCCCTTCTTTGGCTAACAAATAGTCTAATGCTATTCTGTTTTGATATACAAAAGCCTGCATTTGAGAATGCTGTCAGCTCAATAACTCAAGGGCCTCCGAGGTGTGGCTTGAGACTATTTCTACAACTGCTTGTAACTTAATTAACTTGTTCAGTAGATAAATTGGGGTCCTGTATCTTCAGCTTCTGTCTTGGGCCCATGTAGCAGGGCTATAATATTCTATTATTCTTTTGGCCGGCCATTTCTCCTCTCCCCATGTTTGGCTGCTGCCTATGGCAGGAAGTTTCTTTTTCAGATATCTCTTTTCCTTATTCAGGGTCTCATACAGGGGAGCCCCTAACAGGCTGCTCTTAGTTCTGGGGAGAGTGAAGAATACAGGCTGAATCATCTCTAAAATGCATGATCTTTTCTAATTTGGGGGTAGTTCACTGTACACTTTCTTTCCACAAATCTAATAAATTCCGTCTGGGGCTTTCCACTTGATATTTGTATTTCTTGGTTTTTTCCAATATCTTCTCAATTCTCCCAAGGATTGGTAAGGATTAGCTCTGGAGCTTTTAACTCAACAAAGTCTAATTTTGTCATTCCATTCACAATTTGTTTCTTTTTCCTGACTCTAATATCCTGTAGGAGGCTCTGGTTGCCAGACCCTGCTCCTACTGCTTGAATTTACCCCTAAAGTGGATATACATGGGGTATATCTGACCACTTCGGTATATTCTTTTCCCTCTCGGCTGATACAGATAGTTCCAATTACTCTCTGATCTAATACTCAACTCTCAGGTCTCTGTGCTGTCTTGGAGACCTGAGTGTTATCTCATTTCAAAAGCTGCTCCCGAATTAAACTCTCACCTTTCCAAGGCCACTTCTGAGCAGATTTCAGCCCCCCACAAATCCAGCAGTTCGACAGTCTTAGCTCTGTAGCAATTTCTTGGATAAGATCAATGAATAGATTTCGGTTTGGGGCAGGTAATCTCCAGTCGGCATACTGCCTCTCGAGTTGCTCATATTGTTCACTTAAGGTCTTTAATCTTTCTTGCTCTACCCTCCTTTTTCTCATTTCTGACTCCTGTCTCTTCAATTCTTGGGCTACTTGCTTCATTTTACTTTCGGGATCTATCCTTTCCTTGTTTTTCAGGAAACAGAAAGTTCTATCATATTGCAAACAGACCCTATCATCACTTGCCTCAAGGAGGTCCAGGATGACAGGCTCGTTACCAAGGGAGAGCTTATTTTCATATTTTGAATTCTTTCTGACCTAATACGTCTTTCTGTTGCACGTCCCGGCTAGATGGTGACAGTGGGGGGGGCGACAGTCCCCCTCTTTCGGGGCTCCGCAGAATCCCAGCTACCAGTGGAGGCGCAGCATGGAACAAAAAGGCCACAGCAGCACGGGCCTGGGTGGCACTAGGTTACTTTATTTGATGTTACACTCCCCAAGTCTTGGGGTCCCAGGCAATGGACTGGGGGTAAACAACAGCTTATAAACGGGGGGCATGTCTCAAGGGAAGATACAATGTTCAGCTAATCAGGAGAACTGGGGGTGGAACACAAGGTAGGGAATAGAAGGAAGGAAAACTGCTTGGGATAGGAGGGGTTAACAACTGGATGTGGGAGGAAGGGGTTTGAAACTTGGCAGGAAAGTCCATAAGTAACAACAGATAAGACACCTGGCTCAATTAAATAACAAAGGCAAGTCTGTGTCACTCTAAAAGCAGGGGGAGAAAAAGCCCAAAAACTACCAAACAACAAATCAAACAATAACCTGCAAAATAAAAACACACTGCAATGTCTTTCCATCCATTACACACATTTCTAGCTGAGTATTATCATAACACAATTGGTTAATCTGGTAGTACGCCACAAAAATAGATTCCATTTTTTTTCTGACTCAGTGTGATTACATTGGTTACAGACAGGAACCAATATCCGTCTTACATCCCTTTTGTGCATTTTGTGTTTGAACGCATCTGACAGCCCATCCTTAATTCTCGCTTTTGGATCAAAACATAATGTTTCTCCATCCAGTTTGCATAATTTGAGTGCCATTTAAAGTGCAGTACCTGCTTTGCTCTGTGATGCAGTTTTCCAGGGCTGGGTATGCTGAGATTCCCTCTCCTCCTTGTCCTTCCTGGAAAATCTGAGTGCATCACCCACACTCGTCAACAGGGCTCTGTCCTTTTGTGCAAGATGGGATCTCAGTGGGCAGACTGGCTGTCTTGCATGTGACTGTGGTCACAAGGGTTTTCAGGATGAAGAAGAGACGAGAATGTTGACTCCATGATCAGAAGGCTTGATTTATTATTTTATGATATATGTTACATTAGACTATACTAAAAAGCAATAGAAAGGAAAAGGTTTCTTCAGCAGCTAGCTAAGCTAAGAATAGAAAAGAATGAATAACAAAGATCTGTGTCTCAGACAGAGCAAGAACCAGCTCTGCCATGAGTGGTCAAGAAATCCAAACACCCACAAGAGACGAATCACAGGGTCTACCTGTTGCATTCCACAGCAGCAGATAACCATTGTTTACTTTGGTTGCTGTAACTGCAGCTTCTCACAAGGAAAAATCCTAAGAAAGGATTTTTCATGAAAGATGTCTGCGACATGTCACCTTTTTTTATTTAGTTAAATTAAAAGGAAAAGTGTTTGTAATTTTCTCTGCTGTACTCATGCCGAAGAAAAAGACAAACACTTGACAGGTTATCTGTTGCCAATCAAACTCCACTCAAGTGCTCCTGTGGAATGCACTGGGAATTTCTTCACCCGTAGAACATAAATTCTATCATATCACTAAAACAATTTTATAACATAAGAAAATGAAAAAACAATGCAAAGAAAATTCAAGTCCAAGCAGCTGAGTTTCAGGAAAAGTCCATGGCTTGAAGATGTTCCTCTTTGCCATATCTGAAAGTTTCTTTTGGTCCTGAAACAGGCTTGCTACAGAAAAAGTCCATCAATAGTTATCAAAAGTCCATTGACAGTCTTCAAAGAATTTTGAGAAAATTTCTGAAATGTCTTGCCACAGCCCTTTATTGAACAACTTGGGCTGAAGCCAATCCCTGGCTCCTCAACCCTTTTTTATTCAATTTAATTTTTTTTTTTTTTTTTTTTTTTTTTTTTTTTTGTCTTGTCGGAAAGAGCAGCAGCAGCAGAGGAGCCAGAGAGAGGCCCTTGGGGGCCCTGGCCCATGTGGAAGGATCAGGAACCCCAGACCTGGCCCACAGAAAGGTGGCCCAGGACCAGAAGGGGGAAGCAAAGCCCCCAAACCCAACAGGAGGTCGGGAGGTGGCCCTGGCCCAAGCAACCAAGGCAGACAGCCCAGGCCCAGCCCCCAAGGCAGGCTCTGCATTGGCACAGCCCCGCACCCTGCTGCCAGTACAATGGCAGAAGGGGTGACCAAACGCTTCCTTTCCCCAAAATCACCGAGGCATGCCGGCAATGGGAAGACAGAAGCTGTCCCGAGAAACTTCGTCTCGGGTCTGGGGATGTCCTTTCCCCACAGCAGACAAGCGATGCTCGCTTCCTGCTGTGCCCTCTGCCTCTGCGATGCAAATGTACCAGGTGTTCCTCCCATCTGCCTCACGGCACCACCTCCACCCCCTCTGGGCTGGGGACCAGGGGCAGAACTTTCGGGACCCACCTCCCCCTCGCCGCTGGGGCATGCGAGGGGCGGCAAAGAGATCCGCATCCCCCAGGGGGAAACCCCACACCAAACACCCCCCCAACCCACCAAGAATGCTGACCTTGAAAACAGGCAGCCGCGCTGCGCCCACAGCCAGCTGTCGGGCCATACCTCCTCCACGGAAGGACAGGCTGACGCCCTCTCCCCCTGTCCCAGCTCCCCCCGTAGGGGCAGCCCCGGGACAACCCGAAAAACTCGGGGAGGAAGTCACGCTGGATGCAGGAGGCGCCGCTGCAGCTGCCGCCGGCTCCAGGGCAGCCTCTGACGCAGACACGGAGGACAGAGTCCCCGCAGGGGCGGGCAGCGGGGCCGCCTGGGGAGGCGGCGGGGGCGGCGGGGGCGGCACGGGGTCGGCAGCATCTTCTGCGCCGGACATCGGCCGCAGAGGCGCAGTCGCAGAAGGCAGCGGGACGGCCGGGGGGAGCGTTGGATCGCTGTTGCCCAGCAACATCGGCGCAGCCGCGGGAAGCGGTGTCTCTGAGGCCTCAGACGCAGGCAGGGAAGCCGGTGGAACCGCGGCCGGAGCACCCACAGACTCCCCCGGAGGGGAGACCACGGGACGGGCCGCGCGGGGAACCGCCCGCACGCGCGGGGCGGGTTGAGGCGGTGCTCGCGGCGCTGGCCGGGGCGGTGCCCGTGGCGCAGGCCGGGGCGGCGCCGCCCACTCCCATCCCCCCTGAGAGCAACGGGAGGGGGGAAAAACCGGCTCCGTCTGAGCATGCTCCGAAGACGCAGTAAAAAAAACTTCGGCTGCGGGCGAAACTTCACCCCCCCGCTGTGGTTCAGGGGGGCTGGAAAGCAGCAGATCGTCCCCCTCCAAAGGGTCTTCCCCCGGAATCGGGGGGAACGGGGCTTTGCCCTTGCAGTTAGCAATCCAGGGAAAAACAGCTGCTCTACGTTTCAAGACTAGAAAGAGCTTCAAAAAGGTTGGATAAATCGAGGGGCATCCGAACCCACGGTATAAAAAGAATTGGAAAATGGAGCCCATACACTCCCAGACGAACACATCAAGGGCATATAGCACATTCGTAAAAAACCCAAAGAGCTTTGCCCATCGAAAAAACTCATAGAGATCTGTCTCCAACAGGAGAATTCTGTCCTCTTCACCCCATTTTTGCCAGAGGCCATAAGTTTCTCCTCTGAAGGGGAGAATGGAACCTCATCCTCTAGGGGAGAAGTCCTCCAGATGAGCAGCCACAAACTGCGAATGGCCTCATCTTTAGGAGGGGAAAAACCAACAGTACCTTGTGACAGTGTCCAGGACTCTCTGGCTATCTGCACGGTGCTGCTGAGCTTTCTGAACATCTTCCTGGAGGCTTTTCAGAAGGTTCTCTTTGTGGTCAGCCTTGCTGTGAACTCTGTCCAAATTCGGATCTTCAGTTCTTCAGCTCCTGGCTAGAATCCACTTCTGTGGTCACTTGTGAAGCAACCATCAATGCCACACATTCAGGGTTTACCCAGTGCAGCAATGCTCCTCTGGTGGTCTCACCAAGTGATGATTGTCCTCCTCAGTCGAGGGTCACCAATTGTGACTGTGGTCACAAGGGTTTTCAGGATGAAGAAGAGACGAGAATGTTGACTCCATGATCAGAAGGCTTGATTTATTATTTTATGATATATGTTACATTAGACTATACTAAAAAGCAATAGAAAGGAAAAGGTTTCTTCAGCAGCTAGCTAAGCTAAGAATAGAAAAGAATGAATAACAAAGATCTGTGTCTCAGACAGAGCAAGAACCAGCTCTGCCATGAGTGGTCAAGAAATCCAAACACCCACAAGAGACGAATCACAGGGTCTACCTGTTGCATTCCACAGCAGCAGATAACCATTGTTTACTTTGGTTGCTGTAACTGCAGCTTCTCACAAGGAAAAATCCTAAGAAAGGATTTTTCATGAAAGATGCCTGCGACACTTGCACATGACTAGACTCAGGCCCATCAGGATTCCTCATAGGCATACTCCTCTGCCTTTGCCTGTGCCCCCTGGGGTGCCACCAGTGGCGAGGAAGACCATCTTCTTGGCAGCAAGAGTATTCTTCCGGGGTCCCGCTCCTGGACCGAGCTGCATACTTCTTTTTAAAGGCGCCCCACCTTGATATCTTGACTGCATTTGTGCTGCAAGGTACTTTGCTTGACTTCCGGCACTCGATCTCTAAGATCTCAGCCTTAGAGTCTAGTTTCCCCCTTATACTGTTTTTATATAATGTAATACCAATCTTGAGAGTCCAATTCTAGTATGTCCAAATTTGTAGCAAGAATTAAGATGCAGTTAGTCAGATTGAGTTCATCCTCTAAACACTTGGTACACAATCTCTTAGGCCACTGTCTCTTTCTGCAATGTATAACATAAACTTCAAGACAGTATAAGCATTTAAAGCACACAAACAGTTAACATTCACAGCCAGGCAGTATGCAACTTATCTGATCTCCCTCGGTCATTTACTTGGTTGGTGTAGTTTTATCTTTAAGTCCCCAGGGGAAGAGGTGATCCTCCACTCAGGAGTCTCTTCCTGATGCTCTACCTTTTTCACCTGCAGCACATGTGTCCAGCCTTTTTCCGCCATTCAAATGGCCGTGTCTGTTGTCAAAAAGACAAGAAAGGGACCTTCCCAGTTAGGGGAGAGGGGAACTTCTTTCTAAACTTTTATAAGTACTTTGTCTCCTGGTTGTATTTTGTGGATAGCAAACCCTAGAGGAGCACTCTGTGTTACTGTCCTATGTTTCCTTAGTTCTTGTAGATTCTTATTTATAGCTATTAAGTAGGGTTGAATTTGACTGTCCTCTAACCTGGGGTGTCCCACCGGCATACCATGTTCATGTGGCATTCTGTATAGCATTTCAAAAAGTGACAGCCCTGTCTCAGTGTGTGGCATAGTCCTGATATTAAGCAAGGCTAGAGGGAGGCACTTCAGCCAGGACATCCTAGTTTCTAATATTAATTTTGATAACTGAGCTTTTAGTGTCTGATTCATCTTTTCAACCTGTCCCGAGCTCTGGGGATGCCACGGGGTATGGTAGTCCCATCGGATGCCTAAAGCCTCTGCCAATTGCTTAATAATTTGTCACAGATATCTTTTCACTAAAAATCCTTTCTTTAGAATTTTTCCTTCTGAGAAGCTAAGAGGCCTCAGAGACAGAATGTAAACAATGGTTATCTGCTGCTGTGGAATGCAACAGGTCCACCTGTGATTGGCCCATCTTGGATGTTTATAATTAATGGCCAATCAAGGACCGAGCTATCTCGGACAGAGTCCGAGAGAGCTGCCTTTGTTATCATTCTTTTCTTTTCTATTCTTAGCTTAGTTAGCATCTGAGGAAACCTTTTCCTTTCCATTTCTTTTTAGTATAGTTATAACGTAATATATATATATCATAAAATAATAAATCAAGCCTTCTGATCATGGAGTCAACATTCTCATCTCTTCCCTCATCCAAGAACCCCTGTGAACATGGTCACAATAATTTTTGAAGTAAAATGTGTTCCTTGGTGTGAATCTATGTAATTCACTACCCCATATCAGGGCACAATTTCTTCCAAAAGTATTTTGGATCCCGTTTGAGCTGTTGTCCTTGATCTCGGGAAAGCTTCCACCCAATGGGTCAGTTTATCTACTATTACTAACAAGAATTTGTACCTCCCAACCTTAGGTAATTCCATAAAATCAACTTGAATTCTTTCAAAAGGTCAGTACGCTATGATTCGGCTTTCCAAGATTGCCTGTTGTGCCCTGGCTCGGTTAACTTTCTGGCAGATCAGGCACCCTTGTACTTCTGTTTAGGCAATTCATAAATTCTTCTACACTTGAAAAACTTCAAAAACTGTTCCGCAAGGGCCTGGGCCCCCCAGTGTGTTTGTTGATGCAATCTCTTTAGGATTCTTCTGGTATAACGTTTTGACACTAATTCCTTCTTGTCCGGTAATTTCTACTCACCTTCTTCTAATTTTTCCCCACTTTTCTTGTAACCTTCAATTTCTTTCTGGGAAGGTTGTGGAGGATATTCTGGGACTTAGTTTTCTTCGACCTCCAGGGTACTTACCGTTAGTAGGGCTGCATTCTTGGCTTCTTTGTCTGCTAAATTGTTCTTCCAGATCTGAAACTGTATTCTTGCTTGTTGCCCTTCCACGTGTACTATTGAAATTTCTTCTGGCTCCCTCACTGCTTCCAAAATCTGTTTTATTAATTCCCCATGCACCAATCTCCATCCTCTAGTGTTGATTAGCCTTATGTCTTCTCAAATTTTTCCAAATGTGTGGACTACCCCAAAAGCATACTTTGAGTCCATAAAGATTGTCTTTCTTTTCTCTTTCAACCTTTTCAAGGCTCTTAAAACTGTATCGTTCACACGCTTGAGCTGACCATCCCACATTCAGAGGACCCGATTCTATTACCTCTCCTGATCTGCCATCCACAACTGCATATCCTGATTTTCTTTTCCCTTTTATCACCTTTGCTGACTTATCCACAAACCATTTTTCTCCTTCTTCCAATTCTTCCTTTTCTAAATCCGGTCTTATCTTGGTCTGCAGCTCTACCACTTCTGCACAGTCATGAATGGGCTTCTCTGAGACCTCCCCAAACAAAAATTGGGCCAGATTTTGTGCGGTTGTTGTTCGTAATTCCAAATCAGATGAATGAATCAAAATGGCTTCATATTTCAATAGCCTAGCGTCTGTGAGCCATTTGTCCGTCTTTTGTTGTAGTATACTTTGCACGTTATGAGGTGCGTACACTACCAACGGAGCCCCAAAGGTTACCTTCTTAGCTTCTTCCACCAACAATACTACTGCCACAATTGTCTGCAAACAAGTGGGCCAACCCCTGCTTACATGGTCCAGAAGCTTAGATAAATATCTTACTGGTTTCCTGGCCCCGGCCCAATCCTGCGTTAATATGCCATGGGCAGTATGACTGCTGACATCTACGAACAAATGGAATGGCCTTTTTACATCAGGGAGGTTCAGCACTAGTGCTGCCATGAGTGTTTCTTTTAATTCCTTAAATCTATCTTCATCTTGTTTCGTCTATTTTAACTTGTCAGTGGTGAGCTTTTCGTACAGAAATTTTACCTTTTCGCTGTACCTTTCAATCCACTGCCTGCAGTATCTTAAAAGTCCCAATAATTGTCTCATCTCTCTCTTTGTCTGTGGAGGGGGCAGGGCAATAATCCCTGCCACCCTTTCGGGATCTAACTTCTTTTTGGCTTTGGCTAACCAATGTCCTAAATATTTCACTCTAGTGAAAAAGGCGGGGGGGTTGGTCTCCCCCCAAGCCCCTGCAGCCCTCAGATTGGGCTTAAGCCGGAGCAAGGCAGTCCTTATCCGGATAACTCAGTCCCTCTGGGAGACAGAGTGCCCGAATACCCACGCAGCTCAAAGCCGTGGCTACCTTTGGCAAGCTAAGTGATTTTCAGCTCATTAGTGATTATCAGTTCTCTTAGGATTTCAGCTCATGCTTGCCAAAAGCGCCATAGGGCTAGGGGTAGAAGCAGACAGTGAGAGAGAAGGAGAGGTCCTGGCATTCCACAGCGATGGTTTATTGAGGGGTCCTGTGAAGGGTTCCAACGACAGCTCTTCTTCTGCCGAATGGGCTAAAATAGCCCCTTTTTATAGGGTATAGGGGGATCCAAACTTGTCCAATAGTAAGGGTTAGGGAAAAAGTGACCTATGGGGTTTAAGAGATAAGCTATGGGTCAAGGGGCAGAAGACAGGAGCTTATTTTGCTGTCTCATCATGACTCAGCAGTTCCTACTGTTAAGTCTCAGCCCTCCACGGAGCCTTAGCCAATTCTATGGAGTATGGAGTCTGCTACACTTTGGGCTCTGTGAACTGAAGTTTCAACTTGGACACTTTCAGCCCTTTGTGCCCCAAGAAATTCAATAACGCTATAGTACTCATCCTTACGTCTTCTTCCCTTGGACCAGCAATCAATAAGTCATCTACATACTTGTTTGACAGGAAATATGTTTTCTGGGATGCTGTGGTCAGGCCAATGGGTGCTCAGATTTTAATATTGGCACCTAGTGTGGCCATTGGGACATTGGATCCGCCTCTGAGAACACAGGGTTAAAAGCAGAGCTCTCCCCCTGAGAGGCTCTCTTTGGATTTCCAGCGGGAAAGAGTTTGGATCTCTCCCCCCATCCCAGCTGCCGGCTGGGCAGGGGGAGGGGAAGCCACGTGGCCATGAGGTAGGCCTGGCCCAAGGGTGGAGGAGAGAGAGAAGCACCGGGAGTTTGTATAGCCATGTAGCCATGTACCGGGCAGCCCCCCCCCCCCCCCCTTGGAGAGAGAGAGAGTGACCGCTGGTGCTGGGGATATCCTGTGCTGGCCGCACAACCCGCTGGTGGAGGAGGGGGGGGGATGCCGTGCAGCGATGTGTTCGGCCGCTTGTAAGAGCTTTTAACCCTTTTGTGGACGATGAAAACTCTGCAGAGCATTGACCTCTCCTGGAGGGGGATGGAGCAGAAAATGAAGAGGGAACTGAGTAAGAGTTGGAGGTCTGAGCAAGGGAGAGATCTGAAAAGAATAGAGAAGAACTCAGGTGGAAGAGATGATGGAGTAGCTTATGCTGGACTCTTCTTGTGTAGCCATGGACAGAGACATGTTTCCTTGTGATACAGAGACTGCATTCTGGGGGGAGGCAATGCCTCAGGACCAAGAGGGTTTGGTGTGGGTACCCCTCGGCCCCAGGGGGTGAAAAATATAGGAAGGACAGATGTCCCAAAGTTGAGACTGTGCCTTTTTGGAGTGGGACGAAACATCCTTAAAAGTCGATCCTAGAAGCAGCTCTGGTCCGTGTTTAGTGGTGAGAGTGCTGGACATGAAAGGAAGAGGTCACCATTGGCACAAGAAGGACTCCTCCTCTTGATGAACTGAGGATTGAGTATTCTGAAGGGTGGTGCCGGACCGAGAGTCGATGATTTGGGGGATGTATTTTACTGGGAATTTGGTGGGGAGGAGGAGGAGATCTATTTGTGAAGTTTTCATTTTCCTTGTGTGTTTCTTTTTTTTCCCTTTCCCTTGTAGCTTAGTTAATAATTTTTTTTTTTTATTTCCAAGTGGGAGCCTGCTTTGCTTATTCCTAGTCACATCTCACAGCAGAAACCAGGGAGAGGGTATTCTCATGGGGGCACTGACATTGTGCCAGTGTCAAACCATGACAATACTGCAACAATTTTGTCCCTTCCATTGGTACAAAGTGACTCAGCACTTGTTCAAGTGCTTGGCCAAACAGGTTTGGCAAGTCCATGAACCCGAGGCAAAGATGTCCATCTGAACTGCTGCTTTCGGTTGGTCTCCTGGTCTTCCCATTGAAATGCAAAATTATCTCTGCTGTCCTTGGCTAAAGGACAAGTCTAAAAGGCATCTTTCAAATAAATTATGCTCTACCACATGTCCTCGGTAGAGACATTATTTAACAAAGTGTAAGGATTCGAAACCGTGGGGAACAGTGTCTTAGTCTTTTGGTTCACAGCCATTAAATCTTGCACCAATCTGTAACTACTGTCTGTTTTCCGCACTGCCAATATTTGGGTATTATGTCTGGACATGCAAGGCTCCAATGTTTTTTTCTTTACCAGTTCTTCTATCACCGGTTTCAACCCCCCCCCTCCCTTCCATGGGAATGGGATACTGCTTTACCCTAATCGGGTTTCAGGCCTCTCAATTTCAATGTGGATTGGTTCTATGTCTAACCTCCCTGTTTCCCCTTGTGTGTACCAGACCTTTGTATCTATTTTCCCTTTGTCTTTGGTGGTGAGTTGGTACAAACTCACCTTGAGCTGGGATTCCTGTACCACTAGGCAGATTTCTAGTGTTACCATCAAATCCCTTCCCAGCAGATTATAATCTGCTTCTTCAACCAGTAGCATGTTTCCGATGCAAAGCTTGTTTTCTGATTCTATTTCAACATTTTTAATAACCGGAACCTTAAAAGGTTCCCCCTGTTGCCCTGATTACCATCATATTATCTTTGCTTATAGAGCATCCAAGTGGTAACCGCTGCACAGTGCTTTGCTCTGCTCTAGAATCTACTAGAAATAATACTTCTTGTTTGTGGGGTCCTATTTTCAACTTTATCAAGGGCTCCTTGGATGTTCTGGACCCAAAATTAAAAAGCCCCCGACACCTCTAATCTTCCTGAAAAATTTTCTCATCCTTGATTCTCTTCGGACAATCTCTTCGAATGTGGCCTTTTTGTTTGCAGTAAAAGCACTCTATGTTCTTTTTCTGGTTGTTTGGGTCCTTACCTTGGGAGGGGTTCTGTTTCCTTAGTGGTTGTTGGCTTTGTGCTGGTTTTGCCGATTCTCAGACCTGTACCTCTTTTTGTGCCTCCCTTACTGCAGCCACTAGCACCTTTGCTTGGATTTTCTGTTTTTCTTCATCTCTTCTCATGTAAACCTTTGTGCTTCTCTAAGCAAATCCTGCAATTCTCTATCCTGACAGCCCTCTATTTTCTCTAGTTTCTTCCTTATATCTTCCCATGATTTTGCCACAAATTGCATTTTCAGTAGGACAGCCCCAATTGGGGATTCAGGGTCTGTTCCCAAATACATTTGAAGGCTCTTTCTCAGCCTTTCCAGCCATTTGGTGGGTGTCTCATCCTTTCCCTGGCATTCCCCGAGTACTTTACTCATATTTTGCCCTTTCAGTACCGCCTCCCGTATACCTTGTATCAACATATTTCTGACGTTTATCATCTTCTGCCTGCCTTCCTCCGTCTGAGCGCTCCATGACGGTTTCTGGTCAGGCCACCTCTGGTCCCCTCTCTCTCTCAGGGGATTCCTCTGTTCCCAATCTCGGATCGAAGCTTGTCTTATCATTTCCCTCTCCTCGTTATTAAACAACGATCTTAATATGGCATTCAGGTCATCATAGGTATAGATGCTGGTTCCTAGAAATTCATCTAATCTTTCTGCCACCCCCAACGGATCATCCATCAGCTTCCCCATCTCTTTATTGAAAGCCCTGATGTCTCCGGTATTGATCGTCATGTTTATGAAGCTGAAAATTCCTGGAGCAGTTTGTACTTCCCGTAAAGGGAAGAGGTTGGGTTTCTCTTCCTCATCCTCACTATCATCAGTATTTACCTTAGTTGTGTTCGGTGAGCTGGGGGAGAGCTGGTTCTCCCCGTGGGGTGGGTTCGTTTCTCTTCTGTTTTTGCTGGTGGCAGGGGCTGGGACTGCTCCTGTGGGAGCTGAGGTGCTGAAGCCTGCTCTTGTGAGAGCGAGGCTTCTGGAGGCGGTATGGGCACCAGAGGTGCCTGGGTTTGCAGAGGACCCGTGACTGCGGGCACAGGGACCATGGCTTGCATGGGCTGGGGCGGAGGAATCAGATTGGAAGGCGGGAGGTTATCCAAAGGTTCCCATTCCTTGCCCCGGTTCACAGCATCCCTGCGTGTTCTTATCGGGAATAACCCTGAACTAGCGTTCCCCCACAGTCTGGCATATTCTATTTCCTCCAAGTCCTGGGGGTGCTTGCTGGCCACATTATCATATAAAGTTTTGCAAGTCCACCCCTCAAACGTGCCAAAAAGGGGCCAGACCAAGTACCTCCCGATCTCTCTGCCTCCCCATATCTCAATGCAAAAATGAACCATTCTCTGCTTAGATTTTTTCCCCCCTCTCGGGGTTGTCTTACCAATATTCCAACATCCGCCCCAATGGACTATCCCTTGGGATTTCAGGCAGAACTTTGTCTTGGGCCCTCGAAGGCTTTTCCTGGGGTTTTCCCGGAGCCTTACTCTTGTTCTGCCCCATTTTCTGGAAAATGATTTTTCCCAACCTTTCTTACTTTAAGTTTTCTGCTGGGATTCTTGGAAAGAATCCCGGGTCTCTATCCAGTACCGGTTTTATACTTGACGTCTGTTAAAAAAAACCTACCAGTTTACTTAGCCTCTCAGAGAACCGTTCCATGGGCTTTTCGGCTGGTAACAAGCTCTCTTACCTGAATCCCAGACCAGAAGGTTTACCAGCTCCCAAACCCCTGGGAACATCCCTTCCCTTCTGATCCAATTCCGTGATTGCACCCCTGAACTCCCCCCGAGTTTCAGGCTTCACGTGTGCAATGAGCCAAGGAGTCTGCTTCCTCCGCGACCAACCACTTCCCTCGCAGGAGAGTGGAACTGCGATCTTGGAGTCCACACTCGCTTTGTGATAATATCATGTCTCACACACATGCTTGATCACACTCCACTCAACCATGCGATACTCACGGTTCCTTTTTCCACATGGATTCTTTGTGCATGTAGACTTTTTCGAGTGAGAAGGCACCACGGCATCGGAGATCCCTCTCTAGATCGTTCCGAATTTCCCGAGAGCTCTGGGCCTGTTTTTATCCCCTCTTTGATTGTGGCTCTGGTTTTGGTTCGGAATCTGATTGGTTCCAAAGGTCCCCAATCCTGTCAGGCCGCTAAAATCAGCGGGGTGCCTCCTGACCAGAGAGGGGGTTCCCGGACCCCCAAATAAGATCACATCGGAGTCACCAGGATTGTTTTAAATGATCAACAAGAAAGCCAAATTAATAAATGCGAAAGATTTTGTTTTCACAACCAAAAATATGGTCCTTGAAAGCTACAGCCAAAGAGACAGCGTCGAGCCCGCGATCAGCACAGGGTGAACCTAGATCTGAATCTGACCTCTATTGCATCGGACCTCCCTCTGTTCACAAATGCCGTCTCCGGCGGGGCTGTTTTATACAGTTTTTTCTGCCTGAGGCAGAGGTGCCCCAATTTCTTTTGTCACCCCGCATATGTATGAAGCTTCTTTTTACTGTACAGGGCTGGACAATTGCTGTTTCTCGGGTGGCAGTGGGCGCTGATCATGTCAGGAGAAGTCCTGTATTAGGATGTATGTTTTTGATGACTTCTATTATCTTGATTGATGATACTTATCGAGTGCTGATCATTCTTGGGTGTTCCCGGAAGCCCATCTCCACACCAGCCACATCCTTTTTACTTGTTAATGAGGCATTCATTCCTGCTGCCACCAGGAGTTTCGCAACTTTGGTGTGGTAATCTGCCTCTGGGGAGTCGGTGGTCAGAGGTGCGTTGCATGTTTAATTTATTTTACAATTTTTATTTCATACATTTTCTATCTAAGCATGAATTACTTTACATTATATATTACACAAGTGTTGACACTTCTAAGGAAAACTTCAAATACTTGGAGATGACAGGATAGGTAAGTCACAGAGGTCTAAAAGCCAGGATGACAATTGAGACAGGGAGATAAAAGAGTAGTTTAAAAGCATGCAATTAACTCCTGCTTCTACAATACAGACATAATCCACCTGTGGTTTGGACTACTAATATTCAGAATGCAGATGTTTTGGAAGTAAAGTTGTGGAAGTGCATAAGTACAGTGATTCAAAGAAAATCACTTAACGGCATAACCTGTTAAGAAAGCATTCCTTTATTCAGTACTGGAACATGCTGGGGGTGTCCTTTTCCATAAACACACCTGCTTGGGCATTGTTCCCTCGGGGTTTTATACATTTTAATAGTCAAAGAATTCCCCAAGCCGCACTCAAAGTCTGTCCTCCTTGGTACGTAATAGGTACGTGATTAAAAATTCCTTGGATTTTTGGTCCTTTATGTTTTCGTGGAGCAAGATTGTCATCTACTGTCTCTTGGTCGGAACTGCATTCTTTATTTTGGGGTGTTTTATATGATTCCAGCGTCTTCCTCATCATGTCCTCTGCTTGAACTTCCATGCTTGTGCATGCGCTGTCCATCTGTGCTGACTTGTTCACCTCTTATCTTGGTAACGTGAGACTCATGCAATTAGCCTCAGCAAGGCAAAACTTATGAGTCTTTCATCTTGACAGGTTTCTACTTATTTAGTGTTCTGAAGGTCTTAGGGCACTGTAATCAAGCCACAGCTGGGGAGGTTTGCTCATCTTCTCAGTCCCTTGTTATCAACGTGAGGTAATAGTCTAAATAGCAATTAAAACAAAGATACGAATGGCGGTTATATGGTAAAACTGAGCTTTAGATTGAAAGTTACAAAGTTTAAGCAAAATCAAGGAAGTAAAACTAAATTATAAAATGAAAGTTACAATGTTTAGGCAAACTACAAAAACAAGTAAAAACAAGCTACCAAACTAGGCAAAAATACAAAATTCTTTGTTTAACTCCTTTCAACAGCTAAGATATATGATTTCTGAGTCTGATTCAGGTAGGATAGCACATTGAGGTAAAATATAGGTTTAGCACCATCTAACAGGACATGATGGTGAAGGAGGAGGTGAGTTGCGGCATAAGGACTTTACAATTAAAAGTTGTAAAGCAGGTATGTTTTATTCCAGCTGGAACAGATGGGGGATATTTCTACCAAAGACGTGCGTACATGGCTAAGACAGGTTTCAGGTTTAAATACACATTGATCCTCCAAGCTCACACCTCCCTGCCCGCCTATTGCGGGTAAACCAGGACTCCTGAACAACTGACCAATATGATCAAGCAGAAGCCGTTCATTGTTTACATTACACACACTTTTATAGATTCTACAAACTACTAAGATCACACTTCTTGATTGGTCCCTTTGTCTTGTTCTCTCGTTCTCTGCCTCCATTTCTCAGCATCCGTGATTGGTTAGCATGCAGGTGTCCTACAGTACTCTGTTATCTAGTTCTTGCAATCCTGGTATGCCGTTTCTCAGCTTCTTTGTTCTTATTTTAGCACAGCTGATGTCTTAGTAACCTTGATGAATTCCACAGTGCCTGGAGAAAATTCTGATAAGAACAGTTACAAGTGGTATGGGTTGTGCACACTGAGGCCTAAGTTGTTCAGATACATTGCTACAATTCCCCCTTCTTCTTCTTGCACCAGCCAGACCCTCTTTACTGTATTCTCTACTAAGCAGGTCACCAACTTAATTATGCATGGAATAACACAAAGCAATAAAATAATGACTACTAATACTAACAAAGTTCCCTTTACAATATCTTTCAACCATCCGGTTATTCCCCATCCCTTAAACCGTTCATCCAAACCCCAGTCATTCACAGTCAATTTCTTCATGTTATCTTGTAGTTGTTTGAGTTTCTTGTGAATGGATGCAGAATGGTCAGAGAGGTTCATACAACACATTCCTTCAAACTCCTCACAGATTAAAAAGGCACCTGATGGAAGCTTTCTTACAGTCACATTTGCACCAGCACTGCCAGGATAAGTCCAATTGTGGGAGTATTCGGTCACATTCTTATACTATGGAGAATTGGGATTAAGAATGACACTATTATTTTTGGGACGTGGGACTAGGACATTGCTCATATTAGTTGATTTTGGGTTTAAAAAGTAGTTAAAAAAACAAGTAATAATTTCCAGGTACCGAGCCTAGCAAGTCTAGTTCTTGAGGCTCTAGTCCACTTTCACTCAGTAACTGTGTTGTCATACCTGCTTGGAAGCCCTCGCCATTTGGCTTAATCCCCAACCTTTTGCACATGTCCAATTTTGTACCACCGCTGGTTATGTTACACCATCAATTCTCCGTGTTCGGCCTACTGGCTTCCGCGTATGGTTTTCCTCCAGCTTCTACCCATTTTGCAAACTCAGCAAAGCCACTTATTGGGATGCCAATTTAAAAATGTATGGAAAGGATCTCCTGGCATGGCTAAGGATAAAGAAAAGGAATCTACCCCGGTAGCATTGGCCCAAGTAAGCTACATATTCTGTCAATGCCATCCTGGTGGGTTAATTTAGAGAAGCACCCAGCACTCCAACCCCCACAGCCAACCAATGTGAAAAGATCAGCCCCAGCAAGGAGGCAAAACCACAAGCTCCTCCACCAAGTGAGCCGGAGTCTGAAAAACAAGATGGAAGCAAAAAGAGCACCGACAAACCCAATCCAAAGCTGAGAAGAAACACAGCACCCCACAACAAGGATAGACAACAACACTCCATGAAGAAAAAGGCCAGAGAGTTCATCCACCATCCAGAACAAGGACCCCTAGAAAACACCAAAAAGCCCAAACAACCCTGCCTCCCACACAGCCTGCATGGCCACAACCCACAGGCACCAGGATGCATGAAAAGGAAACAAGCCCAGTGCTTCCTGAGGTTTATGGGGAATTAACTGTTATTCCTGTTACTTGGAATAACACCACCCAGGTATTGAACTTTTGGGTGTTCCGAGGTCTGCACTCTCCACAACTTGGGAAACTTCCTCCTCTAAACTCACAGCTATCTAATCCATGCTCCACATATTCTAATCTCACCCAAGGATAGCAAAAGTGTCCACAGTTCTGAGGGCAATGGATGTTTTCAGGTGGCGCTGATTGATTAGTTCACTACAATTACCTACTAACCATAGATGATTCATAACATGAACTGCTTTCAGCACTCTGTTCTGTGGGCTCAGCCCATCTGTTGGGGAAGATGAAACAGGAAAGCCTTAAAAATATGATTGCCTGGCAAAAGATTTTGAGAATATGGAAACTATATGCGAGACTGAAATGAAAGCAAGCTTTGAGATACCAAGCCTTAGTTACTGAACAACTGGAAAACAATGGTATGGCTGGCTGAAGGTAATCTCCTTTTGATTAAACAATACCCTCTGCTTGCAGAGAGGTCCAAGAGTCAGAGCAGACCCTACTAGCTTGGCAGAAGGAGTCCAAAGAGTAGTTTTTAGGGTTTAAAATGTAACACAGTATGGTAATGTAATGATTCTTATAGGCTGTATGTAAATGCTATAAGATTTGTATCTTGTACTAGATTGGTTAGTGAAAATTAGAATATTCAGCACAGAAGAAGATTTATTGTATTGTAACGGGAACTTCGTCCTGTTTTACTCTTCTTCCGTCCTCTCTTTCTCTCTTATTCTTTGCTCTCTCTCTCTCTCTCGGGCTCCTCTTTGGGGCCTGTTCTGAGCTGCAGCTGGCAGCTCCAAGCAGGGCCCCTGCACCCACGCCCTTTGCAATAAACCGCAAGTTCCAAGACCTGGCTTCAGAGATCTCTCGTCTCCGTCCGTCCTGACCGTCCTACCCACCGTCGCTCCTACACCCATCCTCCCTCATTTCTTGTTTATCAAGCAATCCTTTCAGTACCTGCTGTGTCCCTTCACCTCAAGGATTTCACTGAGCCATTTGCCTTTGCCCTGCCAAGTAAGGCCTGCTTTAAAAGTTTCATTGACGGGCATCAGTAAAAACCATGAGGCCTTCTACAGGTTGCTTTAATAGCCAAGGCAGTTCTTCCACCCGTTGATGCAAATAAAAAGGCTTATGAGGGGGAAAATGAGTGCTAATATGACCTGGAAAGTTCAACAATGCCCATTGCAAGGTGTCTTACATAGCTTTGATGATCTTTTCTGGTATAGGCCAAATTTCGTCTGGTACACTGACCAAGCAAGTAGAGAATGGATTTTCTGGAGTAGCAGTAGATAAACACAAAGTATCTAAACCTAAAACATTAACTAAAGTCACCCAAACATTTGTTCTAGGTAGGCTAACCAGTAAAGTTGCACTACTAAGAGCAAATGAGGCCAAAAAGCAGAAGTATAACATTCGATCAAACTCCATATTTCCCTTAAGCTATCAGCTAACAAAAATTCTACAACCCTACTGATTCTCACACTTATAAAGGCCACAATTTTCTGTGGTTGAAGCACAAGACGTCAGGTGCAAGTCGGAAACTCCATGCAATTCACGTCCGTGTGTTCTCCTCTCTGCTTATGGAGTGGTCAGCATTTCCTTGCATTTGATAGGGTCTCATGCTCTTCGTGGAAATTTACCCAGACTCCATACCTGGAGAAACACAAGCAAAACTCACACCCCTGCAGGGACTGGAGGATTTTCTTAAAATCTTAGAAGTGAAAAATGGGCTGTAATACAAGAAACAAAATATTGATTAGTTCTGCTTTGCAAAATTATATAGAGATAGATAACGACATAAGTTGTCACCACTAACACCCTTTGATTATTAGCATGAGGAAACACTAGAGCAAAACAATGCATGTAATGAAGAAGAAACTGACAGCAATTATGAATTAATCAGACAATACACCTAATCAATAACACATGTGAAATTATGTAATTAATAAACATTATAACACTGAACCATTATCCCAGAGTCTGCAACAGCTGATAAATCTCAAATCAATGGAGAATTGGAAAATCATGTCTGGAGAACGATTCCCCAAGCTCACTTTTAAGTAGGTTCAGCTATCATATTAACAAGGTCAAATTGTCAAGTCAAAGCGACTTAAATCTAGTTTTGATGCAGAAAACACCTGGGTTTGTTGTTAAACATCCCATCCAAGTAGAATTAGGGCCTGGCCACAGCCCAAACTCTAATTGGTGGTTGTCTTTTAACACATTTTAAAACAAGGCTCTTAAGAATAACAGTCATGAGTAAAGACATTAATTGAATCCCTCTGCAGTTTCCTTCAGGATAAAGATGCTTCAAACATAGCAAACCTCTAACCTCTTCTTCAAAGACCTGAAAGTGGTCACAGACAGGATTGTGAGCCTGGATCTAGACACTGAGAGTGTGAAGGTGGAGGAAATGCAGATGCATGAGAGACTGATTACCCAGTATGAAACCCAGAAAAAAGAAATTAATGTTGCAGCTGGACTCTATAAAGTGCTTTTGTCATAACTGAGGAAAGCTACAAGACTAGCACTCTGGAGGAGGCTTTCAATTAAGCTCAAATATCTTTTCTTAGAACTCTGAAAAATACTTAAAATTATGAGACAACATGAGATCAAACCATAAGGTTAGTGTAGGGACCAGCCAGAGAGTTAACCTGGTCTAAGAGATGCATTAACAGCTAGAGAACAACAATAACAAAAAAGGTAGGATCCTGAAATGACACGTGTCTTATAGGTGATCACGAAAAGAGATGACAAAGCTGGCTGGCTGATGGAAGCTGGCTGTAAATACTATAACAATACCTTGTAAATAATTCTTATCAAAAAAATCAGTGAATTCGCATTATACAATCAATATAACAGCAGAAAATGTTTGAAGTAGTTAAGACAACATTTTTTAAACATTCATGTAATATTAATAACAGTTACTATTTATCAAAATCACCTATAAAAGACAAAAACAGCAGAGACTGTAATGAAGAATAGAAATGTCGATGAAATTGATGATGTAACAAACTGCATCTTCTTCCACTCAAACAGGTGTTTGTTAGCATCTCATCTCAGCTGTTTCAATCAGAGCTGTCTTATCTCTCTAGAAAAATAACTACATATCTTACAATTTAGACAAATAACTTTTAACAAAACCTAGGATAAGTTATATTAAACAACACTTAAACTTGGAATGAATGAATTCTGATAGCAAGAAATAGTAAACCTAATTTTAACAGAATATCAAAGTGGCAAGATGTAACTTAAGAGTACTTAGACTTAAATGTAGTGAAACTTAACTTTGCTTGATCTTATCAACACTCAACTTATTGAAAGTTATTATCTATAAACATTAAAGTTCCCTAAGTGTTCTGTCTTTGGAGAAATTTCAGATGGTTGTCACTGGAAAATACTTTTCCCAGTAGAAGATGTCCATCTATGTCATATTTAGAACAGCGCTGATTTGCATGGTGTTTTCCCTTTTTGCATCTAAGACATTGATTAGGTTACTTTATATTTTTTGTGGGCTCTGAGTGATATTTGCCAGTCTTCTTCATCTCTGAAGCATGTTTTGATGGCTTCTGTTTGCATTGTGGCAATGGTTTGCGTGAGGTGGTCTATGGATGAAATTAATGACTCAGATATCCATGTTATTATTTTTGTATATGTGCCCTCTGGGTTTCCTGCTGGTTGGGTTTGCAGAATTGCTTTTTCTGAATGAGCACTTGATTTAAAATTCAAAGAGCCTCTGGTATCTGGAGGAAATAAAATGGTTTCTTTCTTTAGATATGGTTGAGCTGCATTCTATAGATTTGTTTCTTCTGTCGGTGCTCCTGTAGAGAACTTTTTGTCGACCCTTTTCTTGCAATAATAGAAGCGGCCAGAGGTGATGCTGTAGTTGGAGGTCGGTAGTCTCGATGGTTATAAAATGGCGTCTACCGCACTGCGCATGCTCGGCACAGGGGGCCGCCTTCTTGTACGTCACTTTTCTGTAGGGGGCCGCCATTTTGTTGTACGGCAACTCCCTGTAAGGCGCCGCCATTTTGTCCCAACGGAGCATGCCTGTCATATATGGTCAAATTGTCAAGCCAAAATGACTTGAATACATCTGCTTCACATGCCCAATAGTGATATAAGAGATCTTGGCACAGCCTTTCGGGTTTTGGGACCGGGACACCCGGTTTTTCGCCCGAATTTTCAGTTAAAAGTTCAGGGAGGCTGCTGCCTTTTTCAGGACTCTTATTGCCGACGCTGTTATATTCACGCATAAAGTCGAGGGAGTCATCCTTCCCTCTCAGGGATCCCTCCCTCTCCTCCGGTGTAATATTACAAGCGGCCAAAGGTGGTGTTAGCTAGGTAGTCGGGGTCAAAGATGGCACCTGCTGTTACGCAGGAGAAATTCCAGAGATAGCTTTGCTAGCTTTGCTGTTTAACGAAATCTCATTAATTACAGGGCACGTTGAAAACAAAGCAGCTGCAGCCTTATCTTTCTTAGTAGGAATATAAAAAAAGCCGAATATGAACAGAGTCCCAGAGTTCAGAGAAGTTCTTAATTGCCCGGAGTAGTAAATCTTCGAATCGAGAATTTAATCTTACCAGAGTCTTTAGTTTAGTATAAACGCCCCTTTGTTCTGAGACATCTCAAGCCGTGCCTGAGCTAGCCGGGCTGCGGAGCCAGCGCGGGCTGCCTCTCGCTCCCGCCGCACTCTCTCCTTCTCAAAGCGGCACAAGCTTTTGCATTTGTATATCTGCGATTTGCATTCGACAACCCGCCGCGGTGGCTGGGCGGCAGTGAGTCAGACGGCGAAGGGGGTAGCGGGGGAAAGATTCGCCCTCCCATCGCTGTTGTTAACTCTTCAGGGGATACCACGGGACACCCCGTGCGTAAACCCGGTGCCGGAGGAAGGAGCGGCAGATCCACCTCCACCCCCTCCGGTTCCAATGCAGACTGCGGACCCAGTGCGGCATGTAGGACCGCGTTGTTATTGTCTGAGACTGCCTGTTGGGCCTGCAGCTCCGGCTCCGCGGGTGCAGAAGGGGGTATTACTGGGTCCTCCCCCGCGAAAAACTCTGGGGCATATGCTGGAAAAGCCATCGCGGGATCGTCTGGCTCTAGGGCTGCTGCTGCTCCGGCTGCAGCTGTCCTCTCTGCTTTTAATTGTTTTAAAACTGTTATCATTCATTTCCATGTTGTACTCAATCCCTTAGTGTCTTTGAACCCGTCGCTGATTGCATCCCAAAGGGCCATCCCGAGCTTTTCCCACTCAGAGGTATCGAATATGCTTTTAGGGTTAGTAAAAAACCCTTTCTCCTGACCCCATTTTAGCAATTTTTTCAAAACTTCAGGGTCATGTTTAACCTCTCTCCTAGAGAGAATATGCTGGAGGACTGTTAGAGCAGCCTGCTCTTCCTTTGACAGCACCTTTCCCATCCTCCAGCCCCCAGTCGCTCACCTGTGCTGGTGTAACAGCTGCAGCTTAAACAAATTCTTTCCGGAGCTGTTTTCCTGGCGCATTCTCCTTGCTCTGTTGGAGTCGTCCTCCGATTCCCCCCGCCCCTGCAGTCCAGCTGCGGTGGTCTCCGACCAGGGCCCCTGCCTTTTCACTCAGTAGGATTGCCTTCAGAGTCCAAAGGGTCTAACTCCCCTTTTAGAGTCTAAAAGTTTCGATCTACTTCATTAACACGTTCACTATCACGTCGTGCGTCACCACTATATTGCAGGTAAACCAGGACTCCTGAACAACTGACCAATATGATCAAGCAGAAGCCGTTCATTGTTTACATTACACACACTTTTATAGATTCTACAAACTACTAAGATCACACTTCTTGATTGGTTCCTTTGTCTTGTTCTCTCGTTCTCTGCCTCCATTTCTCAGCGTCTGTGATTGGTTACCGTGCAGGTGTTCTGCAGTCCTCTGTTATCTAGTTTTTGCGATCCTGGTATGCCGTTTCTCAGCTTCTTCGTTCTTATTTTAGCACAGTTGATGTCTTAGTAACCTTGATGAATTCCACAGTGCCCTGAGAAAATTCTGATAAGAACAGTTACAAGCGGTATGGCTGGAGCACACTGGGGCCTAAGTTGTGCAGATACATTTCTACACCCACCCATTCCCTGCCCACTCTCCGCCTCCTTGCACTTCACATTATAATTAGTCTTCTGTGGTGCCATGCCCCCTGGGGGTCGTGGGCAGGGGTCTTCTTGATGAAGTAAGAGGTCTTCCTCAGGTGTTTGCTGCTTGACCTTGTCTCTGGGCAGGTGCGGTGGAGGTTTGGCTTTCTCTCAGGTCAGTTTGCCCTGGCCAAAACTAGGAGCCTGGTTCTTGCTGGCTCCTTAAGCAAAAGGTTCTGCTTTATGGGTTTCAATAACACCTGAGTCTTGCTTTGCTGAGTTTTCTTATCTTTATGGCCTTCACCTAGCAACTAAATTCTTATGTGTTCTGTTACAAGTTGTTTCTACCTAGCAAATTACATTCCTGTTACAAACTGTGTTCTGTACTTTTGCAAACTCGCTAAATAAGCTATATATATTTTTTTGTTTTTCTCCACCTGCCCAAGTACATTATATGATTCTAAAATTCTGAATTTTCATAAACATACACGTTTCCCATCTCAGAGGTAACAAGATGTTTGGGGTTAGACAAGTGCTAATCTGCAACAGATGGTCAATAGTTTTGAATTTAAAATATGAGCATTTAGTTGTCTTTCTTCTTGCCGCTGTTTTACTGATCTGACTTTTACAGTTTCCTCAAACTTTTATGAAGAACATATGGGCCACAGAAATGGAAACAAAGGATTTTCTTAACCTGAACAGTATGGGGCGGGGTGGTGGTGGTGATGTTAAACAGGATAAGAAAACTCTTTTGGTTTTTGTTCAGAATTGTGGAAAATAGCATAGATACCTGTAGAATTCAAGATGTTTTTAGAAAAGCAGAAAGTAGTTAAAGCAATACTTCCAATGTGAGTTAATTCGGCATTGTCATCCTAATTCAGAGACTTTTCCAGTACATTGCTCTTAGTTTGAGAAGCTGCAGGTTGCAACTATCTGAGCTTGATAGGTTTCATATGAATCAGAGGTCTTGAACAGCAAATTAGTTTGTGTGGAATTTTTTTTTATTGGGTTTTTTGTTTGTTTTCCTCTTAAAATAAGGAATAGTATGGACAGTACTGTGTGTGGTGGTTTCACCCTGTCTGGATGCCAGGCACTCACCAAAGCCACTCGGCCACTCCCCTCCTCAGCTGGACGGGGGAGAGGAAATATGACAAAGGTTCACGAACTGAGATAAGGATGGGTAAAGATCACTCACTGACTGATTCCCGTCATGGGTAAAACAGACTGTTCTCTGAGGTTTTCTCTTTTGCTGTGGTATTGTCCTGGATACAGAATAAAGGAGGGGTGGAGTTTCTAGCACTGTTTAATTCCATACCACCTACATCATGGCGGGAGCATGGTTTCAGCAGAAAACGATGAGCCGCCGGAAGTTCGTGCAGGTTTACCTCCATTGGGGAAAAGGGTAGACTGGTTCCTTAAACACGTGGCAAGTGGTAACTGTTGCTGAAGCTGCAAAAAGGGGTAACCGCTGCTGCAGCCACAGAATGATGCAACTGCTGCTACTGCTGCAGCCGCCGAGAGCCCCGCCACAAGACACAGTGCCCACCAGGGCTGCCGCCAGGACAACCGCCACCCTGGGGGGAGGGCGCCCCCTGCATCGGGACCACTGCTGCAACCGAGAGAGCCACTGTTTTGGCAGCATAGCTCCTCTTCGGACTAACTAGGTTTCCAGGTACTGTGTAGTCCACTGCGGGGGGGGGGGGGGGGGGGGGCGGGAAGGCGCCATTGTTGTCTTTTGTTTTGGCCCGCGAGGCCTTGGGGTGATTGCCTTTTAGTATGTTAATCATCCTCTTTTTTTGTGTGCTTGTCTATTAATCTTGTTGCTGTTACTGTGCGGGAGATCAGGAATCCTGGACAACTAACCAATGTGATTAAGCAGAAGCCACTTTATTGTTTACATTATGTTCTAGTCATACATTCTAACGTCTATCACGCATTCCTTGATTGGTGCCTCTGTCTTGTCCACGCGCTCTGCACGCACTTTTCAGGATATGTGATTGGTTACAGTCTAGGTGCTTCACCGCCCTCCTTTATTTAGTTCTTGTGGTCTTGGCATTTTGTTTCTCAGCCTCTTCTTTCTTAATTTAGCACAATTTATGTCTTAGCAACCTTGTCGAATTCCAGAGGGTGCTGATAAGAATAACTAAAAGCGGTTTGGCTGGAGCACACTGTGGCCTAAGCTGTGCAAATGCATTGCTACAATTCCCCCTTCTTCTTCTTGTTCTTGCACCCGCCAAACCCTTTTTACTATATTTTCTGTCAAGCAAGTCACCAATTTTATTATGCATAGAGTAATACAAAGCAGTATAATAATGACTAATAGTAATAATAAAGCTCCCTTTACAATATCTTTCAACCATCCAGTTATTCCCCATCCCTCAAACCACTCATCCAAACCCCAGTCATTCACAGTCAGTTTCTTCATGTTATCTTGTAGTTGTTTGAGTTTCCTGTGAATGGATGCAGAATGGTCAGAGAGGTTCATACAACACATTCCTTCAATATCCTCACACCCGCACCCATGTGTTAATAGCAAAAAATCTCTAACGGCTCTATTTTGCAGTGTGCCGTGTCTAATACTATCTACATCAGTGAGCATCTGATTTAAAATAGCTGAAGTTATGTTTAATTGTTTGGCTGTCCAGCATCCCCGCTTGTTACGCGTAGCCAAAGCTTGAGCAGCAGCAACACCCGGAGTAAGGAATGATGCTATTATTCGTCCTGAAGCGCCCCAAAACTCTATGTGATTTTCACAATCAGGTCCCAAAGTTGTGATTGCTCTTTTAGTTCTCTTGTTATGTCCCGCTCTCCAAGTAGTCTGATTCAGCATTTCACACATGCTAGGGGCAAACATGGTTAGTTTTCCTGAGTAACAAAGACCACCAAACTAATTACTCGGAATTGCGGGCCATGTCCTATCCCCACAGATTAAAAAGACACCTGATGGAAGCTTTCTTACAGTCACATTTGCACCAGCACTTCCAGGATAAGTCCAATTGTGGCAATATTTGATCATGTTCTGATGCCATGGAGAATTGGGATTAAGGATGGCACTATTATTTTTGGGTCATGGGACTAGGACGTTGCTCATATCAGTTGGTTTTGGGTTTAAAAAGTAGTTAAAAACCAAGCAATAATTCCCAGGTACCGATCCTAACAGGTCTAGTTCTTGAGGCTCTAGTCCACTTTCATTCAGTGATTGTGTTATCATACCTGCTTGGAAGCCCTCACCGTTTGGCCTAATTCCCCAACCTTTTGCACATGTCCAATTTTGTACCACCTCTGGTTATGTTACACCAGCGATTCTCCGCACTTGATCTATTTTCTCCCACATATGGCTTTCCTCCGGCTCCTACCCATTTTGTAAAACCAGTAAAAGTACTTATTGGGATGACGCTGTTGAGTCAGGGACGGAATGAATGACTCCAGTCATCGGAAGGCAAAATAGAATTTGTTTATCAGGAAGAAGTTGCGACTTTTATAGTCTGACTCGCTAAGCTGATACCTGATTGGTCTCAAAGTGAAAACCTCTCACACTATTGGTGAACTATGAATAGCACACTGGAGAACCATATCTACGAATAATGGTTACAGAAAGAGAGATAATAATTTTTAAAATTCTTTCCTCTAAATTTCCCACAGCTTCTACACAGTTTCCCAGGATTTTCCTGGGAGAACCATGTCTGTCTCTGTTCAGAGGATGTAGCAGCCACAAGGCCTGCAAGGCCTCCCTAGCGGTCAGTTGCCTAAGATAAGAAATGCCTAGTCACGATGACTGGACCAAAGAAGCCCCTCTTCCGCCTTCGGACCCTCGTAATCTCTCTGTAAGACGATAGGTCATATTCACCTCGACCCTTACTATTGGACTGTTTCCCAAAACCCCTATACCCTATATAAACATCCACTTCTGCCCAGTTCTGCCCTTTGCAGAAGCTGCCAATAAAGACACCTCTGTGGAACCTCATACAGCTTTCTCCTTTCTCTCCCTCCGTCTGCTGAGCCACTTAGCAAGCAAAGAGCAGAAATCACTAAAGAGCTGAATTCACCAAAGAGCTGATCTCACTTAAGAGTTGAGCTGCTTGCTAAGATTGCCTGCGGCTGGGAGCCTGCCTGAGGGACCTGGACAGGTTCTGCTTAGCAGGACTTAGCTATCTGGACACCTACGTCAGCTGGGGTCGGAGAGACCCCGAAAACCCCCGCCATAATAAGAGGATCTGTAATTACTACAATTGGGATACCAATTAAACATGTGCAGAAAGGATCTCCTGGCATGGTTAAGGATAAACAAAAGGAGTCCACCCCAGTAGCACTGGCCCAAGTAAGCCACATATTCTGTTGATGCCATCCAAGCGGGTTAATTTCTTCTGTACTACAGATGTTGCCACATATTACAAGTAACAGAGGGAGACCCCCAAAACCCCGTACATCTAATTTAAGACTATTTTTCATCCTGATCATTGGTAAAAAACCCTTCCCCTATGAGATCAGGGATAAAATCCAAACTGACGGTGCTTCTTGCTCTTTGCACCCTTCTCCTATTCTGTCTTCTCTGTTTCTTCTCTTCCCACTTCTGCTTTGTTTGTTCCCACTGATCTGGTCTAACTCCCCAAGTCCCAGGGATAAGTATTCCTTTCCCACATTCAATAGCCTTGATCTCATTCTCTCTCTCCTTTTGCTCGAGCTTTTGGCGTTCGTTATGAAACCACCGAATAGCCTGCCCCAATTGCTCCTGAGACTCAAATAAGTTCAGCGCTTCTCAACAGGTTTCAGGGGAATTAACTGTTGTTCCTGTCGTTTGGGATAACACCACCCAGGTATTGAATTCTTGGGAGTGCCAATATCTGCACTCAATACACCTCTGGAAGCTTCCTCCTTTGTACTGACACCACCTATCTAATCCACACCCCACACATTCTAATCTCACCCAAGGATAGCAAAAGCATTCACAGTTCTGAGGGCAATTGATGTTTTCAGGTAGCGCTGGTTATTGGTTCATTGGTGGTACTAGGAATCAGTGTCCTTCTCAAGCCTGGGGCGAACCCATTTCATTGGTATCCTTCAGGGTCCTTTGCCTGTAATGACACAAGCATAACCCTTACCCCACATTAATAAATCTGCAGGTCCTTCCCATAACCCTGTCATAGGATTTTTAAAACGAATTTTCGGTCAGTGCTGTATCAATTCAGAATCTTGCTGCAAACCTGAGTAATGTGTTAATGCTGGTGGGTTACTGCGGATACCTAGTAACCATAGATGATTCATAACATAAACTGCTTTCAGCACTCTGTCCTGTGGTGTCAGCCCATCGTCCCCCGTTTTTTGTTTATCAAGCAGTCCTTTCAGTACCTGATGTGTCCTTTCAATGATAGCTTGTCCTGTAGAGTTACCTGGAATACCTGTACTATGCTTCACTCCCCAACGAGCCGAGAAATCTTGGGTCCATCGGGCTATATATCCTGGTCCATTGTCCGTCTTGATTTCCTGCGGCAAGTCCATTACGGCAAAGCAGCCTCACAGGCATCGAATGACAAAACGAGATCCTTCGCTTGTCATAGGAGTGGCCCAAACCATGGCAGAAAAGGTGTCTATGGTTACATGAATACGTTTAAAGCGACCAATCGGGGCGTAGATAGTTACATCAGTCTGCCATAACTGCAAGGGCCCCAGGCCACGAGGGCTGACCCCAGGAGCCAATCCGCCAATCATGCCCTGGCATTGTGGACCAGTTGTGACAATTCCTTGAGCATCCTACAGCGATATTCCAAGTTGTTTGTGTAAAACTTTTGTGCTTTGGTGAAAAATCTCGTGAGCCCTTCTGGCCTGGCCAAACTTATCAATGTTAGGAGAAGCAGAGGCCCAGAGTGGTGCCACCAATTGATCAGCCTTCTCGTTTCCTAAGGCCAGGCCTCCCGTCAATCCAGAGTGACTCCGCATATGGGTAATAAAATAATCCTGCTTGCGAAAATTAAGTAACTGCCACAGTTGCAAAAAGACTTGCCACAGCCACTGGTTCTGAATTTCCTTCAGTAATGCTCGCTCCATGCGCTCAACAACACCTACTACGTAGAGAGAATCAGAAACAATGTTAACGGGATCATTTGGCCATTTTTTAAACACCTTGATAACTGATAACAGCACATAACTCAAGAACCTGTAAAGAGTCTCCTGGTCCTTCAAGGATTTCACTGAGCCATTTGTCTTTGTACTGCCAAGTAAGACCTGCTTTAGAAGTCTTTCGACTGGCATCAGTAAAAACCGTGAGGCCTTCTACAGGTTGCCTTGATAGCCAAGGTAGTTCTTCCACTTGTTGATGCAGAGAAAAAAGCTTATGAGGGGGAAAATGAGTGCTAATGAGACCTGAAAAGTTCAACAATGCCCATTGCAAGGTATCTAAATTCTGTAATGACCATTGCAAATAATCCTTTGTTAATGGGAGAAGAATATTTTGGGGTTCCATTCCTGCAATTTCCAATGTCCACTTCCATGCCTTGATCACAATTTTTGCTATAGCCTCCATTCGCGTGGTCAAGGATTTTTTCAAATTAAATGGTAAAAACACCCATTCCAAGATTTGTAGTGGCTGTTTAGCCTGGCCTTCCCACTGCATTAGTATAGCCATTGCGTGTTTTTCTTTATTCAGCACAGCCACGGACAATGGCAAAGTAGAGGACCAATGATCTGAAAAGGAATTACCCAATTTTGTGGCAATTTGAGTCAGAGCCTTCTGTTTTTCAGTCAGTTCATGCAGCACATTGGCCTGATTTCCCCCCTTTAATAATGGCATTAGGGGCTCAAGGTCTTCATTAGTTATGCCACAAGTACTACGAATCCACTGTATGTCCCCAATTAATTTTTGAACATCTGATAAAGTCCAAATTTATGTACAAATAGTTAATTTTTGGGGCCGAATTTGGGCTTCAGTGATAAGCATACCCAAATATTTCCATGGGGCCTGTTGTTGGACTTTTTCAAGGGCAATTTGAAGGCCTGCCTCTTGTAATTGTTGCTGTAAGGCAGGTAGCAGGGTTGCTGTATCTAGGTGTTCTCCTGCTATAAGAATATCATCCATGTAATGATAGATAAAATACTGTGAGTATCGTTTTCTCAGCAGGGCTTGCACCCAGGCAACATACAGTTGGCACATCATGGGAGAATTTCGCATCCCTTGTGGCAATACAACCCATTGATACCTCTTTGCTGCTTCTGCCTTGTTAATGGATGGCACTGAGAAGACAAACTTCTCACTGTCGTCCTCATGCTGGGGGATTGTGAAAAAGCAATCTTTGATGTCGATAATTAACAGTTGCCAATTGACAGGTAACATTGATAGCCAGGGTAGGCGGGGCTGCAGGGGTCCCATATCCTGCATTACGGAATTAATGGCTCGAAGGTCATGTAATAACCTCCATGTTCCTGATTTTTTTGGGATTGTAAAGATGGGTGTGTTCCAGGGGCTCATGGAGGGTATGATATTCCCCCCTTTTTCAATTGCTCATCAACCAATTCATTAACATGGACAAGCTTTTCCTTAGACAGTGGCCATTGATCAACCCAGATTGGTGTCTCTGTTAACCATTTTAATTTTAGGATTGGCTGCCCTTCAATGGCCACCACTAAAAACCCTCATTGGTGAGACAGAAACCCATCTTGCTCAATGCGTCCTGTCCCAGCAGCCAGATTGTTGTATTCATCACATCACATAAGGTCTCACCTGAACACAGATGTGCATCTTCATCAACCCACAGTTAAGAATGTTTTACTAATTCGAGTCATTTGCATGGATCCCACCCCCGTAACTGGTGTTCCCAGGGTATTCAAAGGCCATGTTGCAGGCCATGCAAACAAGGGAACAATGGTGACATCTGAACCCATGTCCAGCAATGCGGCTTTTGTCATGAGAGTTCCTCCATTGGGATGCTGAAAAGTAATAGGTTTAACTGGTTTTGCTCCAGATAATGGTAACATAAACATGACCTGAGGGGTTCCCGTTAACCCAAAAACCTCCATTCCCCCTCAGCATGACCCCTTGTCTAGGAACCTTGGCCTTAAAAGGAACTAACTGTGCCAATCCTGTGCCTTTTGGAATGTGGATGGGTGGCTTCAACATTTGCACCATTATCCCAATATTGCCTAAATAATCTGCATCAATTAGTCCAGGCCAAACAAAAATGCCTTGCTTTGATGTGGATGATCTCCCTATCAGCAGGGCACTAAGTCCATGCCCTAAGGGTCCGTTCGCTGTTGATGGGATGACCTGTGCATCAATGTTTTCCAGGGTTGCTTCTATTGCTGTATCCAAGTCCACTCCTGCAGATCCTGCTGTTGCTGAGTGGAGGATGTCCAGGCAGCTGCCTGGTTGTGGGGGAGCATTTGTGTCATTGCACGTCCCCCCCTTCACGCGCTGTTTTCTGTTTCCCTACGGTGTTCCATCTTTCTTGCATTTCAACTGACATTCTGGGTCGATGACCAAATTTATCACATCTATTGCAGTTTCCCGTGAAACCAGTAGATGTCGATGTTGCCTTACTTTTCTTCACAGCTTTAGCTCGGCACTGGGCTTTCTAGTGTCCAGGTCTACCACAGCTGAAACATTTCAGGCTAGAGTCGCCTTTTCCTTGCTGTACCAGTGGTTTAAGGGCAACTGCCATCACTTCTGCTAGGTAAGTGACTTTTTCCCTCTGGAGTTCCCACCCTAGAACAAGCTTCTATCATGTCCACCAAGGTGGCAGTTCGAGGCAAGGTCTGCAAGATCCTCTTACAGGTAGAGTTTGCGTTATCCACTGTCAGTTGCATCCCCAGCATGCCTTTTACATCTGAAGACATTCCCGGAACTCGATCAATTGCATCTCTAAGGCGATCTAGGAAACTCATAAAAGTCTCTTTTGCCTCTTGCTTAATGGTTGTATAGGATGGTGGTGGAAGTCCCATGTCTGGGACAGCATGGAATGCTTCCCCTGCCAGCTTCTGAGACTGTTGCAAAAGTGCTGTATGTAAACGTGCCTGAGTTTGTGGGTCAGCAAAAGGCCCTTTCCCCAACATCGTGTCTGGGGTGGCAAACTGCCTAGGGTCCCCCTGAGGGAGCCTGAGATTTTCAACCACAGCAGCATCTACCCGCCTTTCCCAGTCTGCTTGTCACAGCAGTCTCTGTGTGGGTTTTAAAAAGGTTTCTGCCAGCTTTTTACAATCAAGCGGGGCCATTAAACCGCTAGTAAAAATGTGGTCCAGCAAGGTCTGCACGTATGGATTAGTTAGCCCATACTGCATTATGGCTTTCTGCCCCTCTCGGACGAGCTTCCACTCCAGCCCCACCCACTGATGTTGATTTGGGTTACTGGGGACAGAGATTACCGGAAGCACTTGTGGGATAATCTCACCCTCGCTGAGGGCTTCTCTGATAATACCTTGCCACCGCCGAGCTGGGTTACAATCATCGTCGGACACAGAACGGCTAGTAAATCTCCATTCAAGACTCTCTCTCCTTCATTTGGGGCTTCTCCCCTCCTTCCGCTGTTGCATAAGCTCCTGGTTGTCCTGTGGAGTGGGGGGATCTGACATTCTTCGCATTCCATGGTACCAGTTGAAATCTTGCTCCTGCCATACTCTCTCCCCTTCAGCTTCTTGCTCCACGCTGCTTCCTCCTCTCCTCCGCCCACCAATCTGTTTCATCATCATAAATCGTAGGGTGGGCAAACCTTCTATCAGGGCTACCTTCTTTGGAGAGCCGGGCTCGGCGATCCTTACTGCCCTTACAGTTTGGAGAATCGATAAGGCAATAAGCCAATCTCACAATCGATCCATCTCCCCTTCTTCCCATCGCCATCAGCAAAGATCTGGTCTTTTCTCTTTCCCCTATTTGTAGATATATTAAATCTCTGAGTTTAGCTACCTCTCTCTCCTGCCACCGGCATTCCTCCTCCTCAAAGCGGCACAAGCGTTCTGCATTTGTATACCCGCAGTATATATACATTGCATTTGAATGATGCATCTGAATATCTGCTGCAATGGCTAAGCAGCAGTGAGTCAGGCAGCAAAGGTGGTAACAGAAAATACTAGCCCCCCTGATGCTATTGTTAACTCCTCAGGGGACACCACAGGGCACCCGTGGGGTAGTGGGTAATCCCAGTGCCGGAGGAGGGAGCAGCGCATTCATGTCCATTTTCTCTGGTTCTGGTGCGGGTTGCGGAGCCAGAGTGGGCTGTAGCACTGTGTTGTTACTGTCTTAGACGGCCTGTGGAGCCTGTAACTCCGGCAGTGCAGAAGGTAGGGACAATATAATTGGTTCAATCCCCCCAAAAAAATTCTCACACAAATGCTGGGAAGGCCACTGTGGGGTCATCTGGCTCTAGGGCAGCTGCTGCCCCTGCTGCAGCTTTCTGCTTTTAACTGCTTTAGCACTGTTATCATTAACTTCCATGCTGTGCTAAGTCCCTTGGTTTCCTTTGACCAGTCACTTACGGCATCCCAGAAAGCAACTCCTAGCCTTTCTCACTCAGGGGTGTCAAATACGCTCTTGGGGGTGGCAAAAATCTTCTCTTCCTGTCCCCATCTCAATAGTCTTTTCAGGACCTCTGGGTCATAATTGCTCTCTTAGAGAGAATAAGCTGGAGGACAGTTAGCATGGCCTGCTCTTCTTTTGACAGTGCCTTTCCCATCCTACCAGCCCCCAATCGCTCACCTTTTCCGGTGTCCGCTGCAGCGTAAGTGTACTTTTCCCAGATCCATCCTCCGACTCCCCCCACCGCGGTCCCGCTGCAGCGGTCTCTGACCAGGGCCTCCTGCCTTTTCAGCTCAGCAGACCCCCTTCAGAATCCAAAGCGTCTGGTCTGCAGCATCACGTTGTCGGGTCACCAGCTTGCGGGAGATCAGGACTCCTGGACAACTAACCAATGTGATTAAGCAGAAGCCACTTTATTGTTTACATTATGTTCTAGTCATACATTCTAACACTACTGCACACGTCTCACGCATTCCTTGATTGGTGCCTCTATTTTGTCCACACGCTCTGCATGCACTTTTCAGGATATGTGATTGGTTACAATCCAGGTGCTTCACAGCCCTCCTTTATTTAGTTCTTGTGGTCTTGGCATTTTGTTTCTCAGCCTCTTCTTTCTTAATTTAGCACAATTTATGTTTTAGCAACCTTGTCGAATTCCAGAGGGCTCTGATAGGAATAACTAAAAGCAGTTTGGCTGGAGCACACTGTGTCCTAAACTGTGCAAATGCATTGCTACAGTTACTGTTTATTTTTCTTATTTCATTGCTGTTTTGTTTTTGTTTTTTTTTTCAAGTAAATGGTTCTTAACATGGAATCTCTGCTTTTAGTCTCCCTTTCACCGGAGGGGGGACAACGGGAGGGACACGAAGAGAGCAGTTTAAGTGGGGGTTAATTTTTCAGCTGTGTTTTTAAACCAGCACAGGTATGTAAATCAAAACTCAAACCATCAAGTTTAGAATCAGGATAAACAGTCTTTGTGACAGGCTTTCTATAAGCTGCTTCAGTGATTCCGTATAATTGGAACCCATGCCTAGGAACCAGAAGAATGCATATGAACCCTGAAAGGGAAGGAGTAGTGGTAGTGGTAGAAGCTACGACTCTTCCCATCAAAGGTTAATCATAAAAGTCGCATAAACAGAAATGTCTTTTCTCAAATATAAGAGATCCTAGGATAAACCTACTGTGGTCATCAGTTGGAGCTCTCTGACACATCATGAGGACTTTCTGATCTACACTTAAATTACTTTCTTCAAGGTAAAGCTTCAACCCTTGATGTAAACATGGAGTCTCTTGACTTTGGAAAAGGGCCATGTTTATTTAGTTCTGTTGTCAGTTGAGACAGGCTTTCCCAGATTTTTTTTGTGTTTTTTTTTTGTTCTGCTTTCAACAGTCCTGCAGTGATTGATAGGATGTTTATTACTTTTTACTGTATATTAAGCTCTTTCACAAAGTGGTTGAATATGCTAAACTCTGAAGGGGAATGCTAGGTGGTACCATTTCATAACCACACTTATATGTGATGTTTGAATTGACTATGCAGGTGCTGAAATTTTCACTTAATCAGTGTTTTACAAGGGACATTAGTATCCTTTTAATTAGTGTATGTTTCTGGAGTTCACTTAATGTTTGAAGCTGTTTCTCATTCTGACTTGCTGTTTGCAATTCAAGAAAGTAGGGAAGAGTTGATTAGCACTACTAAGCTATTGCATGAGATAAGGAAGTACAAGTAGCCTGCAATAAAAGAGTAAAACCAACCTCACTGAAAGTGAGATGATATGCATAAACTGAAAGATGGGTTTTTTTCATTAAATAAAATTTGTTTCCTTAGATTTGAACTTGTATGGACATAAGAAGCTTTAAAAAAAAAAAAAAAAAGGCACACGACATCAGTGTGCCAGAATCATGTTTGGAAATGAGCTGTTTTCACTTCCCATTTAGGCTTTCAGATGAGCATTCTATTTTTGAATTTAAAAATTGCAGCTGTAAGTTTAGCAATTCACTTTCTATTCCTGAAGCTCAAGGAAGCATATTTCAGATGCAAAAAAATGGTTCCTGTTGAAAGTCAATGATTTACAACATTTTATACATTACTTCCACTTTGTATTATTAACCTTGGTAATATGAGTTATCATTAAGTACTTTTGTGACCGAGAGAACAGTTATTCTATTACAGAACATAGAACAACTTGTTGAGGTTAATAGCTCTTTGCAATTTTTACTTTTTTTTAAAAAGAAAGACAGACCTTTAATTTTCCTTTGTCAAGTATACTGAGTATAGACATGTAAACCAGTTTTCTTTTGCATTGCCTATGTTTGTATGCATGTAAGTATCAATAATTTTTTCTTCAAAAGTCAAAGTTACTAGAGGACTTATTTCCTTCAAGTGGTCTGCTTAAAAAAATGAAAAAATTGTTTTATGAACAATTTCATTTTCTGAAGGTGATTAATTTCATCTATGAGGTTGCAAAAGTATACATTCAGTTCCTTTTAAACATATGAAGAAAAAATTATTTAATTTGAAAGACTGACCAGTGTGTAAAGTTCAGCAGCTGAGTGTGTATTTTCAGTAAGAGATCTTTAGTTTGGTACCACATTGCTATCATACTTTAAAAAAAAAGTATTTTTATTTAAAAAGTTTTGTTTACCAGAATTTTGATTAAGCATTTTGCAAACTTTAGTAGATGTAGTTAATATTGGTTGCAAATCAAGCCAAATCAGTTTCCTTCCCATGTCACAAGCTATCAGCCTATTTTGAGAATAATTAGCTTCTGACACAATCTCATTAGACACACCTCCCTTGATGAGCTTCCTGTTGGGGGGTTTTTTGGTTTTTTTTTTTTTTTTTTTTGACTGTTTTGGTTTGGGTTGTTTGTTTGTTTTTTTGTTGCAAGACTGGATAGTTGGGGAATTAGTTCTGTGATACACCAAGCATTTGTGTAAAGTTCATATTATCCCTGTTAAAGTAGGGCTAGAAAGAAACGTGAAACTATTTGCTCTTTAATACAGCAGTAGATATAATGTTGATTTAAAATTTTTACTAAAGAAATTGGTATGAAAATTGGATTGCCTTAACTGCAGAATTGCATAGATATGTTCAGGCACTGTTTATTCCTGTCACTATAGATGATGCAATATTTTTGAAAAGGGTAAATCGTGGAACATAGACCTTGACTTAGATATCAAGGCTAACTGCCATGTCCTCACAAATGTAACACTTCATAATTACTATGTAGATGTCTGGAATTATTGTTAATTCTTAAGGTTGAGGGGCGTGTGTCTGTGTGTGTTTGTTTAACTTGGCAATTCTATACCCATCTATCTGCCCATGTCCGCTTTTGGTTTACTGAAGCTTGTATTCTTATATTTCCTTCCTGCTGCCGTTGCATCCAGTCAAACTGAAGTGCAGCCACTAAAAATTAGTGGTGATCACTTTCATTTATTGTCCTGGTTTAGGGCAAATTTGGGAGAAACCCTCCAAAGGGGGCCCCTCCAGAAAGCAAACCCACACGGCCCCTCCCCCCAACTGGTTTGGGAAGGATTCCTCGTAGAGAAGTGGAAAGAACCTGGTTATTTAACAGGCAAAGCACCCCCCTCAGCACGCAAAATGAACAATACCGGATGACAGCACTCTTTCACTGCTCTGAAAGAGATGACAAATTCAGAAAGTCTCTCCTGGGAGTGGTCGCTCTGTTATTGGTCCCTCCGGCACTGGGGGTAGCTGCTGCAGGCCACAAGGTGCAAACTCTCAGTGTTTCCCAGGTCCCAGTCCGGAGCAGGCTCGAGTGGTTCCAAAAAAGGGAAAGAAAAACAGTCCAGGGAAAATTCGGATTGCCTAGCTAAACTAATTAACAAGCAGAAGCAAAAGCAAGAGCAAAGCAGGAGCAAAGCAGAAGCAAGAGCAAAGTGAAAGCAAGCGCAAAATAAAGCAAAAGTTGCATTATGTACTGCCCCGTCTCTGTGTCCTGCCAGTTGTGGGGGAGCAGGCTGATAACAAAACAAAACAAAACTTTGCTCTTCAGAGCCAGTCTTGAAGGCACAGAACATAATATCCAGCATAAACAGAACACATGAATGGGGATACAAGCATCATAATGTCACCCTAGGACATTTATTAATTTGTGCATTGCTTGAAGTAATTGTGGTCTCCAAGGCCTACTACATTATAAGTAACTAGAAATTACCCTATTCCTGATATGTTTTCAGTAACCACTCTTTGAGTAAATAACTATGATAGTAAGAAAAAAGCAAGTCTTTTAATAAAGGAGATCCAGATGGGGAGAATACTGAAAATCTTTGGTGATGTAGGAATATTTCCATGTGTTATGCATAGCTTCATTGTAAATTAATGCCATATAAATTGTTGGTGTGTTCTTGAATTATGTAGGCACTGGCTAAGCCTAATTTGTACGACTTTTTGCACTATTAGTGTGTCATGGCATACATTTATGGTAACTGATAAAAGAGCATAAAGGTCATAGGTATGTGGTGATGGATCTACAATGTGTAATATGAATAGTTGCCATTGATCCTATTGTCAAATATAGCAATATGTATATCAATAGTTGTTAAATAATTGTAAGAACTTTGGTGGTACTAGTGCATTTTGATATGTTTGTCTGTAATATGCATTTGTTATGACTTTTAATATTGTAAAAATATTGACTTGAAGGTAGAAATAAAGGATTGTGAATGATAATATGTAAAGATGAAATAGTTGTGGCTTAAGGATGACTATAATATTTCAACAAGTACAATATGGTCTGCAATAAAACATTTTTGTGAGGTTGTATTTTTTTAAAAATCAACTGGCACCTCAAATACAACTTAAAATATGTATATGAATATTTTGAAATTTAAATGTTTAATTTGCCCAGCTAACACAACATTCTGACATGTATTGCTACAAACACTTGTAGTTCTGAATCTTTTTCACTCCAGGCTATGTCTAGAGTGGCATTGGAATTGGCAGCCCCCAAAAGACCTTTCTAGTGTTTCAGAGCTCTGCTGTGAGTGAGGTAGCATGGACTTGAATATACCCTAAACTGGCTACAGTAACTCATGCCTTGGCCACATCCAGATGGATATGGTTTTGGCTTTATCAGTAAGTGTTTCAGAAGTGTAGATGGCCTGAGGAGCCAGTCAGTATTTGCTTCTGGGTTGACAGCTATAGAAAAGTTTTTACTAGGCTTTTTCCAGCACAGCAAGATGACTTTTGTAATGTGTCTGTATATTGGTAAGCTGGTTATGTCTATTTGTCTGCTTTTGCTCTCTTTTCATCTTAGGAATTTAAAGATCTCATGCTTATCAGTCTGGAGGTATGAACAGTTTTGCATAATTAAAAAAAAAAGGAATTTTAGTTAATAAACTGCAGTTGACAAACCAAACTTTTAATACACCTAAATTTGGAAAAAAATATCTGTTCCTGTGATTGGAGAATTTGTTGGTCTCTGTAGAAACTGTAGTGTGACCAGACCCATGTGTTGATCAAGCTCCTGTCACTGATTTAATTCTCCATTAGTGACAAAGATTGCCCAGGGTATTTGAGACTGAAAGTCACTTCCTATTAAGACCTGATTTTAGTTTCATGAGTATTGATCTAACAGATAATTTTGGATGCTGCTTTGTGTGGAGTGTCTTCCTCAGTTTTTCAGTTTATTTTGATGCCCTGTTTAGCTTTTAAGTCAAATCACAGGCACACTTTAGGGACCAAATTAAGTTTTACTGGCTAAACACTCTAATGTAAAAGGTAAACTGCACATTCTACAGATAACAGCCTGGGGGAGGAGGGGAGTACATTAAGGTAAATGTACCGAGGTAAGTCTAAGCTAAGTTGCTGAAATTAGGAGACTGCATACCCACAAAATGCACTTTTCCCAAACATCAGCTGAAGATTTCAGCCCTATTGATTTCTTTCCCTACCTACTTCAGTTCTGTTTATACATCTAAAAAGCCAAAGAAAAGGCTACTGCAATTCAGTGTCTTGGTGTCACAGAAAAAAGCCTGCCAAAAATGCAAATGAGAAAGTTTATGAAACTCTCTCTCTGAACTTTTTAAAAGCCAAATCAGATGACTATGAATGTACAGAATCCTTGGAAAAGGGTTCTCTGATTTGAGGATGTGGAAACTTGCTGATGATATAACAGATAATGATGATCTGGTAGCCAGTTACCCAGAATTTGCAAGGCTGGTGGTATAAGACATTCTAATTGGGGAGTGGGAGGGTTGGATTCTTACATGGGTGTGCTGTTAATTATTTTCATGTTAATGTAGTGGGAGGTTGAAAAGTTGGTATGCCTGAATCTGTAGTATATATGAAAAAGAAGCTAGGTTTAAATTGTGTAATTTTAAAAGCAATAAAACCCCCAAGAAGCTTTATTATGTTGGTGAGGATGGAGACAGTTATCGTTTGTCCATCTTCCTGTCTCCCCCAGTGAACTACTCATGTATGGTCTTAAGCAAAACTTTCTCCTACTTAAAGCATAGTAATTTGATATTTAATTGTGGTGTTCAATGATTTCTTTTTCGTTTGCTACAAGTGTTTTGCAGTCAGTTGCCATTACTGCTTGCTGGAAATTTCACCACATAGTATGAGTGCCACCTGAATGCCTTTAGCATGATATTGCATGTTCTCTTCATAAGAAATAATCTTATTGTAAATGATAAGACTTATAAGACAAATGGCTGGATGCTGTGTGTTGAAGGCACTGTTTGGGTTTGGGGGCTTGGGGTTTTTTTTAACTTTTGGGAATCCTGAGCAGAGGAGGGGTTTATGTGGGACTTCAGAATAAAGACCTAATAAAGTACTAGAAATAGTTTGTCTGTGTGTATACATAGGCTTGACAAAATAAGTTGGTCCCTCAGAATATTCTGGCAGTCTCTGAGGCCCCAGCTGATATGAAGGGCCTGTTGTGATGAGCTGTATTTGCCTTTATGTACAATTATTACCTTGGAACATTTAATTAAAGGCTTTGGATGAAAGAGAGAAGAAGAGGTACAGTATAGCAGTGAGCAAGGCCAGTGTTGAGTTAGCACAGCTTTAATTTTTATACAGATCTTATTATTTTTTTTTAAATTATGAATAGAGATAGGGATGAAGGAAATTTGACAAGGGAAGAAGGGAAAATATAACCACGTAAGGTGGCAAGCTTAGGTTTCTGTTTTATACTTGAAAGCAGATATAAAATTTCTCATGTGGTAGAGAATTCTAGTTTAAGTTTTGAAAAATGAGACATGTCCTTAAAATCTGTTTAATTCTTTTGGGTAACAATGTCAAGCATTTTGGTTTATATAACTGTCTGGTAGCCGTGATGTTTTAATCAGATCTTGAATGTTTTTAACTTGTCATTTAAGCCTTTCATAGTTTGTAGATGTCAAAACTTTTTTTTTTTACCTATTAATGGAGTGATATCTGGACTATAATTTAATTATAATTTATGTAATTGTTTTTCCTCTTTTGCTAGGAAACACTGCATTACATGACTGTGCAGAATCTGGAAGTTTAGAGATCATGAAGATGCTTCTCAAGTATTGTGCGAAGATGGAAAAGGATGGCTATGGAATGACTCCTCTCAGCCAGTGTGACAGGCCACACAAATATTGTGGACTTCCTGACCCAACATGAACAGACTAGTAAGATAGAATGTATAAATGCTCTGGAACTTCTAGGAGCAACATTTGTGGACAAAAAGAGAGATCTGCTTGGTGCTTTGAAATACTGGAAGCGAGCTATGGAAATGAGATACAATGATAGGATTAGTATCCTGAACAGACCTGTACTGGAGCAGTGGCTGGTGGAAAGTAAAACGCCCAGGCTAGATAAGTGTCCAGCCAACTTCCAGCCAGTAAGGCACTTCCCCAACACGAAGTCAGGGCCCGGTGCCTAGCGATGACAGGCTTTGGACGTGTGGCCGCAGTAGAAAACTCCGAAGTCACAGGATTAAATGAAGAGGCGACTCTCAGTTTCTTCAGGGAGGGTGGTTTTATTGGTAGGGAAACGTGGGGGTTCAGGTAGAAGGAGCTGAGAGCCCCGAGGCAGGGAAAGCCTCAGGTTTTACAGAGGGTGGGAGGGGTGAAAGATAGCAAATCAGAGAGGGATACATTAAGGATTGGCATAATCAGAGAACCCATCAAACACAGTTGTGGGAGGGACCCTGGCCCCTAACCCAATCACCCGACATCCTGGCCCGAACTTTCTAGAAAAAGAGGCAGGGGTGTCGAGTGACAGGCAGGCCGTCAGGGGTGGGGAACAAGAAAGATAACCAAGACAACTGGGGAGGGGTTTGGGGATTGACACAAACTGGTAACGGGGCAGGACCTTCTGAGAGAACAATGGGGGGAAAACTGAACAAACATAAAACACACCACAACACTGTACCACAAACACTAATTATGGCCTATGATTATGCTAAAGAAGTAAACAGCTTAGAAGAGCTAGAAAATCTTATTGCAGATCCTGATGAGATGAGAATGCAAGCACTATTAATTAGAGAACGCATTCTTGGTCCTTCTCACCCAGATACATCCTACTATATTAGGTACAGAGGTGCTGTCTATGCAGACTCTGGAAACTTTAAACGATGCATCAACTTATGGAAATATGCTTTGGACATGCAGCAGAGCAATCTAGATCCACTGAGCCCTATGACAGCCAGCAGTTTACTATCATTTGCTGAACTCTTCTCCTTCATGCTGCAGGACAAGGCAAAAGGCCTGCTAGGCGCTACTGTCACATTTGATGATCTAATGGGTATACTATGCAAAAGTGTTCTCGAAATAGAGCGGGCCATGAAACAAATCCAGTGTCCTCCTGATCCAATACAGCTAAACAAAGCACTTTCTATCATTTTGCATTTAATTTACTTGTTGGAAAAAGTACCTTGCACCTCAGAACAGGAGCATTTTAAGAAACAGACTATATATAGGTTTCTTAAGCTTCAGCCTAGAGGGAAGAATAACTTCAGTCCACTTCACCTTGCTGTTGACAAGAATACTACATGTGTGGGTCGCTACCCAGTTTGTAAATTCCCCTCTCTACAAGTTACTGTTATCTTGGTGGAATGTGGTGCTAATATAAATGTCAGAGACTGATAACAACAGTCCTTTACATATTGCTGCACTGAACAACCATCCAGGCATCATGAATTTTCTTATCAAGTCAGGTTCACACTTTGATGCCACAAACTTGCATAAACAAACTGGATCCCCTCCCTTGACCCAGGAATGCAAAAGCACAAAAGTATCTGAAATTAGTAATCAGGATCCAAGACTGAAAAGAAATCTTCAAGGAAAGCCAGAGGGTAAAAAGGATGAGGTAAAAGAAAAGAGGAGAAATACAGAGAAAAAAAAAAAGCCAAGGAGGAACATAAAATATACATTGGTGCCTGTGATTGTTCTTTCCTAGGTGTAGGACTTGGCACTTCCCCTTGTGTAACTGCATGAGGTCCCTGTCAGCTCATGGCTACAGCCTGGTGCGGTCTCTCTGGATGCCAGCTTGGCCCTCTGGCGTATTGACCACTCTTCCCAGTTTTGTGTCATCAGCAAACTTGATGAGGGTACATTCTGGCCCACCATCTAGATCATTAATGAACATGTTAAATGGGATTTGACACAGTATTGACCCCTGGGGCACACCACTATTGAGACAGAGTAGAAATTCTCCAGAATAGAAATCCATTTTGATTTAGGTTAAATGTACATCTTTGAGTTAAGTCTGTAGTTTGAAAACATTTAGTCTGACTGCCTGTTCTCGTAAAAAGCCTAGGCTCAGAGCAACTGCTTCAGTGAAGGATAGAGATAAGGCGGGGGGAGACAGAGAGAGACAGAGACTGCTGTGAGAGCAGGTCAACCTGACCTAAGAATTCTTTCTGATAAAGAAGAACTAGTGGCAAATGTCACACGAAATTTGTAAAAATGAATATGTATGAACCTTTTGTGAAATTGCATGCATATGTATTTGAGAGGGGGATAAAAAGGGACCTGGAGTTCCCAGAGGTAAGCATGTCTTTTAAGGAGAGTAATCTCCACATGCATCCAGCGCTGTAATAAACATCCCGGCTTTACAACTTTCACAAAGTTGTGGATTTTTGTTTATCTCTGCAAAACACTAGTTACTGGCCTCCAACTAGACTTCCATGGTTTCTAGAATTAGCTACTCCATCATCTTCCCAGGGATTGATTTAAGGTGACTGACCTGTAGTTACCTAGGTCGCTGTTCTTTCCCTTTTTGAAGATAGAAGGGACATTTTCTTTCTTCCAGTCTTTTGGCACTTTTCTCAGTCACCATGATTGATCAAAGATTATCAAGAGTGGCCTTGTGATGACATCAGGCAGCTCCCTTAGCGCTCATAGGTACATCCCATCAGGGCCCCCTTTTGTCTCCTATGTACTTATATGTCCTAGATTGCAAGATAATGTGTGTATTCTATTTGCTATCTGTTAGAGGTGTGGCAGTTATCTTCTGTTAATTAGGCAGTTTTCTTTATCTCTTCCACAAACCAATCCTCCTTCTGGGAGACATCTGCTGTTAATGGGCCATTGAGTGTCACTGCATGGCTGATAAAATTACATCATCTCATTGTGAGATGCTCCACCCAGGAGGAGGAGCCAAGCATTCTGTCCTGAATATAATCTGAGATTTTGGGACACCAGGGCAGCCTTTTTCCCTCTGGATTCCCAGAGGAGTAGCTGTCTTCTCCACTAGATTCCTAGAGAAAGAACAGGCCCATCTACACTGCTACCAGACCTTCAGAGGAAAACTCCACCCTTCTACAGGATCACTGCTCCAGCAGGGCTTCAGCATGCTCAACAGTTCCTCCGAAAGGCAAACATTGAAAACTCATGAATGTGGCCGCAGCTCTCTTCACAGAGAGCAGCAGGCACAACTTTCCCAGGATTTTCCTGGGGAAAGCTGTGAGAAAACTCAGAGAAAGAAGAAAAACAATTCTTATCTTCACTTGCTGCATCTGTTGTTTGGCACATGTGGAATGTGTTATGGAGATTGTTTACCAAAAGGGATTCCTTAGTTGGATTCTGGTGATGGTGGTTTTGATTGATTGACCAATTAGGTCAAAGCTGTGTCATGACTGTAAGGGTCACGGGTTTTTCTTTAGTATAGTAGTAGTATAGTTTTTAGTACAGTATAGTAGAGTATGGCTTAATAAAGCATTTGTTCAGCCTTCTGCAATCATGGAGTCAGTGGACATCAGTCCCTGCTCAGGGGGCTTGCTGCCACAATACACAAATGCCCACCCCTTCCTCCTCTCTCCCTTAGCTTATATATCTGAGCTGATGTCATATAGTACAGAATATCCCTTTGGTTAATTTGGGTCAGCTGGCCTGGTTGTGTCCTCTGCCAGGATCTTGCCCACTCCCATCCCCTTTGGTGGGGGAAGGAATGTCAGAGGGACAGTGCTGCCTGGCAGTAGCCAAAACACTGGTCTGTTATCAACACCCTTCCAGCTACCAATGCAAAGCACAGCACTGTAAGGGCTGTGAACTTTACTTCAGTCAGACCCAATACAGATGCCCAGAGGCCAAACTTTGGGCTGTTTAAGGGATTAGTTGAGAGAGTCCCTTGGGAGGCAGTCCTGAAGGACAAAGGAGTCCATGATGGCTTGATATGCTCCAAGAAGGAAATCTTAAAAGTACAGGAGCAAGCCGTCGGGGAAGAAGACTGGTGTGGATAAACAGAGATTTGACCGGAACTCAGAGGAAAAGTTTATGACATCTGGAAGATGGGTCAGGCAACTCAGGAGGACTACAAGGATGTTGTGAGGTTATGCAGGGAGAAAGTTTGAAGGACCAAAGTCCAGCTAGAAGTTAATATGGCCATTACCGAAAAAGTAAATGAAAAATATTTCTATAAATACAGTAGCAACAAAAGGAGGGCTAAGGAGAATCTCCATCCTTTATTGGAAACATAGTGACAAAGGATTAGGAAAAGGCTCAGGTACTTATTGCTGCCTTTGCCTCAGTCTTTAACAGAAAGACCAGTTGTTCTCCAGGTGCCCAGCCCCCTGAGCTGGAAGACAGGGATGAGGAACAGAATGAAGCCCCCTTAATTCAAGGGGAAATGGTCAGTAACCTGCTACACCACTTAGACACATATAAGTCTATGGGGCTGGATGGGCTCCACCCAAGGGTACTGAGGGAGCTGACAGAAGAGCTCACCAAGACACTCGCCATCATTTGTCATCAGTCCTGGTTATCTGAGGAGGTCCCAGCTGACTGGAGGTGGGCCAATGTAATGCCCATCTATAAGAAGGGTCAGAAGGAGCATCTGGGGAACTGCAGGCCTCTCAGTCTGACTTCAGTGTTGGGGAAGGTTATGGAGCAGTTCTTCTTGAGTGTCATCACATAGTGTATACATGTATTTGTTTTGCATGGCCTGGTTTTTGGGAGCAAGGGGGCCAGAAAGATGGCTCCTGTGGGAAGCTGCTAGAAGCTTCCACCATGTCCAGCAGATACAATCCCTGATGGCTCTGAAGATGGATATGCTGCTGACCAAACTGGGCCAACTAGAGAAGCTGGTAACACCTATGTGATAACATATTTAAGAAGAAAATCAAACCAAAGTGGGGACACAGTTTTTCTTCTAGTCAGAGAAGAGGAGGAGGTGAGGACATGTGAGGGAAAACAACATGGTAACACCAAGGTCAGTGAAGGAGGAGGGGGAGGTGGTGCTCCAGATGCCAGAGCTAAAATTCCTCTGCAGGCCGTGGTGAAGACCATGGTGAATCAGCTGTCCCCCTGCAGCCCATGAAGATCCATGGGGGATGCAGAGATCCACCTGCAGCCTGTGGGAGAGGTGCTCACTCTGGAGCAGGTGGATGCCTGGAGGAGGCTGTGATCCAGTGGGAGACCCGGTGGAGAGAGAGGGCCCCTGCTTCCAGGCTGGAGCAGCCTGTCCTTGGAGGACTGCACCCCATGGAAGAGTGACCCACGCTGCAGCAGTTTTGGGAAAACTGTTTGTCTGTGGGGAGAATTGACGTTGCAGCAGTTTTGGGAAGACTGCTGCTCGTGAGAGTGGACCCACGCTGGAGAAGTTTGCAGAGAACTGTCTCCCACGGGAAGGACCCCACGGTCTAACAGGGGAACGACTCCTCTCCCGGAGCAGCAGAAGAAAACCTCGGGCGATGAACCGACCAAACCCCCATGTCCTGTCTCCCTGTGCTGTCAGTGGGAAGGAGGGAGGGGCTGGGGGGAAAAAAGGTGTTTTAAGGGCTTATTTTACTTTGCATTATCCTCCTCTGATTCTGTTAGTAATAAATTCACTTTGCAATTTTAAGTTGACCTTGTTTTTCCCTTGAAGTGTTTTCTCCTGGTCCTTATCTCAACTCGTGAATCCTTTGTTAATTTTTTTTCTCTCCTCTGCCCAGCTGTGGCAGGGGAGGGTGAGCGAGTGGCTTTCATGGGTGCCTGGTATTGGGCCAGTGTCCAACCACGACAGTACAGAACAAGCAGATGATCAGATGCAGCCAGAACGATTTTAGGAAAGGCAGGTCCTACTTGACCAACCTGATTTCCTTCTATGACCAGGTGAGCCACCTAGTGGATGAGGGAAAGGCTGTGGATGTATCTACCTGGACTTCAATAGTGCTTTTGATACTGTCTCCCACAGCATTCTCCTGGAGAAGCTGCAGCCCATGGCTTGGACAGGTGTACTGTTCACTGGGTAAAAAACTGGTTGGATGGCTGGGCCCAGAGAGTAGTGGTGAATGGAGTTATATCTAGCTTGTGGCCAGTCACTAGTGGGGTTCTCCAGGGCTCAGTATTGGGGCCTGCCCTTTTTAATACCTTTGTCAATGATCTGGACTGGGGGATCGAGTGCACCCTCAGCAAGTTTGCAGACAACACCAAGTTGAGTGGGAATGTCGATGTGCTGGAGGGCAGGAAGGCTCTGCAGAGGGGGTCTGGACAGGTTGGATCAATGGGTCAAGGCCAAGGGTATGAGGTTCAATAAGGCAAAGCGCTGTGTCCTGCACTTGGGTCACAACAACCCCCTGCAATGCTACAAGCTGGGGGACTGAGTAGCTGGAAAGCTGCCCATTGGGAAAGGACCTGGAGGTGTTGGACAACAGCTGTCTGAATGTGAGCTAGCAGTGTACCCAGGTGGGCAAGAAGGCAAATGGCAACCTGGCTTCTATTAGAAGTAGTATGGCCAGCAGGACTAGGGCAGTAATTGTCTCCCTGTAGTCAGCACTGGTGAGGTCACATCTCTAATAGAGTGTTGAGTTTTGGGCCCTTCACTACAAGAAGGACATTGAAGTGCTGGAGCGAGTCCAGAGAAGGGCAAAAAAGCTGGTGAAGGGTCTGGAGCACAAGTCCAATGAGGAGCAGCTGAGGGAGCTGGGGGTATTTTTCCTGGGGAATAGGAGGCTAAGGGGAGACCTTATTGTTCTCTATCCTTTTCATAATGATAACAAGCTGAGGTTGGGAAGATACTGAAAGGACATATGCAAATACTGGCAATGCTGCAAATGGTGTTAAACTAAGAGGTAATTATCTTGACTGGAGAATTATGGTTTATAATGAATGTTTCAGCAAAGCTAATTAGTTGACGCTTTATTTTTCTTCCTTTTCCAGGCTCAAATTTGGATTGATGTGGCTTCAGAGGCTCTTCATATTTAGGGATGCCATTCAATCCATCCAAGGTTAGTTAAGTGTGGGGGAAAAGATTTTCAATTAGGCAGTAAATGATTGTGTGTCTTTTTCATAATATTAGCTACAGAATTGTGGAAAATCTGGGAAATGGGTTTTTTTGCACTGTTAGTGTAATGAAGCAATTGCAGATACTTTTAAAAATGTGCAGTATTCTTAAAATTGTACTACTTGTGTTTCCAGGGGCAGTGACATACAAATTGTGGCTCTTTTCAGTGCACTTCTCTGATCTATAACTAGGGAGGGGAAACTTCTCCAGGTCCACAACTGTCTGTGGACCTGGAAGTGAAGAGCAAAACAGCTTTGTATGAGGTAGTACAGCACATGCTGTTCTTCAGTGTTCCTCTTCCCTTGATGAAATGCAGAGTTTTTGATTGTACCTGGTATCCATTCAAACATAAGCAAGGCTCTGCTCATCTCAGCCTGTGGTGGAAGACCCTAAGAGAGGATGCTTTTAAGTCCATGGAACTGAGGTTCAACAGAATTAAGTCTGTATAGGAAAAAAAATTGCCCTTAATACCAGGGAGAAAGGAAGTGAACAGACTGCTAAAGATGATACAGAAGTCTTGATAGGGTTGTAAGACAGAAATAGGGTCCAGTGTTCAGGAAGGATTGTGAAAAAGGTACAGTAGTTCTGTGCTGTGTTTGAGAAGGAAAAGGCAGATCTCCTCACTAAAGAGTGGATGAAACATCTGAAAGAGCCCTAAATTATGACCAAGTATTTGATTTTTCTAGAGGACAGATAACAAGGAAATTTTTGATATGAGTTTATGAATGCTGGTATACAAAATTGAAAGTGAGGATGGACATTTGATATGGTTATGACTGTAGATAAATAGAAAAATGCTTGAACTAGCTTGAGCATGAAGGTAGCACGCCATTTTGTTATGACTTCATTTTTAACTACTCTAACAGCACAGCTTTACATTTCTGGGTAGCTTGTGGGAACGTTAATCTACACTAGAGTGATAACTGCTTAATGCCTCTTCTTGTCAGCCAAGTATTCACAGTATGTCCTGGTTTGCAGAGAGGGCATGGAGCTTAATGCCATGAGGGCGTGGCTAAGTTATTTTTCTATACCATTCACATCATTGCTGGGGAGAATGGTTTCAGGAAGAAAACGAGCACACTCCTGGAAGTGGGTGCCATTTTGGCCTCGCTTGCTCCAGTGGAAAGCTGTAAGGATCAGTCCCTGCAGACCCAGGCCCTCTGCCACCCTGCCACTTCCCCTCCCATTCCTTTTGAGACATGACCCCAAGGCGTGGTGCTGAAAGGACAGTGGCAACACGTAGTCAACACCCCAGCAGGGCCGATTTCCCCCCGCGCCGCTGCCCCCAGCACAGTGGAGGGGTTCAAAGTGGCATTGGAGGCACTTGCATGGAACTGAGCCCAGCGGAGTGGCAGCGTGGTATGATGCAGAAAATCTATCTTTTCGGGGTTTGCCCTTCATTGTTTTTTCGTTCTCTTGGGCTGGGAGTTGGGAAACACTATCTACGAGGGCTCCTCGCCATCTTGCCTTTGCAGCTATGTGGCACGGCATGCGGGAACAGCCACCATATTGCCTTTGTTCGCGATGGCCATGTGGCACAGAACACGGGAATGGTTGCCATATTGCAGTGGCCACATGCAAGTAAGTTGAGGGGGTGCACAACTTTTTGTGGGTAAAATACCATTTCTTTTTTGTATACTTATGTTATTAATATTGCTGCTGTTACTGTGTGTTTCTTATTCCATTGCTTTTTCCTTTCAGTAAATTGTTATCTCAACCCATAGTCTCTGCTTTTCTCCCTCCATTACGGGAAGGGGTGGGGAGAAGGGGAGTGGTTTATTTGGAGATTAATTTCCTGCTGGTGTTAAACCACCACACAATTGTACTTACAACTGAACTTGAAGGAAAGAAGAAAAATTTCTGCTTAAAACAAAACTTAAAGCAATTTCCTGAATGTTACCAGTATAGCTCATTTGTTCTCTCTTTTTTTTTTTACCGTTATCCTTTTAGTGTTCGACTAATGTCTACATGTAGGAAAGACATTCTGTGCTGTTCTTGTGAGCCAGCAAAGGCCTCCTGATGGTAAAGGGAAGCCCCGTATCTCACCTGAGGAAGACACCAAGGTTGTCACCATGGTGATGTGATGAAGGAAAGAAAGTTAAAAGATACGGACTCCAGCTGGCTCACAGAATGACGTGGCTCCTTGGTCACCCACTGAGAACTTTGTTTCTTTCCTATAACCAATGGGCAGTGAATGGGTATGTTGAGTAAATGTAAATATCTTGAAAGAGTATAAAAGCAACATGTTGCTATAATAAATCTCTCTCGCACCCTTCTGATGGAGTCATGGTACTTTGTGCTGTGTCGTGCTCTATAACGACATCTACGCAGCTCTTTGGGATTGTCAGGAAAATTAATCCACAAACACCAGAGGTTTCTGTCCAAGAAGGAGACAGAGGAGTCCTGTAACTTTTTTCAAACAAATGGAGAGGGCATGGGGCATTTCCCCTGAGGTCTTTCAAATTGTTAGGGGATGCAGCCTGCTTATTATCCTACTTTCCTGGCCACATTTCCCTCTCTCTTTTCCCATTGGCTGAGGTACTTGAGAGGTACAGACTTCCCAAATCGCCTGATACTGTCCCCCTTCTAATGTGTACCCCACTCCCACTTTTTCCTTGTGTCTGCTCCCTTTCTCTAAATCCAGGGATTTAACACAGTCTTGAGTGAGTGTCTTAGGTTACAGTGTAAGATGTACCCAAAAGTATGTACTCTATCACAATCTTCATAAGCCATTAACACCAGGTGGGGCAGTGTTCCTCATCTCCTTCATGACTCATCCCTGCTAACTCTGGGGGATATCTTCTGTAAATGCGCCATTGAGTCTTACTGCATGACTGATGCTCCGCCCAGGGGAGGAACCAAGCATTCCTACCTGGATATAATCTGAGGCTTGGAACACCAAAAGCAACCTTATCCCCTGAATTCCCAGAGGACAAGAGTTCCATAACCACCATTGGACCTTCAGAGGAAGATCAAACACTTCTACAGGATCACTGCTTCAACAGAACCACATCTATCACTTCAAGAGGAAGCAGCCACCATTTAATCAGACTGCAACCAACACCCTGGCCAACATGGTTGAATTCTGACTCTGTCAGTGTTTCTGTATTATTACATTTATCTCAATTTTCCTTTTGAATTGTATTTCTGACTTGGGATCTCCCCCTGGCTTGCTTTCAGACTAGTACAGTGAGTAACAGTTTGTGTCAATTAGTGGAATTGCTATGGAATTTATGGTTCCACCCATTGCTTCTTTCACCTCTCAGTATCTGGCTTTATCTACCAGCAGGCCCACAGTTTGTTTGCAAAGACACCTCCTTCTCATTCCTTTCAATTCCTCCTCTTCTTATTTTCTTGTCGCTATAGAGTGTGACACGGCGCAAGCACCAAGACTCAGATCAGAAGGCTGTATAAGAGAGGTTTATTAAAGCAACACGTTGCCTTTATAGTTTTACAAGATATTTACATTTACTTAACAAACACATATACTGCCCATTGGTCATGAAAAAGAAACAAAGTTCTCAATAGGTGAACAAGGAGGCACGTCACTCTGTGAGCCAACTAAAGTCCACATCTTTTAACTTTCTTTCTTCATGTTTTCATGGTGATAGCCTTGGTACCTTCCTTGAGAAAGATACGAGGTTTTCCTTATCTTCAGGAAGCCTTTGCTGGCTCACAAGAACAGCACAAAAATGTCTTTCCTACAATTCCCCCTTTTTGTATTTGACCCGCAAACACAAGTGCTAAGGACTTCTGCAGGGCCCTTGCAAAAATCCAAGCAGACAGAGGATCCATTCTTCATTCACTTACAGATACCAACTTCTACCAACTCCACAACACACACCCTCACAATCTTAACGTTCATATACAAACAAAGCACATAAAAAATAGATCTTCAAATACCGTTATAGACCTCGCAATTTCCGGACGACACATTTGTAGCAGAATGACACCCTCACCTCTAGTCAAATAACTTTCTCCCACACAGAATCAGAGACCAAGTCATCTGCCTAGTCACCACTTAAAAACAAGTAGCATCCACTTAACCTTACAACTGGTTGCTGCTATCATACTGGGCAACCAACCTAGTTGCTCAAAGTGTAGACTTCAGCTACTAATTCAACCCCTATGCAAAGGCAACACTTCTCCCTTAGGTACAACAAATTCCCCTGTTTTTTGGGACTGTTGGGGCCCTGCAAAAGGTAATGGTACAAGACACATTTCTCAGTACTACCAACCTCTCTGTAAGAGCATTCAAGGAAAAGAAGCAAAAGTAACACCCGCTAACCTAAATTTTGGATTTTCAGCGTAAGCCTATAACTCCCTTTACTCTGTCTTGAATTACCATCTTTACCACACATTCCTTGAGGGTCCATGCTTCCATCCACCTAATAACCAATGCAATTACCTACTTATTTTGCTTCTGCTGTAGAACCACCCATTCTGTCCTTTCCTGTATGCTCCAAATAAGGTTTAACACAATGGGCAGAGCCCCAAGAAGGGCCATTCTCTGTTAAAACACATGCGTATCTTCTTCCCCATGTTACTAATTCTCCTGGGCCAGTCTACTTTCCTGTGAATAAATCTTTTACCCATACCTTAATACCGTTCTTAAAGTTTGGCTGTTTTGAATTCAAAGATGAAAAATGATAGAATGTAGGAGACACTTGTAAGTCAGGTAAAGAACACAAAAAGTTTAACACATAAACGGCTTTGTCTAATCTTACTTGAGGCAATTACCTCTGCATTCCCCCTTTTTGTTTTTGTACTTGACACTTCAACACACTGAGGCAGAGTAGAAATTCTCCAGAGTAGAAATCTATTTTGATTTAAGTGAAATGTACATCTTTAAGTCTGTGTAGCTTGACTGCAAAGCCTAAGCTCAAGAGAAACTGCTTCAATGAAGGACAGAGATAAGGGAGGAGAGACAGAGAGTGATAAAAAGAGACAGAGACTGCTGTGAAAGCAAGTCATCCTGACCTAAGAATTCTTTCTGATAAAGAAGAACTAGCGGCAAATGTCACACAAAATTTGTAAAAATGAATATGTATGAACCTATTGTGAAACTGTATGCATATGTATTTGAGAGAGAGATAAAAAGAGACCTGAATTTCACAGAAGTATGCATGTCTTTTAAAGAGAGTAATCTCCGCATGCGTCCGGGCGCTGTAATAATAAACATACCAGCTTTACAACTTTCACAAAGTTGTAGACTTTTTAGCTATCTCTGCAAACCAACACCATGAGCACATTCAATAATTGCTTGGCCTGTGAAGCATGAAGGATACCAGCAGAATGACCAACACCCCAGGCACGAAAAAACACTTGTAGTTTCTTTGAAACATACGCCGGACCATTATCCATCTTTACATGTGAAGGAATGCCTAAGATGTAAAAGGCATGTCAAAAAAGACAAATAGCATCCCGAGCTGTTTCATCTGCCAATGCTGAGGCAACCATGGCATAAGAAAAGGTGTCAATTGTAACATGAACATACTTTAGACGGCCAAATTCAGGCATTTTTGTAACATCTGTTTGCCATTCTTGCAAAGGGAGTAAGCCTCTAGGATTAGTACTGTAATATTGTGAAACATGAGACATATGACAATCAGGGCAAGAAGAAATAATTGACTTTGCTTCACTATGTGATAATTTAAATTGCTGCCATAGTGCCTGAGCACCCTGATGAAAAAATTGGTGAGATAGAACAACTTGCTGTAGCACATTAGGCACCGTTTTTACTGCTGAGGCAGCCAGAAGGGAATCCACATAGGCGTTATGTTCAACAAAGAATCCAGGTAGCAATGTATGGCTACAAATATGCATAATAAAATAGAAATGCTTTCGATTACTAATAACATAAAGAAGGCACAGTAAAGGCATATTTTTCTTATCCTGATCAGCCAATGGAATTGTAAACAAGCAATCTTTCAAATCAATAATTATTTCCCATCCTTGTGGAATCGTTGTAGGTGTTGGGACACCTGATTTTAAAGCACCCATTGCGGCTATCACAGCGTTTATCCACTGCAAATCATGCAAAAGTCTCCATTTACCCGATTTCTTTTTTATTACAAACACAGGTATGTTTCATGGGCTAAATTATTATTAAGCCCCGAATGTTTCGGGGTGTGTCCTGCCTGGCTTCGTCCGGCCTCGCTGCTGGACCAAAGGCGGCAGCTGTGGCGTTTTTCCTTTTGAGAACTTGACGTTTGCATTAACTAAAATTCCAATAATATGATAATACACTCCTTTTTGTGCTGTGCTTAATTTCGAGCCCATCTTAGATGTAAATGGCACAGAACAAGTCCCGCCGACCGAATGCAAAGCCAAAATCAGCTACCGATTTAAAAAGAAAAAAAAAACACGGTTAAAAGGCGATAACAGATGAAAGCTTTCACAATGCAGCTGTATACACTGCTTTTAAAATTGCCGCGGGCAGGAGCGGGCGGCGTGGAGACAGACAAAGCCTCCCCCGCCGGGGAATGCAGCCCCCCCGCACCGAGAGCCGGGCACGCTGCGGAGCCGGGGGGAGGGGCAGGCAAAGCCGTCCCGCTCCTCCGAGCTGGCGCCAATTCCAAAAGTGGCGAGAACATGCCGCAGAGTTAAAGCTTTACAGAGGGAACAACCTTATCACCGCAGGGCTGCGCAGCCTAAAATGCAAAGAGCAAAAAGGAACCCGTCTCACGGCAAAGACGGGTTTTTGAGGTTCTACCCCCCGAAGGAGCAGAAATACTCACCGAAATCAAAGCAGTTCCTGGCAAGGTCAGGCAGGCTGGTCTCTTCACTTGAATAGGACCCCTTGGGCAGGAGGGGCTCCCCTATTCTCCCCTGGAAAGTTCGCTCACCAGAAAGGAGCTGTTTTTCCAGAGGCGCAATGCATTCTTCGAGGCTTTTTGTGGGATCAGAACCATCCCAAAGTCTCTCCGGAGAGCTGTGCAACCACAGCTCTTTCCAGTGGAAGCAAAGCTGCTGTAACGCTTTTCCAAGGTTCTGAGGTTCCTTTTTGGGGCTGCAGGTCCATGCAGCCCCACGTTGGGTGCCACTATATTAATTATTAAGCCCCGAATGTTTTGGGGAGTGTCCTGCCTGGCTTCGTCTGGCCTCGCTGCTGGACCAAAGGCGGCAGCTGTGGCGTTTTTCACCCCAGAGATGCCTTTGGCTGGCTGGGTACTGCAGCTGGGTGCTCAGAACAAGTCCAGGCAAAATAGGAACTCACTTTACCTTTGGTGGAAAAGGTTCAGACGAGATGAAGGTGAAGAGAAAAGGAGCGGGTTCTGCCGTGTAGCTTAGATCCAGAGTTTATTGTAGCATGTTAGATTTCTGAATCTGGCAACAGCTCCAGACAGACAGAGACGGCAGAGACAGAACCACGGCAGAGACCCCGACCACATGGTCTCATGTCCTTTTTAAGCCCCTGGGACAGGGGGAGGGGACGGACAGGTGAGGGCCAACCAGGTGTGAGCAGGGGAAGGGTCAGGGGATGTGGACGCTAGGACAAACCAATGAGCCCAGGCCTGGGGGGCATCTGCCAATCACATGACGCCTTGCTGGAAGGTGCCAGGCAGGAGGGCAAAGGGGGAGGGTGAAAGGTTGGCATCCTTGAGGGGGATGGTATAGGTGAGACAGGAAATGGCAACACACTGCAACACTAAATGATTTTTCAACATGTCCAGCTTGTAATTGTTCTGTCACTAAGCCTTGCAGGGCAAGAAGCTTTTCAGTAGGCAGGGGCCACTGATCAATCCAGACAGGCTTATCTGTCAGCCATGTCAAGGACACCACTGGATGTTTAGGGCCCTGCATCTCAGTGGCCCCCACTAAAAATCCGTTGTAATTTTAACACCCCATTGGGTTAAGCAATCACATCCCCATAAGTTAGGTTGAACATTAGAAACATAAGGTCTGATGTAAGCTTGTTGGCCTTCCAGATGTGTTACAGTGATCGCGATCGCAGATAAAGCACCAGCAGTTGACCCACTTAACCCAACAACTCCAAAGGTTGATTGAGTGAGGGGCCATGTTGGAGGCCAAACAAACTGTGAAATTACAGTTACATCTGCTCCTGTGTCAAGTAAACCTGATATTGTTGTAGTTTCTGGATGATATCCCTTAGCAGTGACGAAACATTGTATTACCGGACACGCATCTGTCACCTTTTGAGTCCAAAGAACCTGAGGTGGTCCTGTAGATCCAAAACCTCCAGTGCCACAACTCCAGTCTGTGACAGTGTTCACAGGGGTTCTTGGATGAGGGAAGAGATGAAAATGTTGACTCCATGTTCAGAAGGCTTGATTTATTATTTTATGATATATATATTACATTATAACTATACTAAAAAGAAATAGTAGGAAAAGGTTCATCTCAGAAGGCTAGCTAAGAATAGAATAGAAAAGAATGATAACAAAAGGCAGCTCTCTTGGACTCTGTCTGAGATAGCTCAGCCTTGATTGGCCATTAATTATAAACATCCAAGATGGGCCAATCAACAATCCACCTGATGCATTCCAGAGCAGCAGATAACCATTGTTTACATTTTGTTGCTGAAACCTCTCAGCTTCTCAGCAGGCAAAAATCCTAAGAAAAGGATTTTCACAAAAGGTGTCTGTGACATGTCACGTTTTTTATTAAATTAAAAAGAAAAGTGTTTGTAATTTTCTCTGCTGGGCTCATGCAGAGGAAAGAACAAACACTTGACAGGTTATCTGTTGCCAGTCAAACTTCACTCAAGTGCTCCTGTGGAATGAACAGGGAATTTCTTCACTTGTAGAACATAAAATTCTATCATATCACTAAAACAATCTTACAATATAAGAAAATGCAAAAACAATGCAAAGAAAATTCAAGTCCAAACAGCTGAGTTTCAGGAAAGTCCATGGACTGAAGGTGTTCCTCTTTGCCATCTCTGAAAGTTCCTTTTGGTCCTGAAACAGGCTTGCTACAGAAAAATCCATCAATAGTTATCAAAAGTCCATTGACAGTCATCAAACAATTTCAAACAATTTTGAGAAAATTTCTGGAATGTCTTGGCCACAGCCCTTTATTGAACAACTTGGGCTGAAGCCAATCCCTGGCTCTTCAATGCTTTTGAGCTGCTGCCAGCTCTTTCAACCCTTTTTATTTAATTTAATTTTTTTTTTTCCCAGAAAGAGCAGCAGCAGCAGCAGATAGCCTTAGAGGCCCTGGGGGCCCTGGCCCTCTTGGAAGGATCAGGAACCCCAGACCTGGCCCACAAAATGGTGGCCCAGGACCTGAAGGGGGAAGCGAAGCCCCCAAACCCAACAGGAGGCCAGGCGGTGGCCCTGGCCCAGGGACCCGAGCCAAACAGCCCAGGCCCAGCCCACCAGGCGGGCTCTGTGTTGTCACAGACCAGCACCCTGCCACCAGTACAATGGCAGCACGAGTGACCAAACGCTTCCTCCCCCCAAAACCACCGAGGCATGCCAGCAGTGGGGGAATTGAAGTTGCCGCGAGAATCTTCATCTTGGGTCTGGGAATGTTTTATCCCCACAGCAAGGAAGCGATGATGGCTTTCTGCCGTTCCCTCTGCCTCTGCAATGCAAATGCAAAAGGTGTTCCTCCCATCTGCCTCCCGGTACCACCCCCACCCCCTCTGGGCTGGGGACCAAAGGCAGAACCCCCGGGAGCCACCTCCCCCTTGCCGCTGGTGCGTGCGAGGGGCGGCAGAGAGATTTCCAACCCCCAAGGGGAAACAACCGACCAAACACCCTCCACCCCACCAAGAATTCTGAGTTTGAAAGCAGGCAGCCGGGCTGTACCCGCACTCAGCTGCCAAACCATGCCTCCTCCACGGAAGGAGAGGCCGGCCGCTGGAGCTGCTGCTGCAAGGGCAAACGGCCCGGGACAGTCCGAGCTCGAACATGCCGCCGGTTCCAGGGCAGCCTATGATGCAGACACGGAGGATGGAGTCCCCGAAGGCAGCAGAACTGCAGGGGCGGCTGGTGGGGGCGGCGAGGCCGGAGGGAGTGCAGTCGCAGAAGGCGGCGGAGTCCGCACGGAAGGTGGCGGGGGGGGGGCGGCAGGGGTGGCGCCGGGTGGCTGTTCTCAGCTGCAACCTCTGGCATCGGCGCTGCGGGCGAAGGCAGGGCCACCACGGCCAGAGCCCCCACAGGCTCTGCTGGAGCGGCAACCGCGGGCGGGGCTGCGGGTACCTGCACGGGGTCGGCCCTTGGCGCATCCGCAGGCGGTGCAGCCTCGGACACGCTGGCGGCGACCGCCATTGTCGCTGAGTGCGTTGCCTAGCAACACAGGTGCAGCCGCGGGAAGCGGCGGGAGTGGCGCTGGGTTGCTGTTGTCGCCGAGCGCGTTGCCTAGCAACGCCGGCGCAGCCGTGGGAAGCGGTGTTTCGGAAGTCAGCCGTGCAGGCGCAGAAGCCGGCGGACCCACGGGCGGGGCTGCCTGGGGAGGCAGCCGCAGGGCTGCCAGGGGTGGCGCAGCCCACTCAAACCCCCTCTGAGAGCAACGAGGGGGGGGAAAGCAGTTCCATCTGAGCATGCTCTGAAAACACAGGGAAAAAAACTTCTTCAGCAGCGGGCAAAATCTCGCTCCCCCGCTGCGATTAGGGAGGGCTGGGAAGCAGCAGATTGTCTACCCCCAAGGGATCTTCTCCGGTGGGAACTGGCGGGAATGGCGCCTGCCTCCTGCAAGCAGCAATTCAGGGAAAAACAGCTGCTCTCCCTTTCAAAACCGGGAAGAGCGTCTGGAACGCGGAATAAATCTGGGGGTACTTCAGTCCACGGTCCAAGACGGCTTGGAAAATGGATTCCATGCATTCCCATATGAACATATCAAGGGCATAGAGCACATTCGTAAAAAACCCATATAACTTTGCACATCGAAAAAACTCATAGAAATGTCTCTCCACCATAGGAATTCTGTCCTCTTCACCCCATTTTTTGCCAGAGGGCAATAAGTTTCTCCTCTGAGGGGGAGAAAGGAACCTCCACCTCGGTGGGGAGCCCCCACCACATTTGCAGCCACAATCTGCGAAGGGCAGTATCGTCAGGAAGGGAAAAGCTAACAGTACCTTGTGACAGTGTACAGCACTCTCTGGCCAGCTGCTTGGTGCTGCTAGGCTTTCCAAACATCTTCCTGGAGGCTTTTCAAAAGGTTCTCTCTGTGGTCAGCCTTGCTGTGAACTCTGTCCAAATCAGGATCTTCAGTTCTTCAGCTCCTAGCTATAATACACTTCTGTGGTCACTTGTGAGGTGACCATCAATGCCACATACTCGGGATGGACCCAGTGTAGCAGTGCTCCTCTGGGGGGTCTCACCAAGTGATGATTTTCTTCCTCATTCACTCGAGGGTCACCATCTGTGACAGTGTTCACAGGGGTTCTTGGATGAGGGAAGAGATGAAAATGTTGACTCCATGTTCAGAAGGCTTGATTTATTATTTTATGATATATATATATATATATTACATTATAACTATACTAAAAAGAAATAGTAGGAAAAGGTTCATCTCAGAAGGCTAGCTAAGAATAGAATAGAAAAGAATGATAACAAAAGGCAGCTCTCTTGGACTCTGTCTGAGATAGCTCAGCCTTGATTGGCCATTAATTATAAACATCCAAGATGGGCCAATCAACAATCCACCTGATGCATTCCAGAGCAGCAGATAACCATTGTTTACATTTTGTTGCTGAAACCTCTCAGCTTCTCAGCAGGCAAAAATCCTAAGAAAAGGATTTTCACAAAAGATGTCTGCGACACCAGTCCACTACAGTTGGAACAGAACTCATAAAAGCAACAACTTGAGCAATACAATTACCTTTTTGAATAACAACAGGAGGTTCACTAACAGACACCATAGCCTGAATTTTTCCCACAAAATCAGAATCAATAAAACCTAAATGGACATTAATACCTTGAATAGTGCTACTAGATCTTCCTATCAGAAAAGCACTCAAACCTTGGCCTACAGGACCATAGGAATCAAGAGGCACTTTACATATATCTCTTGTCAAAATAGTTACTGTTTCAGCTACCGGTATATCAATCCCTGCCGAGCCTCTTGTGGCCCCTGTGTATCATTCACAAATGGAGAGCTTTGCAGTGCTGGCAGGGCTCGTGATTGTCGTCAGGGTATTTGTGTCTCCACGCGCCCCTTCGTGTTCCTCCTCCAGTTTCCCTGCACTTGTAGACCACTTGAAAAAGATATTAACTTACAAAATTTAGCAATATGGCCAAAGTTACCACAGCGATAACAAGGCACTTTACTGGTCCAAATTACCCTAGAGTGTACACGTCGTCCAGCAGTTTGAGGGCATTGTGTCTTCACATGCCCTGATTCTTCACAAGCAGAACATCAACATCTGGGTGAAGACTTCATGACTTTTGCCAAAGCAGCCATTTTATGCTCAACCAAACCAACCTTTGAGCAAGCAACTACAAGATCAGACAGCAAGGGATCTCCCGGTAAAGAATCAATAATTCCCCTGCAATCATAATTCGTGTTGTCCCGTGCTAATTGCCTGCATAAAATTTGCTTCAACTTATCATCTTATACTTGCTTTTCAAGGGCTGCAGCAACCCTCTCCACAAACTGCAGAAATGGTTCCTTCACCCCTTGCTGGATGGTAATATACCTCAGTTTAGGAGCTGCCATCTCCATTGTTTTAAGTAAGGCACTCATACCCAGCTGCTGGGCCTGTGCCAGAACCAGGGGGTCCCATCTTGCCTGCAAATCCGGGTTAGAGAATGGTCCATTGCCCAGCAAGGCATCAACTCCCACAGCATGACGTGGATCGTTCTGAGGTAACTGCATATTGTCCAATGCTACTCTTTCAACCATTTGTTTCCAGGTAGCTTGAAACACACCATACTGCACTGGCTGAAACAGAATCATAGCAAGGTGAACAATATCATAAGGTGCAAGTACATCAGCATTTAGAACACGAATCACTTGCATCACCTGTGAAGAGTTAACACCATACTGATCTACTTTTGACTGAAGATCCTGTACAACCTTCCATGCAAAAACCTGATGGCTATCTTGTTGCCCTGAATTAGGAGCAGCTTTGAAAACAGGAAAAGCCACAGGCCCACCAGAAGCAGCAGCAGCAGCAGCCATCTCCATCCTTTTAGGTGGACCTATTTTCTCTAACAAATTCCAATCTCTCACTTCAGCTGCTTTCATTCTCACATGCTCCCAAAATTGCAAAGGGTGTCAAGGAGTCACAGCCACCTGGCAGGGAGGCAGAGTCCAAGAAACAGCAGGCCTGGATCTGCAACAAGGTCTAACAGAAACAGATTCCTGAGTCTTTTTAGATGTACTCATAACTGGCAGTTCATTGTCAGAACTATCTCTAGACAAGGAAGGACACAATGTTAAAGATTGCATTTGTTCAACCAGTTCGGGGTGGGGGAGGGGGCAGACGGCTCAACTGGAGGTGGAGCAGAGGCAAACGACTCGAAGGGGGGCAGAGAAGGGGTGGATGGCTCAAGGGAACATGGAGAGGAGGCAGACAACTCGAAGGAGGGCAGAGGAGGGGCAGACGGCTCAAGGGAAAGAGGGGGGGGAGTAGCCAAACCACGGGAGGGTGGGGGAGGAGCAGCCGATCCAGGGGAGGGTGAGGGAGGAGCAAACGGCCCAGGGAGACACAGAAGAGCCGATGACCCAGCCTATTTTTTACTTCACTTCTTCTGTAACCTCATTTTTGCTAATTGCTGTGCAGGCGTAAGATACTTTGTTTTAGTACTCAGTTCAACTAACTGCTGAGCAGGCGAAGAATACACAGGTTTAATATAGTCTTTTGGAGATAAATACCGAGGAACAGTCTTAGCCTGCTGTTTGATTCTCACAATAGCAAATACTGGGGGAACCTCCACAACAACTGCAGCAGACTCCTCAGGGGGAGATACATTGACAAGCTCAGGCTCAATTTCCTCCTGTTCCTCTACTTCAGTTTCTTGCTCTAATTCCTGCTCCTCCAATTCCTCCCCTCTATCTTGTTCTGCTTTCCATTCCTTCAAAGCCTCATACAACAATCTCCAGGTAGTAGCCAAATCGATAACAGTGTTATCCCCCTTAGATATCACTTCCCAACATTTTTCCATGCCCGGACACTGAAGGCAGTGTGGGTATTGAGATGAAGGACTACATTTTGTTCATCACGAAAAAGAGACCAGTGTGTTACAAGAGTTCTCTGCTGACTATTTCTGTACTACTTCATGAGATATGAGCTACAAGGATACCAGGGAAGGGGTTGCAGGAGCCCACACATAGTCCCACCCAGAAAATGGTACAAACAGATAACTAACAGAAATAACGACCAGGGAAAGGCTGGGGAAAGGGCAGGGGCAGATTAACACCCAGCAGGGAAACCTTTCCCGCTGACAAATGGTACAAGCAGATAACTCACAGAGATAACGACCAGGGAAAAGCTGGGGAAGGGGCAGGGGCAGATAAACAGTCTGCAAGGCAGGATATTTGCTTGCTGAAACTTGATAGGACACATATTGCGTTAATCATAAGATTTTGGTAATTTTCCACGGAGAAGTCACCAAATAAAGACATAGGGTGAAGAAGACGCGGCTGAGGAAGACTCCGCAGCCTTTTATCACCGACCACCAGGAGACAGAAGGATGAACCCCTAGCAACAACCAGCACAGGCGCAGAGAACTCCGAGATAACATGGACTCCTGAAGGATGGAGAGGATAAAAGGACTGAATCAGAAACTAGTTGGTGCGGCAGTAGGTGGAGCTGAGACTCCCCTGTCGCCCAGCGCTGAGCCTTTGCTTACGTAGTATAACTGCTTCAATAATTAATAAATTCTTTGATTGGAAATTGCTCGTTTTGAGTCAATTTTATAACAATTTGGTGCCGTGACTCGGATGAGAGTTTGGATCGGGTAGGATCTACCCAGAGTGGGGGGCGCCTCATCCAGTGCTTTCTGGGTGGCCCCTCTGGGAGAACCTCCGCCACTCTCACCGACGACCCTAAAATATATACTAGTAAGCAAACGGGACAAATTATACCGGTGAACCCCTTAATTATCTGTGCACGGAGTCCGGACGAAGACGCAGGACGCGTAAGTATAAAAGGGAATCCGTTCGGGCGGGGTTGGGATCCCGGAGTGTGGCGGTGGACAAGTGTGAATGAGAGGAGGGCCGGCAGCCGGACTCTCCAAGTGAGTGTGGACCCTTGAGTAGTGCGGTTCCTGCAGACCCGCGAGGGCTCGGGCCATGAAAAAGGGGAAGTGAAAGGAATTTGAGAGTGAAAGAAGGCACTCCGGATGAATGGGGCAGGGGAAAAGCAAGACCCCAACCCAAGGGAAACTCCCCCCCATTCCAAGGGACAATCCCCTAGGATTTATGCTTAGTAATTGGAAGCATTACCCAGGGACCGAGACTAAGGATAGGGCCAGAATGATACATCATTGTATGGAAGTATGGGGTGGGAAAGAGATTTCCAAAAAAAAAAAAAAAAAAAAAAAAAAAAAAAAAAAGTTTTTTGGCCCATGTTTGGATCATCTGAAGACTGGGTTCGACAGGACTTGAACCTATGGGTAAATTCTAAAGAGCCCTTCTCGCAAGAGGAGAGTGATTATGCCAAAATATGGGTAGCAAGACCCGAAGTGTATGTTTTCCAATTAAGAGAAGGGAAAGGGGATCCGGACAAAAAGGGGAAGAGGGACAATCATTTGGGCGACTTAATTATAGCACCGCCCCCATATGTCCCACCGCTAGCACCCAATGCCCCACCACCTCCACAACCACCTGCACCAAACAATGATGAAGAGGGTAACCAAGGGGAGGTTAACCAAACCGGTTACCAAGGCCCGATTATAAGGAGCCGCAGTAGGGTTGAGACGGGGCTATTCCCTCTACGGGAGATGCCTATGGGTGGACCACAGGCGGGTATAGGATTTATTACTGTCCCCTTGAGTTCGGCAGATGTACGAGACTTTAAGAAGGACATGGGACATTTATTAGAGGACCCTTTTGGGGTAGCCGAGAGGGTCGACCAGTTCTTAGGACCAAACATCTATACCTGGGAAGAAATGCAGTCCATTTTGGGCATTCTGTTCTCTACTGAAGAACGGAATATGATAAGAAGGGAAGGAATGCGTATTTGGGACACGCAGCATGTCCAAGGCCCGGCTGCGGACACTAAATGGCCCCTACAGAACCCCCATTGGGACCACCAAAATGCGGCACATAGATTACTGACTAAGATATAACAAAAAAAAAAAAACAAACAAACAAACAAAAAAAAAAACAACAACAAAAAAAAACACATTGGGGATCACAGGGACTGGTAGATTATTTTGCTGCAAAGTATGTGAGTGTGGGAATCTGGGACATTGCCAAACAAGTAACCAGAGGATGCCTAATTTGCTTACAAGTAAATAGGAAAAAAAAAAAAAAAAAAAAAAAAAAATTTTGAGAAAATTACCGGAGGGAGGCTGACCACTAGCAAAAAGGCCTTTCTCCCACATTCAGATAGATTTCACCGAGCTCCCCAAAGTAGGGAGAACCAAATATTTATTGGTCTTGGTGGACCACCTAACACATTTTGTGGAAGCCTTCCCAACCGTAAGAGAAACAGCCAAAGTAGTTACGAAAATATTGATGGAAGAGATAATCCCGAGATATGGGGTCCCAGAAGTCATTGACTCAGATAGAGGGCCGCATTTTATTTCCCAAATTACCCAAAACTTAGCAACAGCTCTGGGCATACGGTGGGAACAACATGCCCCCTGGCATCCCCAGAGCTCTGGACGAGTTGAACGAATGAATGGAGAAATAAAAAAGCAATTGACCAAACTGGTAGCAGAAATCAATTTGACCTGGGTTAAATGTATTCCTCTAGCGTTGCTAAATATAAGAACAAGACCTAGAGCTGATTTAGGGGTATCACCCTTTGAAATGATGTATGGGATGCCGTATAACCTAGAAAATCCTAACGAACATCCTGTCATTAATGACACATGTACACAAAAATATTTGGTGGAATTGACAAAGTACAGAAAGGCATTATGGGAAAAAGGTATGTTAGCACAACGGCCTCCTTTAGATTTTATCTTACACCAGGTACAGCCAGGAGATTGGGTGCTTGTGAAAAAAAAAAAAAAAAAAACAAAAACAAAAACAAACAAAAAAAAAAAAAAAACCAAAAAACAAAACTGTAAAGAAAACCCCTTGACTCCAAGGTGGGAAGGACCGTTCCAAGTACTCCTCAGCACAGAAGCAGCCATACGAACCGCTGAAAAAGGATGGACTCATGCTAGTCGCATAAAAGGACCGGTAAAACCCCCTCACAGCTGGGAGGTTTGCAGTCTCCCGGGAGAAACCAAATTAAAGCTGAAACGAACTGATAAATGATTTGGATAGTAATCTGGGTTGGAGATAACCATTATCTCCAAACCCAGCTAATAGGGAATCAGGAGGCTCTTGGATATTGCAAACTCTTAGAGGACGAGTTAAGAAAGCCCTACTTTAAGTCCCCGAGATTAGAACATAAAGGGCACCCATGGAAGGGGGAAAAAGCACAAAACAAAGATATAAGGTTAAAGTGTAACTGGTTAGATTGTGACTGTCACCCCCTTGTATGCTTTTCCTATAAATTGTGTCACGAACCTTGGTGGTCTCATTGTCGGAGTGGTAGAACACCTAGGGGAATTTGCATGCCGTGCTATGAGAAAGAGAGGAGACTAACTTCTATCATTCTTAGTAGCAGAGTTGCTACGGGAGGAGGTAAAGCTTGGATCTGACGAGTGGTGGGAAACCTTTTCCAAAGGGGTAAATCCTGATCGGTTCTGCTACCACCCTAACGAACCGATCCCCTTTCTCCTGGACATCCTGGAAGTGGTGTGTCGGAAGAAAGCCCCCAATTTGCGGCGTGACCTCTCATTAATAAAAGCTGATAACTGGGCCGCCAGTGCTAAAAAGTGGAAACGGGAGGTTTATCCGGCTCCTGAAGAATACCTCTGCTGCCGAGAAGATGGTAAACCCCGAGGCTCGCAGCAACCGAGTCGTCGGGCGAGGCAGAGAGGTAATAACCAGTGGAGTCCGTCGGAAGCCTCGACCCCCATATGGGATGTCCAGGAAATGTTGGCTGTCCTGCCCCAGGATTGGTAACCCACCACTGGGGAAACCAAAGGTAAAATTTAACCTGAGCTCCGACAATGACAGCCCCAAATTACAAGCCTTAATTCTTTTCTGGTGCATTGTAACAAGTTCAGGGGCAGAAGGGTATTCACATCAACCCTTCAAATGGTCACTGATTAGATGGGAAGACCAGTATGTTATCCAGACCAAAATCACATCTGGCGCACCCAGCTTTTTATGTACTTTGTGTGATTTAATACCTGTAAATCCATGTTTAAATCAGTTTGGATATTATTTTTGTCCAAGCTCAAACCCAGGAAAAGGGTATTGTAACTATCCAGGACACTTTTACTGTGCTTATTGGGACTGTGTATCAGTAAGCTCCTTTGGGGGGGAACGAGGACGGGTTTATCAGAACTGGATGGGGTCCATACGGGTGTACACAGCCCACTTCCACATATACCCAGAAAGAAGGAGGGTTAGATGGAACATGCAATATGATTTACATTAATGTGACAAAACCACATGACCAAGTCTGGTTATTAGGGAAAATGTGGGGAGCCCGATTATGGGAACCAGGGACAGACAGAGGGGGGCACTTTATAATCCAAAAGACAACCGTGCCACACGACCCTGAACCAATTGGACCAAACCAGGCGATAGCTGGAGAACAAACGCTAGGAGAAAATAATGGAAATTAATCAGAAACAGCCCCAACCACTAGTCTTCCAGAAATGTATAAGCAAAACTTTACTAATTTGACCTGAGGACCTGAAAACCCGGGAGAAGGGGACTTGTGGAAAATATTACAGGCCACTTTCCTAGTCCTGAATGAGACCCATCCAAATCTAACTAAGGAATGTTGGCTGTGTTACACCGTAAACCCCCCGTTCTATGAAGCCATAGGGGTAACAGCAAAAAGCAGACGAGTAAATGGGACCAACCCAGCTAGGTGCCTATGGAAAAAGGAGGAGAAGAATCAAGAGGGATAACCTTGGCAAGGGTAACGGGGAGAGGAAGATGTATAGGACGAGTACCAGTGGAAAAACGACATCTATGTCAGGTTATGGGGAATTTGAGTGACCCTAAGAAACCTGCCAGCTGGATACTGCCAGCAGCAAATACTAAATGGGTCTGTAACACTCTCGGAGTCACCCCATGTATAAATATAGACCGATTTAATGAATCCAGTGACTTTTGTATTCAAGTATTGATAGTACCCAGAGTCCTTTACCACCCCGTAGAGTACGTTTATGAACAATATCAAAATATAGGACCCCACATAGTGAAACGGGAAATATTCACAACCTTCACTGTAGCAATGTTACTAGGAATAGGTGCAGCCGGGACAGGAACAGGAATAGCCTCACTCATACAGCAACACCGAGGATTCCAAGAACTAAGAGCCTCTGTAGATGAAGACCTCAGGAGGATCGAAACCTCCATCAAAGACCTCACAGAATCATTAGATTCCCTAGCAGAGGTAGCCTTACAAAATCGAAGGGGGTTAAATCTATTATTCCTGCAACAAGGAGGACTATGTGCTGCTTTAAGAGAAGAATGCTGCACATATGTAAACAAGAGCGGAATTATACGGGACTCAATGGCAAAACTACGGGAGGGGCTAGAAAGAAGACAAAGAGAAAGGGAAGAACACCAAAGCTGGTATGAATCTTGGTTTAACTATTCTCCTTGGCTTACAACTTTATTATCAACGATAGCGGGTCCACTACTTCTCTTACTATTGGGACTCACGTTTGGCCCTTGTATTTTTAATAAATTGATTAGCATTGTAAAAGGCAGATTAGAAGCTGCTCACCTTATGCTCATACGAGCAAAATACGAAACCTTGAAGATGGATGATCCAGAAGAATCTCTGGAGCTTAGCAAAAGGGAATTAGAGCGTTTTGATGAACAAAATTGAGTATCAAAACAAAGGGGGGATTGAGATGAAGGACTACATTTTGTTCATCACGAAAAAGAGACCAGTGTGTTACAAGAGTTCTCTGCTGACTATTTCTGTACTACTTCATGAGATATGAGCTACAAGGATACCAGGGAAGGGGTTGCAGGAGCCCACACATAGTCCCACCCAGAAAATGGTACAAACAGATAACTAACAGAAATAACGACCAGGGAAAGGCTGGGGAAAGGGCAGGGGCAGATTAACACCCAGCAGGGAAACCTTTCCCGCTGACAAATGGTACAAGCAGATAACTCACAGAGATAACGACCAGGGAAAAGCTGGGGAAGGGGCAGGGGCAGATAAACAGTCTGCAAGGCAGGATATTTGCTTGCTGAAACTTGATAGGACACATATTGCGTTAATCATAAGATTTTGGTAATTTTCCACGGAGAAGTCACCAAATAAAGACATAGGGTGAAGAAGACGCGGCTGAGGAAGACTCCGCAGCCTTTTATCACCGACCACCAGGAGACAGAAGGATGAACCCCTAGCAACAACCAGCACAGGCGCAGAGAACTCCGAGATAACATGGACTCCTGAAGGATGGAGAGGATAAAAGGACTGAATCAGAAACTAGTTGGTGCGGCAGTAGGTGGAGCTGAGACTCCCCTGTCGCCCAGCGCTGAGCCTTTGCTTACGTAGTATAACTGCTTCAATAATTAATAAATTCTTTGATTGGAAATTGCTCGTTTTGAGTCAATTTTATAACAGGTATCAGCTTCCAAGTCCTGTGATTTACACCATATCAGTAAACTATGAAGAACATAATCAGAAGCCTGAACAGTTTTCCTTTTCAATAAAACTTTCCACGTGGACAAAACAGTCTTTTCCACATTTGATAAATTATTTCCCATTCTCTTTCCCAATTGCTCACCTCGAATCAGACATCTGAATTAGGTCCGGACCTGTGCCATGTCCTTTCTGCCTTCACTCATTTTTAGGGTACCCTTCAATTTTTTCCTCTCTTTTTTTGTTCTTTCCTTTTTTACAGTCCATTTGCAATCACGGCAGGCGGCCACCAGATGTCGTTATAGAGCGTGACACGGCACAAGCACCAAGACTCAGATCAGAAGGCTGTATAAGAGAGGTTTATTAAAGCAACACGTTGCCTTTATAGTTTTACAAGATATTTACATTTACTTAACAAACACATATACTGCCCATTGGTCATGAAAAAGAAACAAAGTTCTCAATAGGTGAACAAGGAGGCACGTCACTCTGTGAGCCAACTAAAGTCCACATCTTTTAACTTTCTTTCTTCATGTTTTCATGGTGATAGCCTTGGTACCTTCCTTGAGAAAGATACGAGGTTTTCCTTATCTTCAGGAAGCCTTTGCTGGCTCACAAGAACAGCACAAAAATGTCTTTCCTACATTTTCTCAGTAATTGTCTTTACAAATCTTAGCTACCATTGACTTAATTTTCTGTTCCTGGGTCTTGTTTAGTTGTGAGATTATTTGCAGTGACATAATTTTCTGTCCTTTTGTAGTAATTTCTGGATCAGTAGGCGTGGCTACTACCTGCATTTCCTCGATCACCTGCTGAATGAGCTGCGCTCAGCAAGGTGTCATGCATGGTAAAAAGATGAGAGTTGCTATAGCACATAAGAGGAGAAATAGCATTTGTTTAACCCATAGTCTACCAGGTAACTACAAAAACATCCACCATTCCCATCCTTTCCACTTTTGCACCGGTACATGCGCTAATGTTCCTATTCTCTTTGTTATTTGTTTCACCACTTTTCCATTGTCATCTATTGGCAAAAAGCAGTTTGCATCATTTAATATTCCACACATTTCCCCTTCTTCTGCTAATAGAGAATCTGATACCATCCCATGGTGAAATGTTGTGTTCCTCATTTGAGTGGATTGGTCAGCAAAAAGGTCAGGGGCTGTAGCTGTCTGGTTGGTTATTATTTCAAAGACAGCTTGTAACCTAATTATTTGATTCAAATTATGAATGGGTTCTCTGGCACCTGTTATTAATTCATTTGTATTCCCAGTGGCTGGCCCTTAGTGTTGTATGATTTGCTCAGGTGGCCATTCATCTTTTTCCCATTTTTGGGTGCTCCCTCCAGCCAGGGATGTATCAATTGACTGCTTTTCTCTAATTAGATCATTATATACCATGATTTGATTTCCTTGAACTTCTGTTAGCAAAAAGAACAATGGTCTCGTATACCATACAAAACATATCTCTGACCAGTTTAGAGGTAACCTGCGATAAGCATGTTGGCCACAAATCCAATAATGTCCTTTCAAAGCCCAGGTCCTGTTAGGAAAGGGGCCTTCCCAATTTTCATCATCAATTGGTGGGTCAAAATAAAGCTTGCTTCCTGGGCCTAACGGTCCTCCAAGAATAGTTGCCCTGCCATAAGAATCACAATATTTGCATTTCCAAGCTCCCACATAAGGTTTCCACCTGCAGTTACATCCCAGATCTGTTTTGTTAGATCTGGACCAGAACTTATTAAAAAGGGTTCGAGTTCTGTTCCAGTGTTGCCACTTCCACTGATAGTCACAGACAACACGTGTCCTACTTGTGGAATTATCTCAGGGGCAGCTTAAAAATAAGTGGTCAAAAAACCCTGTCCCTCCTCACTGCTTTAAAGCCTTCAAAATTCCTTTCAGTAATTATGGTAGGAACACTTTATTCAGCTACTATTAGTGAGCTTAACATGTGTTTGATTCTATCTGCCTCCATATTTGGAACAATCGCAAGGAGGGCTGTTGCAGTGTGATGCCATTTCCTGTTTCACCTATCCCAACCCCTCAGGTGTGCCAACCTTTCCCCTTTTGCCCTCCTGCTAAGAGCTGTCCATCAATCTTAACATTCCAGCAAGGGTGTCGTGTGGTTGGCAGAAGTTCAAAAGATGCCCCTCAGGTCTGGGCTCATTGGCCTGTCCAAGAGTCTATATCCCTTGAGCCTTCCCCTCCTCCCACCTGGTTGGCCCTCACCTGTCCCTTCCCCTCCCCCTGTCCCCGGGGCTTAAAAGGAGACGAGACCATGCGGTTGCCATTCTATTGGGAGCTGTTACAAGATTCAGAGGTCTACCATCCTGAAATAAAACTCTGGATTAAAACTCTACGATAGAATCCTCTCCTTTCTCTTCACCGTTGCCTGAACCTTTTCCACCAGAGGTAAACTGAGTTCCTACTATGCCTGGATTTGTTCCGAGTGCCTAGCTGCAGCATCCAGCCGGCCAAAGGTATCTCTGAGGTGAAACACCACAGCTGCCGCCTTTGGTCCAGCAGCAAGGGTCAGACGAGGCCAGGCACATCCCACCCGGTAATACTGGGATTAATACTAATAGAGGGCAGTTGAGGGTCCAACAATCTAAACTTAAAGCCCACTCACAAACACTTTTTCCCACAAATATGCCCCCTGTTCTATTTAGGCAATAAAGACCTTTTTCAGAAGAATGAAGTTGCCATGGACTTCTTTCCTCATCCCAAAATCCCATTCCATTATGGACTTCACTCAGGGTGCTGACCCACCATTTAGGTTCAACTGGGCTGGCTACCCATGGCCAGTTGTCAGATCCTCCTGCTCCTCCGCAGACCCAACAATTGCCAAGGTTAAAGGTTTTTGCTACTTCTTCTCCTAGGACTAAAAAACCCTTTCCCACTTCTGTCTCAAATTCAACTGACAATATAAAGATAAGATTGTTGTGGTGCACTAAATAGTTTATTTAGTTGGTGCTTTTACCCTGGTGATGGGAAAATTTTAATGGGTATGTCAGGTCATGTGGACCGTTTATTCCCCCTTTCTCATCACATGGTTTGTCCCCCATACCCCTCCTCCCTTAGTGGTCTGTCCCACGGGTCGTCCCTCCCCTCGCCCCCCCCAATGTTATCCCATTGGCCGCGGTCCTCTTTCCCCGCCCCCATCACCTGGGGCATAAAACCCTACGGCAGGTGCGGTTCTGCCTCTTTGCTACCTGGGTGGTCGCTGTCACCAGAAGTGTCCTTTCTCAAGCTAATAAACTGGATACTCGTCTCCACGTGGCAAAGAGCACTTCTCGTCTTTTATCTTCCGTCTATGCAATTCCGTGTGGGCTTTAGTCCTGAGCAAGCTGGATCTGGATTTATATTAGCCCAGAGAACCACGGATTTATTGCATAAGATTATTAAGAAAAACATTCTAATGGTGTAATCTGATCTCCTAATCTAATTCTCACATTGTATTCCCCAACACCTGTGGGGTATGAAGGCACAGAAATAACATAAAGAAAACAATAACAGCAAGTATTAGTCTCCCAAAGACTGGAGATTCTAAAGGAGAGATGCCCATACAGACTATTTCAGCAGACTATCTGTGGGTAGGCACACAGAACCTCCACCAATGTCGATGAACTAGCTACTGCTCTGGTCAACTCCTGCAGAAGGTCAGTTGTGGCCTCCCATCCTTCTCCTCCAGCTGAAATGTCCAAATCTCTGGGGCTTCAGAGACCTTGACCCGAGTGTGATGGGTCCATCTGTGTTCAGCTGTCTTGATGGCTGTTTCTGTAGTCAGTGGTCCACACCACTTCGCCACTAGTGGTGTTTCTTTCCACTCCTCAACTAGGACCCAATCTCCTGGTTGGTTGTTATGAACAGCAAAGTCCAAAGACAGGGTCTGTGCCAGCTGAGCTTCCTGTTGAAGAGATTTCACAAGAGACAGTATCCTGGCAACATATTGTTTTAAATACACATCACTTGTTTTTACCCCCCCACTGTTGCCACATTTCACTTCACAGAGCAAAGCAATGCACAATTCCTCCCAAGGATTTCTGAGATTCACATTCTCTGAACAACAGAGAAAGAAAACATAATGCTTATCTCATTTGGTGTGCCTGTGTTGTGCCAAAGTAGAATGCAATATGGAGATTGTTTATCCAAAGTGAGGATGGTTTTTTTCCTTGGCCTATCAGGGCCAAGAGAGTGTGTGTCGGGACTGTCTGCTGACAGTCACAAGAGAGTCACGAGATGAGTGCAGTTGTGTGCAGAGTGAGTGCTTGGCAGATTCAGTTTAGATGTAATGTATATAGTATAGTATAATAAAGTAATTAATTAGCCTTCTGATATCCATGGAGTCAGATGCATCATTCTCTCCCCCTCACCAACATCGGAGTTGCCTTTAATTTACAATACCCCCACTAGGTGACTCCCTTTGTGGAGTTGTTTTAATATTTTTAAGGCCAGAGCTTTTGGTATCCACTGTATACCAATTATCCCCTTTCCTCTGCTCCACTATTTTTAATTATCTCAAGTTTTTCTGGTGGAAAAGACAGTTCCTCTGGCAGCGATGGGGCTACTGGGAGTGAGGGGAGCATCTTAAAGATTTCTGGCAACAGTGTAGCTTTCCAAGCCTCTTCATCAACCAGTTGGTTGCCTATTGCTTCCTCTGAGTACCCTGCCTGGTGTCCCTAACATGTATTATTGTCACCCCTTTTGGTAAATTCATCACCTCTAATAGGCGGGAAATAAAACTTTCATGAATTACCAGTTTTCCTCTGCAGGTTAATAAACCTCTTTCCTCCCATAATTTCCCAAATGTATGTATCACCCTTTATGCATATTTAGAATCAGTAAAAATCTTCACTATCTTGTCCCAAATAAATTCACAGGCTCCTACAAATGCATACAGCTCTGCTGTCTGAGCTGATCCTGTAGCTCACTTCCTTTCTATCACCCTTGAAGACCCATCAATAAACACAATTTCTCCCTCAGGCCAGGGAGTGTCTTGTAAATTTTCCCTAGCCTGGGTCTGGAGGTCTATCACTTGAATGCAGTTATAGGTTTTTCCCAGACCCCTCTTTGGGGCTGTTAAGACAGGAGCCTGGGTTAAACCCTTCTCTGTTTCTCAATTCTAAGTCCTCTTGTTCCATTAAACAAGATTCATACTGTAATAACCAAGCGCTGGTCATCCACTTAGAGGTTCTTTCAGTTAACAAAGCTTTAACCTGATGTGAAACTTTAACAGTCAGATATCCTCCCCTTGTCAGTTTTTGGGCCTCAGTTACCATTAAATTTGTGGCTGCACAATTCTGCAGACAATGAGGCCAGCCTCTGGCCACTGGGTCTAACAGCTTAGAAAAATAAGCAACAGACCACCATGTTCCCCTGTGCTCTTGTACCAAAATTCCTTTAGCATGGCCCTGTTTAACATCCATATATAACTCAAATTCCTTTTCTGAGTCTGGAAGAGCTAAGACTGGGTTGTTAACCAATTTGTCTCTTAATTTTCTAAAGCTTTGCTCTCCTCCTGATGTCCATACCACGATGTTAGGACTGTCTTGGGTTAAAAAGTCATATAAAGGTCTGGCCACAACAGAAAAATCCTCAATCCATGCTCTGCAGTACCCCACAAACCCTGAAAAACTGCCATAGCCTTTTTTTTTTTTTTTAGTCTGGGGTACTTGTAAAATTCCTTGTATTCTTTCTGGATCAATAGACTGTAGACTTCCAGTCAAAATGTGTCCCAATTTTTTTTTTTTTTTTTTTTTTTTTGCCAACTGCGCTTTCTTTTCAAACCCTCTTTCCTTTTTAGCAAGAAAATTAAGCAGCTTCATAGTAGCCTCTTCAACCACCTTTTCCTGTTCCCCTGATAAAAACAAATCACCAACATACTGCAACAACCTAACTCCTGAGGATGGAGTAAACTCTCAATATTTTCTGCAAGGCTTGCCCAAACAAAACCAGTGACTGTATATCCTTGCAGAAGGACTGCCCATGGTGCCTTAAGTTTTAGCTTTCATATTTTCCAGATTCTGTACTGTCTTAGTGTGTAACTCTTAACTTCATATAAAGTGTTAGCAAGTTCTCTTCACAGTTTAGTTAGAGAAAACAATCCCAGCCTGAGAACCAAGGACACCATTACAGCTTTGGGCCCAAAAAGGTATGAACAATGGCAAATTGAGGAAAGCAATCTGGGAGGATGGGAATCCATAACCTGAAGCTGTAATTGGACAATTAACCCCAGTATGTAAATGGACCAAAACAGAAAAGTGTGAAAACTCATGACCAGTCGTCCATCTTGCATCCATCTTGGGTAGAGCCATGGCTGGGCTCTTGTATTGCCCAAGGTGTATCCTTTGAAGGCCTTTTAATAAATGACTGCTTTATTCCTTTAACTCTGTCCAGCCTCTGTTCCAGGTAATCTCTTTAGGCATCATCCATGTCAGTTGTTTTACCATTTTCCCTCCTTCCTCCTGTTCCTACTCAAAGGCAAAATACTGTTTATTGTCCTCTGTAATCGGACGCCCCCAGAAAGCATCCTTCAAATCCAGTACTGAATAATACTGATGTGAAGAAGGGATCTGATTCAGGATGGTATAGGGATCTGGGACTGTGGGAAGACTTGGTTTGAGAATTTCATTTATTATACTTAAATCCTGCACCATTCTGAAGGTTCCATCTGGTTTCTTAACCAGCAGGACAGGAGTGTTATAGTGAGCCATACATGGTTTCAAAAGACCTGCCTTTAGCAGGGACTCAATTCCCTTCCTTCCTTCCTTCCTTCCTTCCTTCCTTCCTTCCTTCCTTCCTTCCTTCCTTCCTTCCTTCCTTCCTTCCTTCCTTCCTTCCTTCCTTCCTTCCTTCCTTCCTTCCTTCCTTCCTTCCTTCCTTCCTTCCTTCCTTCCTTCCTTCCTTCCTTCCTTCCTTCCTTCCTTCCTTCCTTCCTTCCTTCCTTCCTTCCTTCCTTCCTTCCTTCCTTCCTTCCTTCCTCCCTCCCTCCCTCCCTCCCTCCCTCCCTTGAAATACAGTATTGCTTTTAAGACACTACTTGTCCTGGTTGCTTCAAAGTAATTTGGAGAGGCTCTGTATCTATTTTTCCATATTTCCCTGGGGCTGCCCACACTTCTGGGTTTATTTCAGCATAAGCCTCCTCAGACATTTTACACAAAGTTACCACAGTGTTAGTCTCTGTATAATTTTTCACAATATTGATTTGCATTCCCACTTTAGCCATCAAATCCCTTCCCAGTAAATTGCAATCACAATTAGGAACAAACAGAAAATCATGCATTTCAAACCTATTCCTCTTATCTACTAATAGCAGTTGAATAAAATGCACCCGCTCATCCTTTCCACTCACCCCTTGAATAATCAAAGATCTTTTTGACAATTTCCCCCCCCTTAGTGATAAAATTCAAGGTGGATCGAGAGGCCCTGTTGTCTACCAGCAAACACACCTCCTCTCGATCCGGACCCACCTTAAAAGTTAGCAAGGGTTCCAGTGTGGTGGGCCCCTGGTATAATGGGAGCCCCTGACACCCCTAGCAATCCATCTCTATTATCTTCTAGACTTTCTCCTCCTGAGGGTCCAGCTGTCTCTGCAGACATTCCCACTTCCAGTGTCCCCTCTGCCCTGAGATAGCACACTGATCCATTCCCAATTGCTGAGGAGGGAATGCTTCTGCCACTTCCTTGTGGCCGACCCTCTCTTCTATCCCAGGGGACCCCTTGGGTCCTGTGGTTTATTTCTCCAGGGCTGTAAAATCTCTGCCATCACCATTGCCCTTGTCTTCATCTTTTCCTCATCCTTTCTAACATATACTTACTGTATCTTTCTAACCAGTTCATCCAGGGACTTATTCTGCCCTTCCTCTAGTCTCCCCCACTACTGCCTGTGGGTACTCATTCTCCCACAGCTCAAAATCCTTTGTTTCTCCCGTGAATCAAACAAAATCCTTAAAAGAAAATCCTAATCATTCAACATGCAATCTGCATTTCTCAGATATTCCTTCCTCCTCTTCCTTGTGCTGTCTTTATCATACACTGTGTACCAGAGCCGGTCCCTGTCCTGCTGGAGTGTCCAAACGTGGCCCCTCTGCCAGCGCTCCTGGTGGGCACAGCTGGCTGGAGCATTCCAAAACACATAATTACGGAATTATTATATGCAGGTGCTTTTCTTGAAGAGATCTGGGTGTCAGGGGTACAGACCCAAATCTGACTCCGACATGGGTTCAGGATGAACACGTTTTTATACCCTTATAGTTATATAACTACATATTAATTATTAAACTTATATTGTTCTATTGTATACATTGATTTCATCCAGGCATGGATTTTGTAATTTCTATCAAACCCACCAAACATTGTTTCTCATGATTCTTGTTGCGATTAAACAATAATTATATCCAATTACCAAACAATCATTGCATTTAACAATCATATAATTTATCATAGTCATTAAATGATTATACAGGTGCAGTTTCGCATGATCCAGTAAAGCTTAACATTTTCCCAGGGCCTACCAGGCCTGACCTTTCTTTCCAACCCCCCCTGAACATCCCATGATTTTAGAAACATTTTATCTCTATACTATTAGCAGCACCACAGACCTCATGGGGGCTGGGGGGCCACTGCCACCCCTGCCCCAGGGGTGGCGTGGTCAGGCACCACATGGCACTGAGCCGCAGCTGTCCCACAGGCCCCACAGGCCCCCAGCCCATGCTCCCAGGTCCTGCATCTCCGTGCCTGGTCCTGCTGCTCCTTGCCTCAACCATACATCTCCACACTCCCCTTCAGCCAATCCTTTCCCAATATACCAACACCAGTCGTCCATCTCCTGTTGTCAAGACCCCTTCTTGACTTCCCTTATAGCCCCCTCCGGGCATGGATTGTCGAGGTGTTTTCTCAGCTCTCCCTTATTGCACCATCTGGGCATCCATGTCCTTAATTACCTCTGGGTAAATGTGTAAACTAACTCAACAATTTTCAAAGGAATTCTTCGGAGATATTTTGGGATTGTCATCCCTTTTGCCAAGGCCCCTTCCCAGCTTTACCTTTGCTACCCTCCATGGGTTCCCTGTTTTACCTGTTCTACCCTCCATGGATGCCCTCCCAGGTTTACTCCCCAAAGATCCCATTGCACTCAATGGTAAGATTTTTAGTGGTCCTTCCCTGCAGACTCTTCATGGACCCCCCTAGTCCACCACTCATCTGTCTTCTGGACTGTCTCAGGAACCCAATCAATAGCCTGGTGCCGGCCAGCACCAAAGGGAGTGGATCACCAAAAATGGGTGAGGTGCACCTTCAGCTCTGCTCGCTGCCCAGAGCCCCCAGATGGTGGAAATATCCTGAACAAGAGCCCCCACTTTTTCAGGAAAATTAATCCAGAAACAACGGAGGTTTATGTCCAAAAAGGAGACAGAGGAGTCCTGTAACTTTATTTGAATAAAGGGAGAGGCCATGGGGCATTTCTTCTGGGGTCTCTCAAATTGTTAGAGGATGCTGATGCCCAAAACTAGGCAAGAAAATAAAACTCTATACTCGACTCTGCTACAGAGCAGGTATTTGTTTATCAGTGCTGAGAGCAAGGGGGATCTCTCCTCCAAAAACTCACTCAATCTTCTTTAGCCTTCAGTTACATTTTAAAAGTCCTTCCGCACAACATCACAATTACAACATATCATTAGCATACTCATATTTGCATAAAGCTGTGTCATGGTTTTACAGCAGTTTGTTGCTTTTGCCCATGTGTCAGTTCGTTCTGTGGTGGTCCTCAGCCTTCTGGTGGTCTTTTGATGAAGACTTCTGTAGTCTTCCTCACATTTGAATTTTTTACCTCTATCTTCAGCGCATGCCTGGTGCCTCTTGTTTTTCAGTTTAACTTGTTTTTAGCTAATTTTGCAGTTTGCAAGTTTCTTTTAAACTTGCTATCTTGCTCTTGATGGTGCTTGTTATCTCACTTGCTCTGCTATCTTGCTTGCACTTCTATCTCGCTTGCTTTATTTGCACATCTTGTTAAAATATTACTTGTGGTTAACCTTTTGTTACATACCACTTAGGTTTCAAATCCCCCCTTTCTTTTTTTACTTTTTTGAATTCTTTCACAAATTATTGTGTGATTATTCTCTTGATATATGTTCCTCTTTCTACTTTATGTCTCAATTTACACCTTTTCCAATCATCATAAGACATTGTGGTTTGCTGACAGCACCACAAAAAGCACTGGCTAAATACACATGTACACAAAATGATTATTCCTAACAACAATATTCCCATGAATAATTGTATCAACCAGTTTAGATTAGTGAGCCAAGACCTAAGTGTCACCCATAAATGAGTTGACATTATCTTTTGTTACTTCATGGAGTATCTTTGCACGTTGCCAGATTATATGTATATCTGTTGTTATTTGCCTTGATTGGTCTATAAAAGTACAACAACTGGTATTTATCAACGTACAGACTCCTCCCATTTGTACTGTGATCATATCTAATACCATACAGTTTTGAAATACTACTTCTCTTGAAGAATTATTTTCTGTTTGCAACTGTCCAATGGCATCTGCCATTGAGTTTGCAGTTATTTCCATCTCTGCTGAGATGTTAACTATTGCTTTTTCTTAGGGTACAATTCTTAAAGCTGGGAGTAAAGCTCTGACAAAGCTGTAAAGGCCTGTATTATATCTAGTTAGAGGATTAGAAATTATACTTCTGCTAAATCGGTTTATCCAAATTCTGTCGCTATAGGACACAAAAGAACACACGCTCACACTGTTCTCAAGGTGAAAGAGAAAAAAGGGCCGTTTATTTTCTGACTCTAACATTTATAGTTTTCCAAAAGTGACAGTGGATTGGAGGGTGACAGTGGCACCTCTCCAATGCCACTGGTTAAACCAACAGTTTATCAACTCTCTCTTCTTTCATAAAGGAATGCAAAACAATGAGTTATTTACAGAAAGTGTGTGAGAAAATTCACTACAAGAATGTCAACATCAGAAGGCTTAGAAAATCTTAAAAACTCAGGGTGACAAAATTCCTTTAACAATTCCTGTAATTAAACTAGTATTATTTATAACTTGTATAGGTGGGATGAGATACCCCATAATACACTGACCTGTCCAATTTCCAGGTAGTTGCTTAATGGCAATTCCATTTCCATACAACCACCAAAAGCCATCTGGCAAATCACAGTTAGCTGTGATGCTCATTTTGGAATTGCTAGTATGCCTTGCAAACAAATAGTTATGCCATTGAACAAAATGAACTTTAAAATCTGGTGAGGTAGGTGGTGAATTTATATCTGATATGTCTTGTAGAATGGCAGTAATTCTGGTCCAATTGGTAGTACTATTAAACTGGCCAAAGTTTGGTCCAGTAGAGTTTGACTCCACATAAATAACGGATTGATTGATGAGTGATAACTGAAAAGGGGGTTTTCCTAAAGGCGAACCTATTTGTTTGCATTGTGTACTGCTATTAAACAAGGTATACAGTCTTAATTCAGTCCAGTTACTAGAGGGCACCCCTAACAATGGTTAGTGTAATTGTTGTACCATTCCCCACAGCCAACAATCTCTTATTCCAGTATGATTAGCTATTGATTGCCTCAAGCAAAGCTACATACTTATATCAAAAGTTACTACACTCTGCCAAAAAGCAGCAAAGCATAACAAAGTATTCATGATTTATGGCTGAGTTTCAGCTTCAGTCTGTCATTATCAATGGTTGTTACTGTCCAAGGTGCAACAGGAGATTTCTTCACTCAGGTATAGTGAATCCAGGTAGGTTTTTCTCTCATGCGAATTGCAGTGAGGGTTGTCAGGAGGACTTGGAATGGTCTGTCCCACTTCTCCTGTAGAGGATCAACTGAAAAATTCTTAACATACACCCAGTCACCAGGATCAATTGTGTGCAATTTATGATCTGGTTGCTTAGGTTGGTTTTCAAATACAGTGCTATACTTCTGATGCAACTGAGTGTTAATGGTTTTTTAAGTACTCATAAATATATTGATTACCAACCTGGGTCAGGCTTTCATCATGAGTGGCATTTAACCCATGAGGTCTACCATACAAAATTTCAAATGGGCTAATATTTTCTTTTGACCATGGCTTTATCCTGATTCTGATGAGGGCAATGGGTAATGCCTGGTACCAGCACAAATTTGGCTCTCGACAGATCTTAGCTATTTGTTGTTTCAGCATGTGGTTCATTTTCTCTACTTGACCACTGGCTTGTGGCCTGTAAGGAGTATGGAGTTGCCACTCAATTCCCAAGGCCTTGCTGACAGCATGCCCAATTTGTGCATAAAAATGTGATCTTCTATCAGAGGATATTTTTCCAGGTACACCAAATTTAGGTATGATCTCATTCAACAGTACTTTTATTACTTCTTTAGCTTTTTGTCCTACAAGGGAATGCTTCTGGCCACTCAGAGAAAGTATCAGTAAGTACCAGCAAATACCAAAAAACCCCCTTTCTTGGGAGTTCAGAAAAGTCTATCTGCCACAAGTCTCCAGGAAAAGCTCCTCTGCTAATAACCCCTTGTTCTAGCCTGTTGTATTTTGACAATTCTTTAAACAAGTCACACATTGTGATGTTATTTCTTCAACAATGTGGTGTAAGCCTGGGTCTGCAATTTGTTCCCTTGGGTATTGGTGTAAGGGTTCTGCTCCCCAGTGGGTTTTATCATGTTCAGATTTTACATAGTGTCTCATTGACTTTTCTGGTATTATTAGTTGACATGTTTCTAATTGTCCCCAACCATTCTCTAAAAGTTTTCCTTTATTTTCATTAATCCATTTATAACCAGAGAGTTGGTATTTTACAGGCTGATTAGTTGATACTACAGTAGGTATTAGAGCTACTACAATTGGTTTATTTCTTTCAGCAGCAATTCTAGCTTCATAATCTGCAAATTTGTTACCTGCTTCCAGGAGGGTGTTTCCTTTAGAGTGCCCTCAACAATGTATAATTGCCACTTGCAATGAGAGTTTCACCACCTCGAGGAGCCTGAGAATTTCAGTTGCATATTTGACAATCTTCTTTTGTGCAGTCAGGAGTCCTCTTTCTGTCCATATGGCTCTGTGGACATGAACAATTCTATAATCATATTTGGAATCTGTCACTGTTAAGTCAGAAATGACACAGAGTCAGATCAGAAGGCTAAGTGGCATAAGCACCCTGACTTTACTGACACTGCTTCTTTTATACATTGGTTTGATACAGGTGGACCTGATTGGTCATTTAATCAATACATTTCACTTGATTGGCTAATTAACAAGACACCCATTTGTTAAGAATCTTATGAGAATAACAGGAAAACAGATATTAGAAAAACACCAACTGCAGGTTGTTTTTAATAATGGGCTATCATTGTTTATCTCCAGCTCCATAAAGCTTCCCAGGCCGATTCTGGGAAAATTTATCTAGCTTTCTCTTTCTCTGACCAGGCTGTCACATCCACAGGAATTAGTCCAAATATTAACTTTCCTTCCTTTTGCCAGTTCTAATGCTCGAGCAAGAGCTATCAGCTCAGCCTTTTATGCTGAGGTTCCTGCTGGTAATACGTTTGACTCAATTTCCTCCAAGACTGTAGTCACAGCATACACTGCCATTTGCACTCCCTGTCTCACAAAACTGCTGCCATCAGTGAACCACTTCATGGCATCTGGGAGCAGCTGTTCCTTTAGATCTGGGCGGCTGGAGTATATTGTAAAAGCAGGTGACCCCTCAACGAAGGGAAGAATGATGCGCATCTGACTCCTTGATATCAGAAGGCTAATTAATTACTTTATTATACTATACTATATTAAAGAGATACATACTATACTATATCATGTTGAGAGTTTTTTGCAGGACAGTGGATATATGCAACATATGCACAATCCAGTCTTCATAGAAACTGAGTAAGGTCACCATGCCCTTGAAGGACACGAAAGAAGAACACACTCAAAAGCAGACAGTTCAGGATGCAAAGGCAGATGAGAAAACTGCAGCGAGATGCATGAAGAAGAAAGACTAACTAAAATTAACTGAAATATTAAAATGCGTGCGTAAAAAGGATTTAACCAATCATGTATTAGCTTGAGGTGTGACCAATAGAGAACAGTATAAATATTGCTTGCTTTTTATAATAAATCGGCTTCACTTGATCATTTTGATAATGGCATGATGTCCCGTTAAGGATCCTCCGCAATATCATACTTACTTCTAACTAACATCTTGCTACTACTGAAAACTCGTGACTGTCAGCCAACAGTCCCGACACACACAAGTGAATACAATTGGTCAATGAATCAAAACACCATCACCAGAATCCAATCAAGCGATCACCTTCAGATAAATAATCTCCAGAATACATTCCACTTGCGCACAAACACAGAAGCAGCAAATGGGATAAGAATTGTTTTGATCATTCTTTTCTCTGCTTCTCCAGGAAAAACCCTGAGAGAGAGGATTGTCTCTCTCTGTTCAGAGAATGTGAATGCCACAGGAGTGCACAGCTTCAATAGTCTTTAGGCAATCGTGTACTGCAGGTTCAGCATCAAACTTTCCTTACAGAAAAGAGGCAGGGTTAACAATACTGGTCACTTGAATTTCAATATCATCAGATTTGGCCAGGACTGCTTGGTATTTTAGGAACCTCAAAGGAAACAGCCAATGGTTCCCTTTCTGTTCTAAAATGGCTGACATTGTGTGTGACACTAAGGTAGTCATCTTTTGTCCTAGTGCAAACTTCTGTGTCTCTTTAGTGTTCACGATCACTGCTGCTACTGCCCTAAGACAGGTGGGCCAGCCCTTGCTCACAGTATCAAGTTGTTTGGAAAAACAGGCTACTGCCCTTTTGTAAGGACCCAAATGTTGTGCCAGAAGTCCTAAGGCTATTCTTTGTCTCTCATCTGAGAATAATCAAAATGGTTTACTCACATCAGGAAGTCCCAAGATTAGGGCCCTCATGAGCTCACGCTTTAACTCCTCAAAGGCGTGATTTGTTTCAGGGGTCCACACCACAATATTCTTAGAAACTTTCACTAGCTCATATAAAGGTTTCACAATCAGTCTGTAGTTGTATATCCATAACCGGCACCAACTTGTCATTCCAAGAGAAGCGCAGAGTTCTCTTACAGTTTGTGGCTTAGGTGTTTGGCATATTGCTTCCTTTCGTGTGGTTCCTAGGGATCGTTGTCCTCCAGAGACTTCATATCTGAGATAGGTCACTTGTTGTTGCACCAGCTGAGCTTTCTGTTGAGACATTTGATAACCATTTAGTCCAAGAAAATTCAACAGACTTATTGTTCATACAAGGAACTCTTTGATAGTTTTTGTAGCAATTTGTAGATCATCTACATATTGTGAGAGAGTGTTCCCTCCCCAGGCAGAGACTGCCATTGTTCCAATTCTTTGGCCAATTGATTCCCAAAAATTGCGGGACTCTTTTTGAATGCCTGAGGTAACACTGTCCAGGTAAGATGGTTTTTCCTGCCTGTGCTAGGGTTCTCCCATTCAAAAGCAAATATGTTTTGTCTTTCTTCTGCAAGTGGCAGGCAGAAGAAAGCCTCTTTGAGATCTATCACCGAGAACCAAATGAGATCAACTCGGAGTTTTGTTAGCAAAATGTAGGGATTTGCAACCACCGGGTGGGTACTTTTAGCAATTCCGTTGACTGCTTGCAAATCTTGCACTAATCTATAAGTTCCATTAGGTTTTTTCCACCGGTAGTACAGGAGTATTAAATTCGGATTCACATTCTTTCAGCAATCCAAGTGTCAAAAATTTGCTAATAATTGGTTCAATCCCTTTTCTGTCCTTTATTCTCAAGGGATATTGTCTCCTAACCACTGGTTTGGCTCCTGCCTGTAATTCAATCTTAATAGGGTCAGCCAGTTTTGGGTTTCCAGGAGTATCGGTATTCCATACTCCTGGGTATACCTGAATAATTATTTGTTCCAAATAGTTACTATTGTTCACTGGTCCTGTATCAATTGCCAATCCTAATGCTAAAATCAATTTGCCTTCAGGTACTTTAAATCTCATTTTTCCCTCTTTAAACTCAATTGTTGCCTCTAAATTTTCAAGGAGATTTCTGCCTAATAGGGATTTAGGCCAAATTTGGCTATTGCCAAATCAATCTATTCCCATCCTTTCCCCAATTTTGTATTCTAACAGTTTTAAGACAAAGTTATTCTCTGGTTGGCCTGTGGCTCCCATTATCTGGAAATGTTTTTCACTTTTAGGCATTAAAGCTTGATTTAAAACTGAAAATGTAGCCCCTGTTTCTATTAAGAATTCAACTTCTTTATCATTTCCTAGCTGTATCTTAACCAGCGGGTCTGCTAGGGAAAGATCTGCTGGTCCCTGTCACTCACTGTTATCTATTGCTGTAAAACAGTTTCCTGTGTAGTGTTCAGTAACTCTGGGCACTGGCTTTTCCAATGCCCTTCTTCCTTACAGTAAGCACACTGGTTTTGCCCTAACCTCCCTTGGGATTGATATGAGCCATGTCTGCCATTTCCATATTTACCTCTGCCTCATCCCCAATCACATTGTCCTCTTTGATGTTGCTCTGAAGCTGTCATTATGGCTTCTGTGATATTTTTTTCTTCTCTTGCGTGTCTTGGTTGTTCTATACCTTCCAGGCTTCTCCTATTAATGCTTCTAATTTTCAGTTATCTGTCTCTTTTAACCTCTGTAGTTTCTGTCTGATGTCTGGGCTGGACTGTCCTAGCATCAAGGAGATGAACTACTGCTTCCCCAGTTCTGAAACAGGATCAAGGGTTGTACTTTCGCATTGCTGCTCGGAGCCTATCTACAAAGTCAGTGGGAGACTCCTGCTATTGTGGCAGCAGCGGACCCGATGCGGGAATAATGAGCATTGACTCCATGATTACAGAAGGCTGATCAATCGCTTTATTCTACTATACTATTCTATACTATACTACACTATACCATATGAAAAACCCATCACCCTTGCCAGACAGTCCAATACTGCTTTGACCTAATTGGTCAATCCATCAAAACACCATCACCAGAGTCCAATTAAGGAATCACTCTTTGATAAACAATCTCCATAACACATTCCACATGTGCACAACAACAGGTGCAGCAAGTGAAGATAATTGTTTTCTCTGAGCTTTCTCACAGCTTCCCAGGAAAATCCTGGGAGAGAATTATGTCTCTCTGTTCAGAGTATATGTGATTACCACATCCTGCTGTCCCTGTTTAACATTATATATTAACGCCCAATTTACTGCTTTTGGAATGGCATTCTCTAATCCAAATTTGACTAACTCCCGGTATCTGGTTAGCAAGGCATATTCACCTGTATCGTTTGGATCCCACAGAGGATTTGTGGTAGGGAATAGCATGTCCATATTACCCTGTAGGGCTCCACTGGCAATTTGTCCCTGCACATGTGCTTTAACTGTTTTAATCACTAATTCTTTTTCAATTTCTGTTAATTCTGTCAGCATTAAATTGACACCATCCCAATCTGGGTCCTGGTTCTTGACTATCAACTCAAATTGTTTTGCCATTTGCTGGGGTCTCCCCTGAAATTTTTAACCTCTTCTCTCCAACTATTCAAATCACTGGTGGAAAAAGGTACTTTTACTCTCATGGCATTTCCCTCGGGACTTACCACTTGTCTCAAAGGAGCAATAACTGTTAAAACATTTTTAGCCTTGCTTCTAGTACAAGCTGTTACTGGAGTCCCTGAGCTCGTTTCCTCATCTGGGTCATCTGAGACATCTCCTTTCTCACTTTCTAATCTCCTACCACTAGGTGATAACTGAGGGGCCCCAGGGACTCTCCTGAGGAGATTAGATTGTAATTCTAAAACATCAACCTCACTATCTTCTTCTTCTCTATGTCTCAGCTTAAGACATCTCTGACCTATGCTAAATGCAGAACAACACCTCCTCATTTTTCTTTTACCTCCGTCCTTTTCTAGGGCCAAGACTAAGGGATCTTGTGGGGATAAATTAATGCCACACCCTCTCTGCCGCTCAGGCTTGTTTCTCAGAGTGAAAAACATATCCAGGTGAATAAATATTTCATTTGTTCTGTCTTCTTAAAAACAACATTAACTGCAATAGAATATTATATTGTAAGGTCCTGTTTACAGGCCACTTTTCTTCATTTTCTAATTTATATAGTGGCCAGCATTGACTACAATATTTAATTAAATCAATTTTCTTTAAATTGCCTCCAGGGATCCCTCCTAATGAGCCAAAACACACTCCAACTGACTTTTTTTGACAATCTCCTTACTATCAGTGCTACCCATTCCTGATGCTATCCAGATGCCTGCACTTTAGAGCGAAAATTGTCACTCGTGTTCCTTTCTTTATTCTTCTTCCATGGATACTGCACCAACCATAAATTGGGAATCTTAGTTTCAACCTGCACCGGTAGTCACGTTTACAATGTTGACAAACAATAAACGCAAAAGGATCATATGGTCCACTCCTGCACCATCTACACTGTCCTGATCGGCACAACAGACAAGGTAACAGAGTATGATGTGGCACAAGCCAAAAACCTTTTAACAGACACACAGGAGAGAAGAGAAAACTTATTAACAGACACACAAACAAGAAACACCAGTCTTATATTTGTTGGAATCCTGGATGCTGAGAATTTTAAACTTTCTGTGCTTGAAGGCACAGACCCACAAGAGAACACTGCATTTGACCTGAGGCCGTGGAGAAGGCTTCCAAAATTGATTGATAGAACTGGGATTAGGGGTGTGTAGTTGGTTAGAAGCGTGTAATATCACAGGGTAGAAAACTTAGGGCTTGGGATTTTAGAATATAGAAATAAATATGAAGCAAGATGGAGGTTTTAGGGTGGAGGCAAGTTGTTCTTCTTTACCTTCTTCTTCCTTCTTCTTCATGGGTTTGGATGATGTTTTGTAATTGGACAGAAAAGTCTGCATTGTGGGCTTCCAGGGATCAGTTATTGGGTTAAAAGGGAAAATAATCTAGGTGTCCTTTCTTAATTGGATACTTTAGTCTTAAAAGACTTTGTAACAAGAGATAGTGAGCCATTTAGTGCCTTGCTAATGGAAAGCTGCTGAACTCATGGTTGCGAGACTGTTTTATTGATAAGAAATTATGAACACCTGAGTCCGAAAATGAACTACCGTCTTCAAGTGCCTTCAATCCGGACCTTGAGAAACTGATATTATATAGAAGACACAAAATGACACATACAAAAATCAAACCCAAAATTCCAACACCTAGGCCAATACTTCAAGTTGTCAAACTTCCTTTTAGGGGACTCCACCCCTAGGGGACTCTAATCCCTTATGTAGCAATGTTGGGAATTTCACCTGTGATACAGTGGCCCGTGTGAATTATCACAAGCATTTTATGGGACTTAGTGTCCTAGGGTGACATTATGATGCTTGCATCCCCATTCGTATGTTTTGTTTATGCTGGATATTATGTTCTGTGCCTTCCAGACTGGCTATGAAGAGTGAATGTTTTCTTTTGTTTTGTTATCAGCCTGCTCCCCCACGGCTGGCGGGACACAGAGATGGGGCAATACATAGTGCTGCTTTTGTTTTTTGCTTTGCTTTTTTTGCTTTGCTCTTGCTATTGCTTCTGCTTAGCTCCTGCTTTGCTCTTTCTTTTTGCTTCTGCTCATTAGTTAGTTTAGCTAAGCAGTCTGAATTTTTCCCCGGACTGTTTTTCCTTTCCCTTTTTTGGAGCTACTCAAACCTGCTCCGGACTGGAACCTGGGAAACACCGAGAGTTTGCACCTTGTGGCCTGAAGCAGCCACCCCCAGCACCGGAGGGACTGATAACAGAGCGACCACCTCCAAGAGAGACTTTCTGAATTTTTCATCTTTTTCAGAGCGGTGAGAGAGTGTTGTCATCCAGTATTGTTCATTTTGTGTGCTGGGGGGTGCTTTGCCTGTTAAATAAACAGGTTCTTTCCACTTCTCTCCGAGGAATCTTTCCCGAACTGGTTGGGGGGAGGGGCCGTGTGGGTTTGCTTTCTGGAGGGGCCCCCTTTTGGAGGTTTCCTCCCAAAATTGCCCTAAATCAGGACACTTTGCCAAGACCAGAAACAAAATTCAAAACAGTCCATAAATACCTTAAATTTCCTGCAGTCAGTCCTTCTCTACCCCCACAGAGAGCCGGTAATGCACGGAGTCCCTCCAAGAAATTGTCGGTTGCACCAAGGGAGTCCGTAGCTCCAGCGGACCTTGCAGCCAGGCAGAGAATTCTCTTCTGCCTGGCTTGCAAGACTGAAACCCAAAACTGGGCAAAAACCTAAAACTCTTATTCGATTCTCTCACAGAGCAGGTATTTGCTTATTCAGTGCTGGGAGTGAGTGGGATCTCTCCACCAAAAACTCAATCTACTTTAGCCTTCACGTACATTTTAAAAATCCTTCCATGCAACATCACAATTACAACATTTCATTAGCATACTCATATTTGCATAAATCTATGTCATGGTTTTACAGCAGTTTGTTGCTTTAGCTCATGCATCAGTTCCTTCTGTGGTGGTCCTCAGCCTTCTGGTGGTCTTTTGATGAAGGCTTCTGTAGTCTGATTCCCGGAAAGATTCCACAACTCATAAAGTTGTAAAGTAGGTATGTATTTATTCGTCTCCAAGGCACGTGGAGGATAATTCCTCCAAAGACACGTGCCTCCCGAGAAACCTAACCCTCTTTTTATCCTCTAAAATGTTACATATGCATCAAGTTTCGCAGTGGAGTCATGCATATTCATTTCCTAGCCCTGCTTAGCCCCCCCCCCCCCCCCCCCCCCCCCCCCACTTTGTATAATTAGCTTATCAGTCCTTCTGCACTTGTGCAGTGCTCTCTGGTGGTCGTTTGGTGGTCTCAAGAGAAAGAAAAACGAGTCTTCATCACTGTGGCTTTTTCACCTTTTCTTCCTGGCGCATGCTCTTTAGTCTCTTGGCTGGAGCCCCAACTATAGTGCTGGTCTAATCTGGTTTTAGGGTCTGAGGAGCCTTTCTTATCTCCAGCAGCTTGCAGACTCTCACATTCTCTCTACCTTGTTTGGGGAAGAGACTCTCCTCATCAGAAAATCCTTGCATTCCTTTTGTCCATCTTCACAGGCCTTTGCAAGCACAGCAAGTTTACAAGCTAAGCAAGTTAAGCAACATACATAGTCTAAAACAGCTATCCTAAATCCAAAATTCATTTCTAACCTAAATTCATTTCTAACCCCCATGTGTCAGTTCCCCCTTATTCTGGAAAATCCGTAAATTCTTTTACTTATTTCACAAAATCATCTTCCCAATCTCTACGTGTCCCTTAATGCCTTACCATTTACATTTGACAAGGAAGTTAATACCACCAGTCGTCACAATATTCTCCAATTTCAGATAAGTATTATAAAAGACAATTCTAAACTCACACCAACTAATATCAATCAAACGACAGTGGGGTGACACAGTGTATTTAAAATGCCAGTTGCAGTTAGCAACCACCCAAAGACTGCATCCCACCAATGATGATCTGCATCTTGTTTTACTCTCTGCAGGACCCTGCTTATCTCCTTTGTATCATAATGGACAGTAATTAGAGTTTTCTCTCCATTTTCCTGAATCTTCTTCAAAATCTCAATTAGGTTTTGTTGCTTAATTAATTGTTTTACCAATGTAAGGTTCATTGCAATAGGAGTAGGTGATAGCTTGTGATACATAGTGTAATTGGATTTCATCAGCTGGTAGGATGTCACTGGTGCCAAATATGAAAAATCACACTCTACAATCTTAACAAAATTAAAATACAAAAATTAGAATGATTTCTACTAAACAAGGTTACATTTTTGTTATCTATTTCTACAAAAGTGCAAGTAGTTCTTAAGCATACACAGCCTTGACCAATATATAAAAGCACAGTCTTTTAACTAGTAAATGGATGAATCTGGAAGTGGCAAACACCTTGTTGAGTGTCAAGACACGTCCTAAGCATCAGTGGTATTACTTTCACAAATAAACCCTAGTTGTTCTCAGGTAACACAAGATTCTAAGTTTACTGTTTGCCACATCTCATTCACCATCCATGCCCATGCCCTATGTTCCGAGTGATAGAGCACCGTTCGCTCGTGGTTTAGGCCTAGTGCAATGATGGGGTGGATAACATAAATGGTGGCATTACATATAGTAAGTACAAAAGAAGCGGCCACATTAATAGTAGGATCATAGGTAAAATTTACCAGAGTCCACCAATGTCGGCGATGGAGAGAGACGGGGAGACTGACTCGGTGATCAGAATCCGATTTTATTGTGGTATACAAACACTTATATACTATTTCAGGGAGACTAGTAATGTGTACTACAATGATTAGGTTAAAATCACATACACAAACTTATGCATATAACAACATCTCTTGCTTGCAAAGTTTAATGGGATTTTCTTTTTCCGGTAAACACATTTGATTTAATCTTCTTGCAATCTAGGTCTAATTTTCAAAGTTCCGTTTGCTTTTGCCAAGGCATCCTGTTATCAAATCTCTTATGTTAACCAGATCCAAAGTCCATCATCTGTCTTGTGTCCCTCAACATTCCAACACACCAAGATTGGAATTTCCTCTCGAAATCAATAGCATTGTCCCAAACAGCCTTTTGGACTTCAACCGGAAAACTGCGTTCACCTCCTTCCCTTATAATCAAAGCCACTGTTGCCTGCAACCATGACTGTGCTTGTGTACAGCTAAAAGTGAAAGAAACATTATCTTGAACCATACTAAGTGCATCTATTATTGATTTGGGGTCTTGGTCTTTTGCCTTTTCCCACTTTGGTAACACTTTTGAAACCTGCCACTGACTAGTTCCTAATGCCAATAAAGATGATTGTAGGGGCTGTTTTAGTTTTGTTAAATTATTTGTTGCAGTGGCCAGCTTATTCATTAATATTTCTGAATTGATTCAATTTAAAACTCCCAATCCTGTTCCTAATATCCCAGTCAGATCCTTTCTTATTCTGATCCCGAGGTATACCTGTCTTTGTAACCACATTGTCCAGCCCTCAAAGGATGTTCTTAGGAAAGAGGAGCAGGCTGGTTGGATTTCTGAGATGTTAATTTGCATTAGCAACTCAACACGTTTGAGAGACCATTCTGGATTAAACAACAGTTGTTGTTGGCCCGTATTCCATACTGCTTATGGGCCTGTTTCATAAACTTTAGGTTCAGGTTTGGTTCAGGGTTGGGCTGCTTGAGTGCTGGAGTGAGTTGTAAGGGGCCCTGCTGTTGTGGAAGGTACAGCATCTATTTTAAAATTTAGTACAAGGCCTTCATCAATTTTAGGGCCTTAACTGAAATCTGGGTTATCAGTCCAAAAACAACTAGCAAAAACGGCCAGTGTTAATGTTAAAATTATACCAGCACTCTAATTTACTTGGGCAGCCATGCCACCCTGAAAACACCTGGTTCTGCTGGGTTCCTGAACACCGGATGCCGCAGGCCTCTTTCCAGTGGCTACCTTCGGAAATTGTATCTAGCAGAATTCCAGTTACCTTTCCACATGTTGTTCCACCAATCATTTGGCATCCTACTTTAATTTCATCTCCTATGGTCCTTCGGAGTGTCCATTTTCCCTCTACCTTTTGCCATTCAGGCAATGTATACAGTTGGTCACCGTGCACAACTGCCAGTTTTCTATAAATGCTTCCATCCTCAACCCATACCAGTTGTGTAGTTGTTAGGGCTTCAGACCAAGGCCACTCATCCTTCTTTGTTATCATAAAGGCACACCGGGCACTTTCTAATTTTTGGATTATAATTTTGATTACAAACAAAACAATTTTCTCAATCAGATTTCTACAAGCTAAATTACTAAATATTCCCAACTGCAATATACTCATTTTGCTCGGGTGAGTTTTAACTTCAGTTCATTATCACCCGATGTTACTTTCTAAGGGGCTTCTGGGGCTTTATTCACTCGAGAGTGGTGGATCCAGGCACTCTGCTTCTTGATCTTAATTGCTGTGAAAGTAGTGAGAAGTACCTGGAATGGTCCTTCCCACTGTGGTTCCAAAGTCTTTTCTGTAAGAGACTTAGCATATACATAATCTCCAGGCTGTATGTTATGTACTGGTCCATCTAGCTCTCTGGTCCAAGTTCCAGCCACATTTTTCAATTTATCTGAGTTGCTTACTTAGGGCCACCATATAGGCAGCCAGTGTCACCTCCCCAATGTGGGTAGACATTCCTTTTTACACTCCATATGGTCTCTCATAAAGCATTTCAAATGGACTTAACCTTCCTTGGGCTTTAGGTTTAGTCCAAATCCGTAATAATGCCAGTGGGAGAGCTTGGGGCCAGGGTAAATTAGCTTCTTGCCCTAGCCTCACAATTTGCTGCTTAATCAAATGGTTCATTTTCTCCACCTGGTCACTCAACTGAGGGTGATATGGAGTATGAAGTTCCCAATCTATGCCTAGGTGGCAGCTAATTTGCTGCACTATTCTTGAAATAAAATGTGATCCTCTATCTGAGGATATTGTGGCTGGAACTCTGAAACATGGTATAATTTCTTTTAACAATACTCTGGTTACCTCCCGGGCTTTGGCAGTCCTGGTGGGGAAAGCTTCTGACCACCCTGAAAATATTTCTGTTAATACCAGCAAATACTGATACCCCCCTTTTACTGAGAGTACTGAAAAGTCAATTTGACACTGCTGTTTGGGTCCATAGCCCCTCTCAATTTGGCCAAGTTTTGGTTTGGGGGTGTTCTTGGGGTTAGTCTGGAGGCAAAGGTCACACTGCCGAGTCACTTGAGTGATAGTGGCATAAAAATTCCTGGCAACAATCCTTTCAGTTAGATAGTTGTTCAGGGCATCTATTCCACCATGTGTTTTCTGGTGTTCCTCTCTCACCAGTGACCACAATAAATGAGAAGGGATAACCAGCTTCATTTCTTCAGTAGTAGCCCATCCCTCTTGGTTATATGTTCCTTTCTGATCATTAATTAGCTTTCTGTATTTCTTATTATATTATGGCTTACCTTCAAGGGAGATTTGCCCATCTGGAATTAGGGCTCCTTCAGTGGTAATCTCACCTTTTGCTGCCTCCTTTGCCTCTCTGTCCACAAGCTCATTTCCTTCCTTCAATTCTGAGCTCACCTTCTGGTGTGCCTTAATGTGCATAATTTCTACCCTCTCAGGCAGCTGAACTGCTTCTAACAGTTGGGTTATCTTTTGTGAATGTTTGATGTTTTACCCCTGCAAGTTCAGCAGTCCCCTCTCTTTCCAAATGGCTCCATGTGCATGTACAACTCCAAATGCATATCTCAAGTCTGTGTAGATGTTTATCCTCTTTGCTTTTGCCATTTCTAAGGCATGGGTTAGGGCAATCATCTCGGCCTTTTATGCAGAGGTACTTGTTGGTAAGGGTCCAGATTCTATTACCTCTCTGCAGGTAGTCACTGCATATCCAGCATGTAATTTTCCACTGACGACATAGCTGTTCCTATCAGTGAACCAGGTCTCTGCATCATCCAAAGGAGTGTCTTTCAGGTCTGGGCAGCTGGAGTAAGTAGCTTCGATAGTCTCCAGGCAGTCATGGTGCACTGTTTCTCCTTGATTTCTGCTGAGAAAAGAAGCTGGATTGACAGTGTTAGTCACTACTATTTCTACATCATCTTGTTGTACCACGATGGCCTGGTATTTCAGGAACCTTTGTGGAGAAAGCCAGTGCCCACCCTTTACTTCCAGTACTGTGGACACTGTGTGAGAGACTAGTACAGTAATTTTCTGGCCCAGGGAAAATTTGCATGCTTCTTGGATATTTAGCTCAACTGTTGCTACAGCTCTGAGGCAACCCGGCCATCTCTTAGCCGCTGCATACAGTTGTTTGGAAAAGTAGGCAACTGCCCTTCGATATGGGCCCAGGTCCTAGGCTAGTATCCCCAGGGCAATCCCCTGTTTCTCATGGGAAAACAGAAAGAATGGTTTACTCATGTCTGGAAGTCCTTTAGCTGGAGCTGACATGAGAGCATTCTTAACTGGTGAAAGGCCCGTGTGGCTTCCTTTGTCCACTGGAGGTCTCTCTTTCCATTTGTAATGAGTCCATACAGAGGTTTTATGAGTAGACCATATTTATAAATCCATAAGTGACACCATCCTGTCATTCCCAAAAAGGTTCGTTCGCAGTTCTTTTATTGTCTGAAGTCTCAGGATCTGGCATATTGCTTCCTTGCAATCTTGCCCCAAAGTCTGCTGTCCAGCACTAACCTTATAACCCAGGTAGATGACTTTATGCTTTACCACTTGAGCCTTTTTCTTTGATACTCTGTACCCTTGGAGTCCTAAAAAATTTAAGACGCTTCCTGTCCAGGCTACACACACCTCTTCTTGTCCGGGTGGCTATTAGGAGTTCATCCACATACTGCAATAGCCTTCCTTCTTCTGGTAGAGCTTCCCAGGACTCTAGGTCTTTTGCAAGTTGTTCTCCAAGCAGAGTGGGAGAGTTTTTAAATCCCTGAAGCAACACCATCCATGTGAGCTGAGTTTTGCTCCCACTTTTAGGGCTTTCCCATTCGAATGAAAAGATTTTCTGTCTGGCTTTGTGGATAGGGAGGCAAAAGAAGTCATCTTTCAAATCTAAAACAGTAAACCAAGTTAGCTCTGGTGTTAAGCAGGTTAGCAAAGTATCTGGATTGGCTACCACAGGATGTAGATCTTCTGTTATCTTGTTGACAGCCCTTAGATCCTGTACTACCCAATATGACATATCAGGCTTTCAAACAAGTAAAATGGGAGTACTGAAATCAGATTGGCATTCTTTCAACAATCCTAATTGCATAAAGATCTCAATACTGGACTGATCCCTTCCCTATCTTCCTTTTTCAGGGGGTACTGTTTAATTCTAACCAGTTGTTTCCCTTCCTCAAGTTTAATTAATATAGGAGGGGCAGTTTTCGCACTCCCTGGTACATTGGAAGCCCATACTCCGGGAAACACTTGGCTTATTATTTCTTCACTAATTTCCTCCTCAGGTTCAACAGTTGTTAGTATTAAACTTTTGGCCATTTACCTCCAGAGTAACCACCCCACTTTTGAATGTAATGGTTGCCTCTAATTGTTCCAATAAGTCTCTCCCTAAAAGTGCCTTTGGAGAGTTGGGTATATATAAAAACTTGTGAATGCCCCATTGTTTCCCAAGCTTATACTTTAGTGGCCTGCAAAAATATGCCTTTTCAGATTGACCAGTTGCCCCTTGTACCACAACGTAATCATTCCCCACAGGTACTAAAGCTTTATTTAGAACTGAATATGTCGGTCCTGTGTCAACCAAAAATTCCACCTTTTTCCCTTCTTCCCCCAGCCTCATTTATATAACCAGTGAATCCACTGGGGTGGTATCCCCTAGTCCTCCTCAGTCCTCTTTCACATGGGCCACCACCACCCCCTTTTCCTGATGGTCATCTGGCCTCTGCTCTGGGCATTGGTTTTTCCAATGACCAGTTCTCCTGCAAATTGCACACTGGTCTCTGCCCAACCAAGGTAGGCCTTGCCTGTGTGGTCCCTGTCTGCGTTTCCCCTTCTCTTCTTCCCCTACTATTACCCCTAGTTTTTTCATTCCCTGCTTGTATCCTACTTCCCGATTACTGAAGACCCAGGGTCTAACTATGTGTGACAGCGCATTGCACCTCTTAAGCAGTCTAGGAAATCAGACGGAGTCTCGGAAGGCCCCTGTTTGATAGCATACAAAGCCGATCAGTTTATGGTCTTCGGGATCACCTTCTCCATTCCTTTTGCTATCCAATCCTGATAAGTGTCTAATTTTTTCAATTCTGCTGATATGTTTCAATCCCATTTTGGATCTTGGAGAGGGAGGAATTCCTTTATGTCCAGATGTTGGGTTTTATAAAAATCCTCTGCCAGACCTCCTGCCATTTTCAAAACCAGCTGCTTCTATGTTTCAGTTAAAGCATCCAGCAATAACTGGATATCGCTCCAATCTGGGTTATGCTGCTTGATGATATACTGCAAGCATTTGGCAGTAATCACCAGATCACTGCAATAATTCTTAGCAACCCTTTCCCATGCCTCCAAATCAATAGTGGAGAATGGTACCTTAACCATTACTTTTCCTCCTTCTGGTCCCACTGCCTCTCGCAAAGGAGCTTGCAGTACTTGCCTCCTAGTCCTGGATGAAACCAGACTGCCAGGAGGGGAATGGGTTTGAGTGGATGTTCCTTCCAAGCCTGTGTCCTCCTCTCTTTTAGTGGGAGAGTCCGTCTCCTCCTCCTTCTCCCGTCTCCTAGGGGGAGCCTTTAACAAATCTATTACATCTTGTTCTTGAGCTGTAGGATGATAAACCTTATCTTATTTTGTGCATCGCTGCCCTATACTGCATGCTGAACAAGATTGCTTCAGTTGTCCTCTCTTGGCCCTGTTTTCCCTTTCAAGGGCTAATACCGGTGGGTCAGGGGGAGCTCTGATCCCAAAATCCTCTGCCATTCAGGGTGATTTCAGAGGGAGAAGAACATATCTGTGTAAGAAACCTCATCCCATTTGCTTTCCCATCTTAAGAACAGCATTAACTGTATTATAATCAAAAGTTCCAGTAGGTGGCCACTTCGTTCCATTCTCCAACTTATACAAAGGCCACCATTGGCTACAATATTTCATTAATTTTTTTTTATTTTCTGTACCTCCTCTGCCAGCAACTTCTTTCAAATGTGCCAAAATGAACCCTAATGGACTGGCTCTGGAAACCTCTTTACTCTGACTAGTTCCCATTATCTCCTTCTTCGCTTCTTATCTCGCTTCCACCCACCCAAACCTCTCTTCACAGGTTCTCACAGTCTTTTTCCAGTTCTCTTCCCACACAACCCAAGTCTCAGGTATTAAATGTGACTTCCCACACACAAGCTTTACAATTTTGGGTTCAAAATCAATTCAGTTAGAACACTGTGCCCATTTGCACTGGGCACACTCACTTTGCCACCTTGCAGAAAAACAGTACTAGCGCCCTGCACAAATCCTACACTGCAACAATACCCACACAAGATGCCAACCTCCTGATGTACCAAGAGTTCCAGAGAAATGCCCACAGAGGCAGGCTATTCCATTTATCCCCTCTTGGATTCCTAAATTCTCTACTGCAGGCTGTTCCTAGTCCAAAGCTATTAAATTGCCAGCAGAGGTCCATTATAATCCTTCTAAATAGACTCCTTTGTTTCCTCTATCTATCCAGTGATTTACTGGGTTCACAAACTCCCAAAGATCAAGCCCAAACCACTGGTGTAAAGGGATCCTTACAGTTCATCTAGCCATGGTTAAAACATGAACAAATCACCACACTTAAACACAATATGCTCTTCTCCACTTGCCTCACTTTTTCCCCGCCCCACGCCAGCTGAGTTGCCAAAGGAGGTACCTTTTGGTCATTCCCACCACACAACCAAAATCACAAAGCCACTCACACAGCTAAAAGCCATTCACACAGCTAAATAGCACACAATAGCAGTAAATAGCAGCAATAAAACAAAGATTCACTCCACCCACTCCAGGGTCCCTAGCAGCCACTCTATCGATTAGCGAATCTCTCCACCAGCCACACTACCAGCTGGTGGCTGCTTGCAAGCCCCAAACTTTTACTTACACAGAGACTGAGCTGTGTGCTAAACGTCTCTAAGGAGCTTACCAGCAGCCCTTTGGCTCAGCCAAGCGTACGACTTACAGACCCCCCCCCCCTTAGATTCAATACATACTATTTTATCCTAGCCCTGCTTAGCCCCCCCTGCTTTGTATAATTAGCTTATCAGTCCTTCTGCACTTGTGCAGTGCTCTCTGGTGGTCGTTTGGTGGTCTCAAGAGAAAGAAAAACGAGTCTTCATCACTGTGGCTTTTTCACCTTTTCTTCCTGGCGCATGCTCTTTAGTCTCTTGGCTGGAGCCCCAACTATAGTGCTGGTCTAATCTGGTTTTAGGGTCTGAGGAGCCTTTCTTATCTCCAGCAGCTTGCAGACTCTCACATTCTCTCTACCTTGTTTGGGGAAGAGACTCTCCTCATCAGAAAATCCTTGCATTCCTTTTGTCCATCTTCACAGGCCTTTGCAAGCACAGCAAGTTTACAAGCTAAGCAAGTTAAGCAACATACATAGTCTAAAACAGCTATCCTAAATCCAAAATTCATTTCTAACCTAAATTCATTTCTAACCTTCATATCCCAAGTCTTCCCCACATTTGAACTTTTTACCTCTCTTTTCAGTGCATACCTGGTGCTTTTTGTTTTTCAGTCTACCTTGTTTTTAGCTAATTTTGCAGATTGCAAGTTCCTTGAAAACTTGCTATCTTGCTCTTGATGGTGCCTGTTACCTCAATCACTCTGCTATCTTGCTTGCCCTGCTATCTCGCCTCCTGTACCTGCACATTGTTATAGATGAGTAATGTAATAGTTGGCTCTCACAATTAAGAGATAGATATTATGTGGATGTTAAAATGTATAGTAATGTTATGGTAATATGTCCTCCTATAGTCGTCTTTCCCTCCCCCTTGTAATAACCTTAGTAGTCAGGACATTTGGAGAGGGCCAGCTTATTACCAGGAGGTGCAGCATAACAACATCTGACCTCCAATGAAGATGTAAGAAAGTAATCTCCACCAGTAGTTGGCAGAGAAGGAGTTGACTGACAAAACTATAGGAGGGTCTAAGGGTATAAAAGGCAGAGCATCCATTTTGTAGATGAGCACATGGCTGATAGTCATGGAGGCTCCCAGGGCTGTAATTTTTCCTTATTTGGTTTTTTTGTTGTATTTTTTTTTTTTAAGATTTAATGAACCTTTGAAATTTTAAAAGTGATCAGTTGTTTCTCACAACATCTTGTTACAATATTACTTGTGGTTAACCTTTTGTTAGTACCACTTAGGTTTCACCTATCTGTATTGGATTCAGTGGCCAGGTTTTGGTAACGGGGGGGGGGGGGGCTACAAGGGGTGGTGTGAAAAATTAGGTTCACACCTGTAAAATTTAAAAGTTTAATAAAGGGCAATAGGAGACAAAGAAAACAAAGCAAAGATTTACAGCTGGGTGCTTGGCATTCTGCCAAGAGCACACCTGCTATTTTGGAGATGCCTTTTAAATACCTTGCCTATTGCATCAGCCATTGCATATTCATAAACAATCATGCATATTTAAATTTCCCCCCAAACTAGTTTACATGTCCCAAGAACTGTTTAGCATGGCTCTTCATGGGTATTTCTTGGCTGAGGTTTTGGTCCATTCTTGTTATCACTTCCAGTTTGGGCTTTGGTCCATATTTTCTACAGATGGTGGGTGCTGATAATTGGCATGTCAGTAGCAGAGGTCTCCATCACATGTTCATTGAATGTTATCCCAACCAAGCAGGCATTTTAACACAAGCATACTATATCACCCATTTCACTACTAAGTTTAGTTAACAACAGAAATTTTAAAAAAACCTGCTATATCTTTATAGCAAAGTTACTTTAACACTATACACATAGCATCCATTTTAATATTTGTAAAAAGCCAGTATAAGAATATGTATTTACAACAATCTCCTCCTCTTCTTTTTTATAAATAAATCTTTGGCTTGAGCAGTAATTCTTGTTTTCTAACCTCCATTATTGGCTCATTTTTTTTCTCAAATCAATTTTGCTTCTTCAAAGGGGTCTTCCATATTGTTTCTTTAACACCACAATCTTTTGAGTCGTTCCTGATGTAGCAAATTTTGGGTCCATAGGCATTGTTACCACTGGCATGCCCTGGACTACGCTGGTGATTAGCCGAATAAAACAGGGGATCAAGAAAGGAAGAAATATCAAACCAGCTGTAGCACATAAAAGGAAGAAGCCTAGCTTCTTCCACCATTCTATCCCAAATACGTTATCCCACCAGCTAGTTTTGAACATTGATTCCCACTTTTGAACCAGTGCATGGGCTAGTTTTCTGATATTCTTGGCTATATCCAGGATGGCATCCCCCTTGTCATCTATTTTCAAACAACAATCTGATGTATTAAATTTTCCACAAACACCCCCTTCTTCAGCTAATAAATAAAGTCAACCTATTCTGATACACTGCAGCACTGCAGCTCTTGTTTGGCTTTGTTGCCTTGATATTAATTCCATTGCCCGAGCAGTTCTGTTAGTTATTATTTCTACAACTGCGTGGAGTCTTATAATACAATTCAGCATATAAATTGGGGTTTGATATCCCCAACTCCCATCTTGTGCCCAGGTGGCTGGCCCATATGTTTCCACTATGCATTCAGGGGGCCATTCCTCATCTCCCCATTTTTGGAATCCTCCAATCAATTGTCTTTTATTTATTTTTAGATCCTCATAAATTTGCACTCCTAATTGATCTCCACTTGGTCCTGATAAAAGAAAAAATCCTGGCTGCATAATTCCCGAAGTGCAACACCCTCTCCAACTAGAGAGGAGTCTTGGGTATGCTCTCCTTCCACATATCCAAAATAAGCCATCTGGTGCTTTCCAATAGTAATTTTTCTGTTGATTTATATTCTCCCAAAATTTGGATATTTCTGGGATCCCCAAATAAGGATTTTTGCCAGTATCATTACATTGAAAAAGTCCAATTTTGTTAATATATTTACAATTTCTCTTTTTCATTTCTCCTCGAGTCCAATACTGAGTTGGTTCCTCTGGGATCCACCACGTAAAAGTTCCATTGCTAACTTTATATCTCTTACAGGGAGTATTTCCTACTTCATTTATAGAATATTAATCCCAATATTTCCGGGTGGGACGTGCCTGGCCGTGTCTGACCCTTGCTGCTGGACCAAAGGCGGCAGCTGTGGTGTTTCCCCTCAGAGATACCTTTGGCCAGCTGGATGCTGCAGCTAGGCACTCGGAACAAATCCAGGCATAGTAGGAACTCAGTTTACCTCTGGTGGAAAAGGTTCAGGCGACGGTGAAGAGAAAGGAGAGGATTCTATCATAGAGTTTTAATCCAGAGTTTTATTTCAGGATGGTAGACCTCTGAATCTTGTAACAGCTCCCAATAGAATGGCAACTGCATGGTCTCGTCTCCTTTTAAGCCCCGGGGACAGGGGGAGGGGAAGGGACAGGTGAGGGCCAACCAGGTGGGAGGAGGGGAAGGCTCAAGGGATATAGACGCTTGGACAGGCCAATGAGCCCAGACCTGAGGGGCATCTTTTGAACTTCTGCCAACCACACGACGCCCTTGCTGGAATGTTAAGATTGATGGACAGCTCTTAGCAGGAGGGCAAAGGGGGAGGGGAAAGGTTGACACATCTGAGATGGCATCACACTGCAACATTCATTAAGAAAATTTTTCTCAGTGCACCAGAGACATTCTTCCCCTATCACTGTTGAACTTAGAATCCACCCTTCTAGTCGGTTTTCCTCGCTTGTATTTGTCTGGTTCCACTTAAGGAATTCAACCGGGCCTAAGCTACTGCCTTTCCATAGCCATTCCTCTGTCATCAAAGCCCTTCCACAGACCCAACAGTTATATTAAGTTCCTTATTTATTCTTGCCCCCAATTCCACAAACAGATTTTTCCCCAGTCTCAAGATTTCTATTTCCTCTTCTAATTGCTGTTTAAGTTTCATATACAAATCTTGATGTGGGGTTGACAAAGAGTTTGATTGTTGTGTTGGCTTTGCCTTTTTGTTTACTAATTGTTCTTTTACCAAATCTTGGACTCTACCCTTAAGGACACATGTGAAAGAAACCCATCTCTCTCCTTTGGACATTCATTTCCCAACCTATTACCACTTGTTCCTAAATTTTCCGCAATCCAGGATTTTTTCCCATTTTGCATACAGGTGACGCTGTTGAGTCAGGGACGGATGAAATTACTCCATGGTTCAGAAGGTGAAAAAGAGAGATCCTTTATTAAGAGGTAATGTCCTTTTATAACCAGGATCGCTAAGGTGAAATCTGATTGGCCTCAAAGTAAAAACCTTTCACACTATTGGTGAACTATGAATAGCACACTCTGAAGGTGCATATCTATAAACAACATGAACAGAAAGAGAGATAATAATTGTTTTCATTCTTCCTCTCTAAGTTTCTCAGGCCTGAAGCCTGGGAGAATTCTCTTTGACTGAACTGAGAATCTCCACAATTCCCCCTTTTCATTTAAAGAGGGAGCTGTCATTTGTAAGTCCTCTGCAGGACCCCCTGCAGGAAGGAGAACAAACACAGCTCAAGAAGTTTGTCAACTGTCAATCAAAACTTCTAATCAGACATTGGATCAGAATGGTCAAAGAGATCTCTAACTTATATTATAAATTCTAAGAAATGAGTTACCAACTCTAGTATAGTAACAAACCATTGTCAGTCTGCCAAAGGACTGGCAGTTTGACTTTTCAAAACCCATTTCCCAGTGTGAGCAGGTGCCCACATGGCAAAAAAGAAGGTATTAATAAACACATGCACATGCCCAAATCAGCCAAATTTGGCAAAATGAGTAACATCTGTTTGCCACAGCTGCAAACCTTTAGGCCTCTGGGATTATCCCAGCCAGTAAGGTGCAGCAGGTCAAGCCTTGGTTGGCTTTCATTGAAATTGCTTTTTGCAGGGTGTGTGCACTTTGATAGAAGAATCATGCAAGGCTTTGGGCCTATGCAGTCATGTCCTGAATGAACAACTTGAGTGATAAAATTGAACTCAGGTCCAAATTGCAGCCTCAAAGTTTTCAAAACAATTGAGTAGAATTGACCAAATTCAGAAACACTTGAGAAAAATGCTGGAAAGCCATGGCAACAGCCCTTAATACAACCAGGCTGAACCTAAGTTGTGATGTTCCAGTGCTCTGAGCCATCTATGAAGACGATGCCTTTTTTTTTTAATTTTTAATTTTTTTTTTTTTCCAGAAAGTAGCGGGCCAAGAAGCCAGGGGCCAGTGGGGGGCCCCGGCCCTGGCCACGGCGGGCTGCAGTGATTTCTCCGTCGAGCCCACACATGTTTGGTCTGTTGTTTTCCCCCAACTCCCCATGCCAAAACGCGGAGTGAGGATTGCAGGAGTAGCTGAAGGGATGGACTCCCTGACAAAATGTCTCCTCCTCCTCCCCCCACTCCCTCCAGGACCACTGGTCCGTGTTGGCAAATGGAAAGGGGAAGTTTTTCTGGGAATATCAAATTTAATCCTGAATTTGGGGTTCTTGGCACCACCCACGTCTGCCCAGGACAAGCGGGTGATCCGCGCCTCCCTCCCCCACGATACGAGTGATTGTTGCCCAGTTCCCTGATTCGCGGCCCCACCCCCATCCCCCCGGGGCAGGAGACCAGCGGCAGCATTCTCGGAAACCGTCTCTCCCGCCTCGCAGACGGGGGCAGGGGGGGGCGGCCGAGGTGCCCCGAGCCCCGGGGGGAGCCCCATAGGGCGAGGGCACCTCCTGTCCAACAGAGAGAGAGAGTTGGTCTCAGGAAAATGTTGGTCCCCAGAAAAGCACTGAGTTTCAGAGTTCTCAGTTTTTCGGCACCGGCAGAGAGCAGCTGCGCGGCGCCTCCGCTGCAGAACAGGCTGGTGTCTCCATTCGCTGTCTCCGCCTCAGGAGAGCACAGCTCGGGACAGTCCGAGGAAGGGGGAAGGGAGACTGGATTGAAAGAGACTGGGCTGGTTGCAGGCTCCGACTCAGACGGCGAAGCGGAGCACGGAGCTGCTGCAGGCGTCGGAGCTGCTGCAACAGTCTATACCGGCACAGCGGCGGCGGGCCAGCCAGCGGCTCGGGGAGGCAGGCCGGCGGGGGGGGCACAGACGCACGAACAAGCGCTGCAGAGGTTTCTGTCAGACCCGGCGGGGGCGGCGGTGGCAGCCTCAGCGGTGGCGGCCTCAGCCTTCCGGAGCAGAGGTGGGGTCAGCCGGCGGCCGCAGCAGGACAGCCCGTGGCGGAAGCAAGCCCACCAGTCCATGTTGGGCAGGGGATGCCGGAAATGCCGGCGAGTGCAAAGGCACCGTCTCCCGCGGTGTGGGGAGAGCTGGGGCCATCGCAGGCGAAAAGCATGTTGGCTTTGCCACTGTTCTGTTCCCCGGGATCTTGCCTCGAAGGGCTTTAGAAATGCGTCTCCAGGTAGGACCCAGAGCAAACGCGAATACATTTTCCCTGGGAATCTCTTCACACAGACAATCGCCTATGTCTTCCCAAGTTCTCGGACTCAGTGCAGTGCCCAGATCTGCCGGGAACGCGTGGTCTCTGACCCATCCCAGCAGATCGCACAGCGTTTCGTCTGAAACAGCGATCCCCATGGGAGGTATAAAAGCTCTCCACACGGTCAGAACCTGTTGTTCTTCTGTAGAAAGTTGGTTCCCCCTGGTGAAAAATGCATGTATTTTATGATTGGCTTTTCGCAAATATTAAAATGAATATTATATGTGTTGTGGTAGAAAGTAATGCTGTATTAGTTTTCTTAAGTACTGTGTTAAATATAGTTTTAGGTTATAAAAATTGTTAAAATAGAAACGATGCTATGTAGGATACTTTTTTTAAAAAGAAAGGACTCGCAGCGAGATAGCAGCCACAGGACACCTAAATCTTTTAGAGAAGAAGAATTTATGGCCCTCTTATCAGAAGAAACGAACTTCTTCCCGCCTCGAAGGCGCTGTTAGGATTCGGAGGAAGAAGTTGACGATGACCAGACAGAATCCTGTATTTGAATGGAATTTATGCATCATGTATGAAGTGTATGAATATGCAACAGGCTATTGTTTTTAAGGGTTAATCCTTTGTTAGCGGGGGTCCTTTTTCGGGCTCGTGCTGCCCAGAAAAACGTACCCGGACGTCCGTAACTCTTTGTCTTTATTGTCTCATATTGTCCTAATTCAACTTGTCCAAGTTATCATTACTCTAATTGTATTACTATTTTTATAACCATTTTATTACTATTAAACTTTAAAAAATTTTTAAAAATAAGTGATTGGCGTTTTTAACAATTTGGTAGCAGAGGATGGTTAACACCTCGCTGCCGGTGCTTTAGGAGAGTCAGAGTGGGGAAGGCGCGCCCTGCCCTCTTTGGCAGCCTCGCTCTGTCTCCTCTGAAGTGACCGACAGACGCAGGTTACGATCTGTGGACAAAAGGAGGCAATAAAACAAAGAGAAGGGAAAAAGGCTCCCTACAACCGCGGTAATTGGCCCCCTAAGACTAGTAGTGCGCACGAAGAACCTGGGAAGGAAAAAGGATTGGTAAGTATTTCTCGGGGGGGCAGGTACAGGGGGATGAATATGTGTGAATGAGAGGCGGGCTGGTTGTCCCAGACCTGCCAAGTGAGTGCGGAAGTCTCCCATGCTGCGTTTCTGTCTTCTCGCGAGAAAAGCAGCCAGTAAAGAGACGAAGCGAGTGATAAGAGAGTGAAAGAATCCCCCGGGGTTACTGGGACTGGGTCTCAGGGAGGGGTTGGACCCCTTGGAGGTAGGGAGCAAGGTTTCCTAGCCCAATCCACTAGGAAACAAGACAGGAGGGGCCCCTAAAAACCTGCTGGGTTGAGGGATTTATATTCCAAGAGCATCCAAGAGCAGGGTTGAGCAGAATTCTGTCGGAGTGAGGATATGCCCGAGAACACTCAGGGTGGGACAACACAGCTAGATTGAGGGAAAAATTTTTGCCCAACAGGATCCAGGGTTGAACAACACAGCCAGATTGAGGGATAAAAAATGCCCAAGAATATCCAGGGTTGGACAACACAGCAAAACAAATTAAATGCCCAAGAGCATCTGTAGTTGTATCACACCGCTGGGTTGAGGGACAGAAAATGCCCAAGAGCATCTGGGGTTGAACAGCACAGCTGGACTGAGGGAAAAATACCCAAAAGCATCTGGGGTTGGACAACACGGCAGGACTGAGGGAAAATTGCCCAAGAGCATCTGAGGTTGGACAACACAGCTGGGTTGAGGGATATCCGATAGCACCGGGACTGGCCAGTAACACCTAAACTTGTAATAGGTGATGTGAAAGTAAAAGGTTGTTGTTTTGTGGTGTGCGAGAGTGAGTCACACACAAAGTCAGCCTCAACTTCCCGGGCGGGTGGGAAGGGGGAGGCAGCGGTAAGAGGAGTGAGTGACCCGCAACACCAGGCTATTGTTCCCGGGTAGGTGGGAACTTTTGGGCCGAAGGGTATGACTGACCTGCACACCAGGCTATTGTTCCCAGGTAGGTGGGAGCTTTTGGGCCGAAGAGAGTGAGTGACCTGCAAACCAAGCTAGTGTTCCCCGGGTGTGTGAGGGGGCTGTAGCTGAAGAGTGTGAGTGACATGCAGGCAGCCTCACAGGTGAATGGGCACCAGAGGCAACCAGAGTCAGGGCCCTTCCAGGAGGCCCGGAGATACTGAGACCTAGAGGCCAACCCCAGGGCGAGGGGGGCCACAGGGACCCATGATTTTCTGGCGACAGAGATCCACTTTGTGTCTTGAGAGTGTGAAGGAATGTGTGAAAGTGAATGAGAAATAAAAGTGAGCGAATGTAGATGAATGAAAGTATAGGTAATGTGGATTGTGCATTTTAAGCCTTACCATATCTCCTTGGAGGGAAGTGTATTGAAAAGCAGTGTGAGAAAAAGGGGGGTTTATTTGAGTGTAAGTAGTTGAAGGAAAAGTGGTATTTAAGTTGTTAGTAAAAAGTGGAAAATAGAAGCAGGGGAAAAATAAATAGAATATTGAGAAATGGGGCAGAAATCCAGTAAGGTGTATACGGGAAAGAAAAGTGGGAAAAAATTACCAACAGAAATACCCCAAGATAGCCCTTTGGGAGTTATGTTAGCAAACAGAAATACAACTCCTTGCAAAATACAGGGTATGTAGATGTTGATGAGAAAAAAACATGCAAACTTGTGAATTACATACCCTAAAAGGAGCAGTAGAATATTTAACACAAAAGAAAGGAGTTATATATTGATTCAAGGTATGCCTTTAGAGTAGCACATACCTTAAGAAAAATTTTAAAAGAGAGATTATTTAATTCAAGAGGAAAAGGATTAGTACATGAGTAACTTAGAGTTTTTAGAGGCATTAAAATTACCTAAGAGAGGTAGCTATAGTACATATTAAGGGACACCAAAAGGTAAAGACCCCGGAAATAAGGGGAAATAATGTGGCGGATCAAGAAGCTAAAGATGCAGCAGAAAATAGAGCTGAAAGAGTTAATATTAAATCCAAATGAGGAAAAATTGGAAATTCCAAAGTTTAGGGAAGCAAAAAAAGGGGAATTAAAACAAGACAGGTGGGGAACAAGATAAATCGGGGAAATAGAAACCTCTTGATGAAAGACAATTAGATAATAAAATGCTTACTAGGGAATAGCAGAGGACATGTATCAAAAAGCCCAGAGGGATACTCGGGCTTTGTGTGATCGGTTTTTTTAAGGAACTATGGGTGCATTGGGATTTTTGGAGTAGAAAAACAAGTAACTGAAAGATGTATAATTTGCCAAAGGATAAATAAAAGGGGTGATGAGAAAAACAACATGAGAAGGTCATGAGTTAACTCGTCGACCATTTCAAAGTAACCAAGCAGAAGTTTGGATTTGTTAAGCTCTGGATTTATTTGTAAAAACCGTTTAATCCAGAAGAAAAAGAGTATACCACATGCTGGGGAGGGGGGAGGTTGTAAGAAAATAACATTTTTGAAAAGCAATTAATGAAAAAAACAGGGAAAGTATAAAGCTGGGAACAAAAATATTACCTCATCCATTCCCGTCTGTTCCCCCACTCGTTCGCAGCTGCACCACCCCCCCAGCCCCTGTGCCCGCTCCGGCACAGTCCGTCTGTCCCAGTACATCTGTCCCATCCCCAGCTGCCCTGCAGCCGGGGTCAGTCGCCTGCTTTGTGTCTGCCGGATCAGCCATGTGGGGACTATCCACACTCCAGCTCGGTCTGCACCGGAACAGCCCCTCGGGCGATCCCGGCTGCAGACCCCGCCTTTGGAGGACCCAGACCCTGAGCTGTGCCGAGTCCCCCGTCCTGCTCTGAGCTCCGTTCCCTTGGTAACCACAGCTCCGGCTGCTCAGGGGAACTCTCTAAAGGAATCACCTTATCGAAACACTAAAAGTTCAGTTAAAAGAAAGCCATCTCCTGATTCTTCCTAAAAATATGGGAGAAAGGCTATAGAAGATAAAAATCCAAAAAGAATGGGAAAAAGGGATTAGTCTATTTCCATTAAGAGGGGTTCTCATAGGAAGGGACAGACCAGAGTTTGTAAATGTTCCTTTGACTTCGTCTGAGGTCTGAAATTTTAAGAAATAAATAAAAGGGATATTTAGAGGATTCCATAGGCATAGCTGAACAATTAGACCAATTTTTAGGTCCAAACATTTATACTTGAGAAGAGCTGTGGTCTGTAATGAAAATAATATTTTTTTCTCAAGAAGAAAGGTAATTAATCAGAGCAACTGAAATAAAAGCTTAGGAAAAAGATAATCCACGGGGACCCCCAGAGAAGACAAAATGTCAACTGTACCTCCTAAATAAAGTTAAAATATTGAGGAGGGGAGTAAACACATGAATAATTATCGTAATTACATAACCAAGGGAATAAATGAGACAACATATCAAAGGCGAAATGCAAAAACAAAAGGTTTTTGAGGGACAGCTTTTAGAGGAGAAAGAAGAAACTCCAACTAAATAGATAAACAAACTTAAGAAAAATAGGAAAATGGTCCAAGTAAGCGGAAGATCTGAAAATCTTTAAAGAGATGGGCACATAGGAGGAATAGGGAGGTCATAAGCTCTAATTTTTTTTGGGGGGGGACAAATACCATCTGGAGCCTGTGATAACTTTAAAAGTGGGTCCCCAAGAAGAAGAATTAGAATTTGTAATAGACACAGGGGCAGAGAGAACCTGCCTATTATATGTTCCAAAAGTTATAGTGTGAGCAAACATATAGTGAAAGTAACAGAAGCAAAAAGAGAAAGTTTTACATTTCTGGTCATTAAAGATGTGGTAATTGAGAGAAGAAACTAGAATTTGGATGGGAGATGTCTTATTGGTCCCAGGGGCAGGTAGCAATTTATTAGGAAGAGTCTTACAAGTGCAATTAAGAATAGGAGTTATATCAGAAAATGGGAAAATGACAGCTAGGGTTTTAAAATTAGGCCAAGAAGATGAAGAAAAAAAAAAATCAACAAAGAAGTTTGGGCTGGAGAAGGAAATAGGAGAGGATTAAATATCAACCCCATAAGGGTTACAATTGAGGGAGAAGATTGTCCCATACGTGTAGGTCAGTATCCTGTATCTTTAGAAGGACAGGAAGGTTTGAAGCCAGTAATAGAAGGACTAATAAAGGATGGGGCATTAGAACCTTGTATGTCTCCTCATAATATCCCTATTCCCCCAGTAAAGTCTGAGGGGAGTTATAGACTAGTACAAGATTTAAGGGAAGTTAATAAAAGAACTCAGACTCACTACCCAGTGGTAAAATATCTTAGACACTTAATAATAAAAGTAGCTGGAAACCCAACCATGAGAAAATTGCAAGAATTTTATTCCTTCTCCCTCCCTCTTCAAAGAGGGAGATCAGAAAATTACCTAGATTCTTGAAATATTATAGATTATAGATTGAGGGGTACACACAGGTAGCAAAATTTGTGTATGAAAAAATTGACAGAAGGAGATGATATAAAACGGACCAAGGAAGATATTGTTAAATTAAAAGAGTTAAGTTAAAACTAGCCTAAGTACTAGCTTTAAGCTTACCCTCGTTTGAAAAATCCTTTATCATTTATACATAAATACAGAGGAGTGAAGGAGAGTAAAAAATATCTAGTAGCTTATATATCAAAAGATGTTAGACCCAGTAAGCCACAGCTAGCCAGTATGTATTTAAGTTATAACAGCTACTGCAATCCTAGTAAAAGAAAGTTGTAAGCTTACTTTTAGAAGTAAATTAGTTAAGTTCACCTCGTACCGTCTGAGGTGTGTTGAATCAAAAAAAAAAAAAAAAACCCCAAAAAAACCCAAAAACAGGTAAGAAGAAAAGAAAGAGAGAAGTTGAAGTAGGGAGGTGGTTAGCAAACTCTGAGATGTTAGAATGTGGAGTGATGACATCTTGGTGCTAGAAGAGAGCAGGAGTGTGAATGCAGGTTTTTTGCATGAAAGGCAGGGAAGTGTCTTAACACATGGTTGTTAGGAGGTTATTCAATGCCAAACTGGGGTCCAGAAAGGGTTTAGCAGGACGGACCCTCCTTGAAGAGAAAAGAGGATAAGTTGACTAGAGAAAGAAAAAGAATGTCAGGAGCACCTGAGGACGCCAAGTTTGGGGTTGTCAAGGTTGGGAGGTGTCTGACCTCTCCCTACGAGCGGCGGGGTCTTGGGGACTGCGGCAGGGACCGATCCATGGAGGTGACCCGGCGGCGGTGCTGGCAGCAGAGGACACAGGTTTGCCGGCCAGGAGTGGGCTGGCTCTGTGGCGGAACTGCCGGGGGGGGGGGGGGGGGGCTCCCAGACTGTCGGGGTCCCGAGTCGAGGATGGCAACATCGGCCCCGGTAAGTGGGCCGAGAGAGAGAGAGAAGGAAAGAGAAAGACAGAGAAGAAGAGAGAGAGAGGGGGCAAAAGACACCCAAGGCATACCCCCAGGGTCCCCATGCCCGTGGCTGTTCTCCACTGCTCCATCCCTGCAGCGAAGTGGCAACACCGGGGGAAGGGCAAAGAACAGCATTGACAGCAAGGCTGTGAAGAGAGGGGGAGGGGGCTAGAACTAGAAGATAAAATCAAAGCAGAGATTGATGACTCTCCAAACCTCACAAAGTAGGTTGTTTTTCTTAAGTAAGAAGTTTATTTTTAGTTTTTTTCTTCTGTGTGTTTTGTTTGCTGTTAAAAAGAAGTTGATTTTTTTTCTGAAGAATGGGTTTGTAAGGCTAAAACAATTAAATGCTGCCCAAAAAGTAAAAAGCAATAGATGTGATACATCTCGTGTTGAAATTGGTCTGGCTTTTCTTATTTAACTAACTCTAACTCACAGAAAGAAGAATTTGCCTCTGCAGCTATTAGCACAGCTGGATAGAAGAAGAAGAGGCTGCTGTGGAGAAAGCTTTTAGCTAAACCCAGAAAGTTTGGAAGAAAAGCGAATGGTAGAAGTTAATGCAGTATTGTCTTTCTTTTATTACTATGCTATTAAAGAGTCCTTTCCAGGTACTACTGAAGCAACAATCAGAATCACGGAAGGAGGGTGAATTCAGGCCAGCAGAATCAAAAGACTTGTGAAGAAACCTGAGGAATGGACTATCACATTTAAACCGGGTGATACTGAACTGACTTTCCAATGGGGACTGAGTGGTAATAGTTTGGAAAAACCCAAATGATCCAAGAGATGTACAAAGAATAACACCTAATTAAGAAGTAAGACAATGCTTGTGTCACTGGTTTCAAGCACTGCCTGAGTAAAACATCTCCTTTGGGGAGGAATACTTCAGATAGAAAGATCAAGACTGTTTTTGTTTTCTGACCTTAGCCTGTGAATTGTACAGGGGAGAAGGGGAGTTACCATTTCCATTAGTAAACTTTATTTGATTCATTCCAATATTGGACATGCTAGCTGGGTTATAAGTAAATGCTTGAATTGTGGGAATAATTAGTATTGTGGTTCACAAAATTTATGCTCTTATTGCAAGAAGTGTAAAAGTAATAATTTAGTTTTGTAGATGGGAATTATTAGTGCCTGTTGAATGAGAGATACCTGAGGAATGGTGGGAGACAGTTAAAGGGGGTCAAAAACAATTTGCCTGGAAAATAGTTAAGAGAAAGTGACAAGGAAATAGAGGGCAAGACCAGATTGGCCTCTGTATTTCGCCACCGAGAAGATCAAATGTACCTGCTGTGGGTTGCAACCTCACAGGCATGGGAGGTGGGAGTATAAGCCATACTGGACCTCTGTTATTCCTGTTTCTGGCACTCATTTGTCATCTTTTCCCTTTTGGGATACCAGCAAGATTGTGTCACAAATGCTACAGAAAGCATCACATGGAAAGAAACCAAAGTTCCTCTTTTATTACACACACCAATGTCAACAGCCACTGTTATAACCCATCCAAATTAAGAACCTGTAGGCAAAAAGGAGAAAATTATTGGATTACAAGAAATTTAGGAAAAAGTGGTAATAGATTTGGAATTGAATGTCCAAAAGGAGAGAGATGGATTTGTTTTACATTTAATCGTGAAGAGACAGTTCAAGATTTGGTAAAAAAACCAAATAGTAAATGAAAAGGTAAAACCATCACAGCAATTTAACTCTGTATTGACCCCAAATTATCTATTGAGTCATATTACAAGACTCCAAGCAGTTATAGAAATGATAGCAAATAAAGCCGCCCAGGCATTAGAGTTAATATCAAGTCAGCTAATCCAAACAAAACCTGTAGTGTATCAGAATAGGTTGGCTTTAGTCTATTTATTGGCAAAAGAAGGGGGTGTTTCTGGAAAGTTTAATATATCAGATTGTTGAAGACTGATGACCACAGAAAAGTCATTCTAGCAAAAGCAAAAGAAATCAAAGAAGAAAAAAAAATATATATGCATATAATAACCCAGGTACCGGACCAAAATAATTAGAAAACAATGTTAAAACCTAGCTGGTGGGGTAATGTATTAGAAGAAATTAAGATCATCATGTGTTACACCTGTTTTTATATCTCTTCCTTGTGTAATCCCCTGTTTTATTTTGCCAGCATAGTCCAGAAGATGCAAGTAGATAAGAAATATTGCTCAAGCCAAATGATTTACAAAGAATAAGAGTGAAGATTGTGAAAAATGCATGTATTTTATGATTGGCTCTTCACAAATATTAAAATGAATATTATATGTGTTGTGTTAGAAAGTAATGCTGTATTAGTTCTCTTAAGTACTGTGTTAAATATAGTTTTAGCTTATAAAAATTGTTAAAATAGAAACGATGCTATGTAGGATACTTTTTTTTAAAAAGAAAGGACTCGCAGCAAGATAGCAGCCACAGGACACCTAAATCTTTCAGAGAAGAAGGATTTATGGCCCTCTTATCAGAATAAATGAACTTCTTCCTGCCTCGAAGGCGCTGTTAGGATTTGGAGGAAGAAGTTGACGATGACCAGACAGAATCCTGTATTTGAATGGAATTTATGCATCATGTATGAGGTGTATGAATATGCAACAGGCTATTGTTTTTAAGGTTTAATCCTTTGTTAGCGGGGGTCCTTTTTTGGGCTCGTGCTGCCCAGAAAAAGGTACCCGGACGTCCGTAACTCTTTGTCTCATATTGTCTCATCTTGTCCTAATTCAACTTGTCCAAATTATTATTACTCTAATTGTATTACTATTTTTATAACCATTTTATTACTATTAAACTTTTAAAAATTTTTTAAAACAAGTTATTGGCATTTTTAACACCCTTATTAAGGAAACCTGTCCCTCAGCAAGCATCCACTTCAAGGGACAGTCTGCTGTGTTGGGAAACCATCCCCACTCAGTCCTCGGCCTCCCAGGGGCGACCCCGCGGTACGAACAGGAGCAAGTCTTCTCAGGAAGACACGGGATAAGTCAGCGTTTCCTCCCTTGAGAGGGCAATGGTGTCCGACCGGGGTCTCCAGACCCCTCGTGTTCAGCCTCAGCTGCAAACCCCTCCGATTCGTCAGTCTTGGGTCTTCAGCCTAGGCTGTGATCACGTCAGGGTCCACCAGATGACGCTGTTGAGTCAGGGATGGATGAAATGACTCCATGGTTCAGAAGGCGAAAAAGAGATACTTTATTAAGGGTAGCATCCTTTTACAACCAAGATTGCTAAGGTGAAATCTGATTGGTCTCAAAGTAAAAACCTTTCACACTGTTGGTGAACTATGAATAGCTCATTCTGAAGATACATATCTGTAAACAACATGAACAGAAAGCGAGATAATAATTGTTTTCATTCTTCCTCTCTAAGTTTCTCAGGCCTGAAGCCTGGGAGAATTCTCTTTGACTGAACTGAGAATCTCCACATACAGGTACCTAATTTGGATGGGTTATAACAGTGACTGTTGACATGGGTATGAGAAATAAAAAAGAAACCTTGGTTTCTTTCCATGTAAAACTTTCAGTAGCATTTGTGATACAATTTTGCTGGTATCCTGAAAGGGTGTCCTGGTTTAGGGCAAATTTGGGAGAAAACTTCCAAAAGGGGGCCCCTCCAGAAAGCAAACCCACACGGGCCCTTCCCCCAACTGGTTCGGGAAGGATTCCTCTGAGAGAAGTGGAAAGAACCTGTTTATTTAACAGGCACAGCACCCCCCAGCACACAAAATGAACAATACCAGATGACAGCACTCTTTCACCACTCTGAAAAAAGATGAAAAATTCAGAAAGTCTCTCTTGGGGGTGGTCGCTCTGTTATCAGTCCCTCCGGTGCTGGGGATAGCTGCTGCAGCCACAGGGTGCAAACTCTCGGTGTTTCCCAGGTCCCAGTCCAGAGCAGGTTTGAGTAGGTCCAAAAAAAGGGAAAGGAGAAACAGTCCAGGAAAAATTTGGACTCCTTAGCTAAACTAACTAATGAGCAGAAGCAAAAAGAAAGAGCAAAGCAGGAGCAAAGCAGAAGCAAGAGCAAAGTGAAAAGCCAAGCAAAAAGCAAAAGCAGCACTATGTACTGCCTTGTCTGTGTGTCCCGCCAGCCATGGGGGAGCAGCTGATAGCAAAACCAAAAGAAAACATTCACTCTTCAGAGCCAGTCTGGAAGGCATAGAACATAATATCCAGCATAAACAGAACACAGGAATGGGGATACAAGCATCATAGCGTCACCCTAGAACAATCTTGCCTATCTCTATACAATATGGCAAAGAAGATCTAATCAATATTTTGTTTCTTATATAGCTTTGTTAGTATCAGTAGTCATTATTATACTGCTTTGTGGTATTCCATGCATAATGAAATCGGTGACCCACTTGATAGAAAATACAGTGAAAAGGGTCTGCCTGGTGCAAGAAGAAGAAGAAGGGGGAATTGAAGCAATGTATCTGAACAACTTAGACTACAGTGTGCATCAGCCATTTAGCTTGTAACTGTTCTTATCGGAATTTTTCAGGGCTCTCTGGAATTCATCAAGGTTTCTAAGACATAAACTATGCTAAAATAAGAAATAAGAAGCTAAGAAACTGAATTCCCAGACCACAAGAAGATGATAACAGAGAACTGTGTGCCACCTGGACTGTAACCGATCACATATTCTGAGAAGTGCATGCAAAATGTGTGGACAAGCAAAGGCACCAATAAGAAATGCATGATCAGTGTGTGCAGTAGAGTTAGAATGTATAAATAAGTGCATAATGTAAACAATAAATTGTGGAAGTTTGCAGGGGTTCCAGGACGAGGGAAGAGATGAGAATGTTGACTCCATGTTTCAGAAGGCTGATTTATTATTTTATTATATATATTATATTAAAAGTAAATGATATATTAAAACTATACTAAAAGAATAGAAGAAAGGATTTCATCAGAAGGCTTGCAAAGAAAGAAGTGGAATGGAATGATAACAAAAGCTTGTGACTCTCAGAGAGTCCAAGACAGCTGTACTGTGATTGGCCATTAATTAGAAACAATCAACACGGACCAATCAAAGATCCCCTTGTTGCATTCCACAGCAGCAGATAATTATTGTTTACATTTTGTTTCTGAGGCCTCTCAGCTTCTCAGGAGAAAAAATCCTAAGGAAAGGATTTTTCATGAAATGTGTCTGTGACAATAAATGGCTTCTGCTTAATCGTATTGGTTAGTTGTCCGGGAGTCCTGAATTTACCCCAGTGGGCCCACACGGTCCCTGGCCTGGAAACCCTGCACAACTGGGCCCATCCTGCCGGGCGCCCCTGCACTTGGCAAAAGCCATCCCAGTCACTGCTGGCAGCTCTCTTGCTGTCCACGGCCCTTCACCACCTACGCGGTGCCCTGGTCTCACGGCTTTATGCTGGTGGGTTTTATAGGGGAGCCGCTGCAGATTCCGCACCCCAGTCTGGGGACACTCGTAAACCACCGTGGTGTGTCGGGGAAACCCCGCCTGCCTACTCCCCCATGGTCCCTGCTTGGAAAACTGTGTGCACTCAGTTCTCTCCAAGCAGTGGTCCCGCCGGCGCTGGCCCCTTGCCCCTGGGTACCCTGCCACCGGGTCAGCCTGTTGGGCTCCATCGCTTGGCATCCCCGAACCACTGCAGGCAAATGCGTGTGCATATAGTTTCTCACCAGCTACAGGTCTCCTGCCTCCCTTTCCCTTGCCTGGAAGACTCCATATAGCCCTTTGTTCGCAGCCCCCCTGCCTAGGAAACTGCACACCACTGGGCTAGCACAGGATGCCCCTGCGCTCAGTGTTTTTCAGTTGCCACTGCCAGCGGCAGCACCCCCTCCCAAGTTGTGGCTGGCAAGCTCTGGAAGTTACCGCACAGAATGTGCACCAGAAGCTCACCATGCTGAGCACTGTGCCCTGGGAGTTTCTGTGACTATCAGCTACGTGCTCATCTACAAAATGGATGCTCCGCCTTTTATATCCTTAGCCCCTCCCAAAGTTTTTTCAGTCAATGTTGTAGTGTGTTTTTATACTTTGTAATACTTTGCAATAGTTTTGGTTTTGTATACCCGTATTTTTCCCAAATGGTTTATCCCAGATTGTACCCCCCTCCCTTTACCTGTGTAATCCCTTTCCTTTGCTGAGATCATCCCCAAATCCCCACCCTGGCTCTCTGTCAATCACTCATAATCCCATCCCCTCCATATAGAAGGTTCAGTCCAGGACGTCGAGTGATTAGCCAGAGGCCAGGGGTCAGCCCCCCCAGGCGTTACCCCATACGCTGTCCTAAATGTCTATCCCCCAGTATCCATCCCTTAGGGTTACTTATTGGTTAGTAAAATGTTATCTACTTTCGGTTTCCACCTCCCTTTAAATGTAACCTTGGCACATCTCCCAGGGCTCTCAGCAGGAGGCCCCCTAAGGTGTAGGAGCTCCCCAGAGCCCCTGAATAAAATATGGGATTAACCCCTGCTAAGAGTTGGCCCTTTATCTTCTACTGATGTCTCTAGTTTCTCTTCTGCTGCAAAGGCGACTGGCCTAGCTGCCTTCAGTACCCTCAGGGCACAAGAGAGTGTGTCCCTGATGTCAGCTGTGTCGGGGCTGCCCCCCCACTGTCTGCTGACTCGGGGCTGGCCAAGGTTCCTGAAAGGCTCCCAGAGAGACAGAGACAAGTCAACTCCTTCTCTGCCGTCCATTGGTGGAGATTACTTTCTCATATCTTGATTGGAGGTCAGGTGTTGTTACACTGCACCTCATGGTAACCAGCTGCCTTCTCTGAATGTCCTGACTACTAAGGCTATTACAAAGGGGAGAGGAAAGAGGACTATGGGAGGACATATTACAATAACATCACTATACATTTTGACATCCACATAATATCTATCTCTTAATTGTAAGAGCCAACTATTACATTACTAATCTATAACAAAAGCAAAACAGCAGGAGAAATGAACCCCACACAACTACCTTGAGAGTTCTTTCAGGTCAGTTCCAATTTAATACAAATATTACAATAATTGCAACAATACACAGAAAACTGGCTTAAACACACAAAGTCTGAGTACAACCTGACATCCTGTTGGCCAGGGTAGTGGTCACAGTCCTATCAAATGGTGGTTGCAGTCTTCTTGAAGTGATGGTTTCAGTTGGAAGTGGTGGTCCTGTAGAAGTTCTGGTCTTCCTCTGGATTCATCCACTGGTGGTGGTGGTGACCAAAGTCCCCAGACCTCTAGATTATATGCAGTCAGGTTCAGGCAGGAATACTCAGTACCTCCCCCAGGGCAGAGTTTCACAATGGAATGATGTAATCCTACTGATGCCTTTTGGGACTAGCGAAAAACAGAGGCCAGACAAAATTAAGGGAATAAAAAGCAGTTATATTTATTCAAGGGCCTTCAGGTACATTTAGGGCAGATGAAGCACACCCAGGGGCTGCATCCAAAAATGGACAACCAGTCACGGGTCACTTTAATAAATTTGGTCCATTTGCATATTAGGGGTTAATCTTCCAATTACAGCCTCAATGAAGTCATTTACCCCAAGTTTGCTCCCCCCCAATTCACTTTTCTTTACCTTCCTTGGGGCCTGAGACAGTGAGGTGTCCTTGATTCCCAGGCTTAGAGAGGAATTGTGTCTGACCAAAATGGGAAAGCAGTAGCTAACACTCTATATGGAGTTTAGAGTTACACACTAAAGAGTTACAGGATTACAAATATATGAAAAATAAAAAAGCTAAAATCCTAAGGTATCACTATGAGTCATAGGAGGATATTTTGGGGAGTTCTTGATGGTCTAAGTCATTGCAGCTCTCATGCTGGTGCCATTGAGTCCATTATGGCCCATTAGCAGAGATGACCCCCTCAGGAATGGTGTGACTGTGCTGGTGCTTCCCCAGAGGGAGTTATCAAAGCTGACTCATTGGTGTGAAGAAAAAGAAACACTACTCTGCCTCCCAGGGTTTGCCTCTTCTTCCTTATCTTATTAAACACCCAGCTTGTAGCCTGAGGTGTTGTGTGTCCACTGCACTGCAGTTACTGCAAACAACCCATCATTAACAGTTTATCAGAAATGAAGTAGAGAGGGGTAGAATACATAGTTTGTGACATCCACATTGGCACTCTCCTTTTGTAACCAGGACAGCAATTAATTTTAAATCTGCCTGACTATATCCAGGGCTAACTTCTGTGGAAGTGAAATAGCTTTCTCAGGTTGCCTTGTTGTGTAACCTCTCACGAAGCTTTATCTGCAAGTCTATATCCTGTATGAATTTGTGAATCACCACACGGGTGTGCTTTGCAATGTAGTACAGCCATTTCTTTGGCTGCCAAAGCCCACCGAAACCCAGGCTACCTCTGTACCCTCCAGTAGCCATGACAAGAGTGGGGAACAGCTGGGGACTGGGGTTTGCCCACAGCTGAACCCGAAGAGCTGCAAGCTCTACAGTGCACAGTGTTATAGCCACGACAGGGACCAGGTGAAGGTGGAAGGAGGAGGCTCTTTGTCTTGAGGTTCCATGGGGAAAGTTTATTCCAGGTGAAGAGGGTAAAGCAGAAGAACCCCAAGCACCTCAGTGCAAGGGGTTAAATACAGCTACAAACCAAGGGGTGGATACAGGAAATCAACCAATAGGGGGATTTCAAGGGTGGAGCAAGGGGATTACATCAACACTGTGGGACCAGTCAGGATAGGGGGAGGAGAGGGAAAGGTCATATAGGCCAATTGGGTGTCACGGATTAGGGGATTTCCAAGTGGGTGTTTCAATCAGGGATTGGCCCAGGGGGTGAGTGGCAGGGAACATTCAGGAAAAAGGGTAGGGTTTGTCGCAGACATCTTTTTATGAGAAATCTTTCCTTAGTATTTTTTTCCTCCTGAGAAGCTGTGAGGCCTCAGGGACAAAATGTAAACAATGATTGTCTGCTGCTGTGGAATGCATCAGGTGGATTTTTGATTGGCCCATCTTGTATGTTTATAATTAATGGCCAATCACGGCAGCTGGCTCAGACAGAGAGTCTGGGACAGCTGCCTTTGTTATTCATTCCTTTCTATTCTTAGCTTAGCTAGCCTTCTGAGATGAAACCTTTTCTTCTATTCTTTTAGTATAGTTTTAATGTAATATATATAATAAAATAATAAATCAAACCTTCTGAAATATGGAGTTAAATCCTCATCTCTTCCCTCATCCAAAGACCCCTGTGACCACCGTCACAGGGTCGCCTTGACAGGCAGGGAAGGGACTAGAACAAAGGGAGGGGAATAGCTTGAGGGACAGCTTTAAGGGAGGGTACAACTTAGGGAAAAACCAACTTGGGGAAAATGTGGGTGGAGAACAGAATGAACCATTTAACAATGACTTAATGAAATAAACACAAGCCGCAACATTTGACCAGTTCGATAGCTTCAAGAAGAGCCTATATTTCTTGTTTATATTTAATTGGAGATGCCTGTACTGTTAATAGATCTCTTTCTTTCCATATGGCTCCATGGGCATGAACAATGCTAAAAGCATATATCAAGTCAGTCCATATGTTTACTCTTTTTCCTGATGCCAATTCCAGGGCTCTTCATAGTGCTATTTCTGCCCATTGTGCTGAAGTGTCCATGGGCAGTGGTGCAGCTTCTATTACTTTCGTTGACGTGACTACGGCATAGCCAGCTCTTCATTTTCCATCTTGCACAAAGCTACTTCCATCTGTAAAGAACTCTATCTCTGGATCTTTAGTGGGTGCATCTTATAGGTCTGCTTGGCTTGCATAAACTTGCTCAACTGTCTATAAGCAATTATGGGTTAGCTGCTCTTCCCCTTGCATTGGGGCTGGATTTACTGCTGTGGTTACTTTCAACTCCACATCTTCCTGCTCCATTATAACAGTCTGATATTTCAGCATACACCTCAGGGCAAGCCAATGCCTCCCTTTTTGGCCTAATACAGTGGTTACAGCATGTGGAGTATACACTATTATCTTTCATCCCAAAGTCAATTTCCTGGCCTCTTGGATGAGGAGAACAGTTGCTGCTACAGCTTGCAGGCATCTGGGCCATCCCTGGCTGACACTGTCAAGTTGTTTTGGAAAGTACCCCACAGGCCTCTTGAAGTCTCCTACATTCTGAGACAGTACTCCAAGGGCGAGGTGCCATCATTTGTGCACAAAAAGGTCAAAGGTCTTTGTTAAGTCTGAAAGCCCTAAGGTGGGGGCAGACATCAGGGCCATCTTTAAGTTGCGGAACACATGTTCATTCTCAGGAGTCGAAATCAAAGGTCCTTCTGGGGCCTCCTTTAAAAGATCATACAGTGGTTTAACTAAAAGTCCATAATTCGAAACCCACAATCTACACCACCCAGCCATGTCCAAGAATGCTCTTAAATCTCAGGCAGTCTCATGTTGGGGTACCTGGCAGATGGCTTTTTTTCTGTCTGCTCCCAATTTCTGCTGTCCTGGAATTATTTCAAACCCTAGGTAGTTAACTTGCTGCCTCATGGTTTGAGCTTCTTCCCAAGATACTTTGTAGCCTCCTTGGCCTGGGAAATTTAGAAGACTGATAGTCAATTCAATGTATTTTTCATTAATTTCAGTTGCTAGTAAGATGTCATCAACATACTGCAGGACCAACCCTTCAGGGTTCTCTTTCTTCCAGGTCTCCAATTATTTTGCCTATTGGTTCCCAGAAATCTTTGGACTATTTTTAAATTCTTGTGGTAACACAGTCCAAGTAAGCTGACTCTTCCTACCAGTTTGGGGACTTTCCCCTTCAAAGGCAAAAATGCTCTGACTTTTTTTACCAGGACATGCAAAAGAAGGCATCCTTCAAATCTATTATGGTAAACCATTGATGATATTCTGTAAGGGCTGTTAATAGGGTATAGGGATTGGCTACAACAGGGTGGATATAGTAAACAATTTGATTGATAGGTCTTGTACTAACCTGTATCTGTTTGTCCCAGGCTTTTAAATTGGCAAAATGGAATGTGTTATATTTTGATTCACATCCTATCAATAATCCAAATTAATCGAAATTTTCTATTAGGCTCTCAATTCATCTTCCAGCTTCTAATTTTAAAGGATATTGTTTCTGCGTTACTGGTTCTGATCCAGGTTTTAGGGTAACATTTACAGGCTGAGCTCATGGGGAACATCCTGGAGTTCCACTGGCCTAAACCAAGGGTGTTACTGCATTTTCTATGGCTTCTGGTATTCCTCCATAATTGTCTGGTTCCAGTGTACTCTGTAACATAAAAGTTATGGCCTTGATGGCCTTAGTCTCAGGTACCAATAATCATATTTCTCTATCTTTAAATATAATTTGGGCCTCCAATTTACTTAATAGGTCTTTTTCCAAAAGAGGAATCAAACACTCCAGCATATATAGAAATTAGTATGGTATCCCTTGTTTGCCAAATTTAAATATTCACTTCTTTGTTCTTCCTGTTGCACTGATAACATTTACAGTTTCTTGGCTTAATTCTCCCTGGTTTGTATTTAATACCAAATAAGTAGCCACAGTGTCTATTAAAAAGTTGATTTTCTGTTTCCGTTTAAGCAATCTCTGGCAATTTCTAATATCCTTGAAGGAGACTGCCTGTTTACACTTGGAGAAGCTGAGCATGTTTAACACTTGAGTACAATATTGTACTGAAAACCTCTTTTAGATTACATATTAAGCTTTTTGTACTGCTGTCCTGAGCACCATCTTTTTTTTTCCTCGCAGAGGAGCACACAGTGACATGCAGCATATACGCACTGAAACAAGAGACACACATAAACAGAGGCAATGCACAGAAAGCACACACAGAGTACACAAGGCCAGCATGAGACATCAGCTGTAAAATGGTCACTTTCAAACCTCTTCCAGTCTTCTTGCTTTTCCATGCACAAAGAAACAAAGCACGTATCACACACACAGAAAACAGAAAACATAGAAATCACTTGAAAACCCCAACAGACACTCAGCTACCTTTCCACACTCTTCCATCAAGTGGACTTTATCACAGGTGTCTCCATGTTCATATGCTGGCAAATTCAAATCAACACACACTCCTCACTCCCACACGCACACTTCTGTCAATGCAGGGGTCCCCCTGACGCTGGTGTAATTAGCACTGACTCCATGATGCAGAAGGCTGAACCAATGCTTTATTCTTCTATACTATATTAATACTATATTCTTAAGAAACCTGTATGTGACAGTGGTCACAGGGGTTTGCAGGTGAAGAGAGAGACGAGAATGTTGACTCCATGATCAGGCTTGATTTATTATTTTATGATATATATATTACATTATAACTATACTAAAAAGAAAAGGAAGGAAAAGGTTCCTTCAGAAAGCTGCTAAGCTAAGAATAGAAAGGAAAAGAATGATAACAAAGGCAGCTCTCTCGGACTCTGTCAGAGACAGCTCCGTCTTGCTTGGCCATTAATTATAAACATCCAAGAGGGGCCAATCACAGGTGGACCTGTTGCATTCCATAGCAGCAGATAATAATTGTTTACATTTGTTGCTGAAACTTCTCAGCTTCAGCAGGAAAATCCTAAAGAAAAGATTTTCACAAAAAGATGTCTGCAACACCTGTAACCCTTTCCAGCCTGTCCAATACAGTTTTGACTTCATTGGTCAACCAACCAAAATACTACCACCCTTTGGTAAACAAATCTCCATAACACATTCCACATTTGCCTAGCAAGCGGTGCAGCAAGTGGAGATAAGAATTGTTTTAATTCTTTCTCTGAGCTTTCTCACAGCTTCTCGCAGCCTTCTGATGCTAGCCACTGGAGTCTTTAGCTAGCTCTTTCAGGACACTCACAGCCACACCAAGATGTACGGAACAACTCCAGGATGAATTCACCAGGAGCTGAACCTCAGAGCTGCGGCTCTACAATGGGATTAACTTTACCAGCATCAGGGAGAAAAGTAAAAGAGTCGAAGGATGCTCTCCTCCTGATCTCCCAACAGTCCTTTATTCCAGTGATTCGGAAGTGAAAGAGAGCGAGACCAGCCCTCCAGGGGTTTATAAGCAGGCCAAAACTGGTGGGTGGGTACAAACAGCCAGCCAATGGGATAACCTTAGGGGATGAGTAAGGGGGGTGGTTTACAGAGCCAGTTCCAATGAGAGTAAAGGGGAGAAAAAAGGGGAGTGGTTTACATCAGGGGTGGATACAACTTAGGGGGAAACCAACTTGGAACATAGGGAGGGATTTAGAAGCAACCATTATCAGAGAACCCAGATTATGAAACTGAAAGCTGAGGTAACACAAACACTAACCGCAACAGCCTTCCCCAGGGAAAATGCCTGGGAAGTCCTGTGCCTGCTCTCTGTGGCCAGAGAGCTGCTGCCACACACTCCTAGAGTCCACAATGAGTTCACAGCATCTGAATAAACTTTACTATTATTTAAGTAGCTGGTGTGACAGGACCTTTCACTACGATACAACAAAAGTTTGTCTTGTGGTGAATTATATTGGCTGAAAACCATCCTTAGCCAGCAATTAACATCCTACCCTGAATGCATGGGAAAGGATAAGCAAAAATTCACGACTGACAGACACAGCACTTTTACAAACTATAAAAGACCACTATAATTTTCATAAACTCAGAAATCTCTTACACACTCTCTGAGTGTCTGGGGAGTTCTCCTCAAAGTCAACCTCAAGTTACTCTTCTGGAAGTTGAGTGAAAGAAGATTTCTGTACACCGCTATCATTCGTTGGTAAGTTACATGGACTCCGGATCTTTATTATTCCTTCCCTAGCTGTAATATAGGTATCTTTATTATCGTGCACTGTCTTATGAACCTTTCTTTTGTTTATTCTGTGTAGTAAGAAGTCTGTTAAAGACTTATATCTGTTTTCCCTTGTGTCAATAAATTATTCATTTTGTAATAGAACTAATAGGCCATTCTTAAAAACTTTTGGGGCGCAGGCTACCTCAAACAGAGCTACTGCCCGAAATCTGAGTCAAAGGCAGTGTTACGCGGGGTCTTTGGTTGGAGACAGGGAAAACACAAACTCTCAGAGATCCAGACGACAACAGTGTGTTTTATTTTTCGGATCCTCCTTATATAGGGGGTTTGGATTTCCCAAGCTTAGACAGTTGATTGGTTGGGATCTCTCTCCACCCAGATCTCTGGCTAGTGGTGTGCCTGCATCTACACTTGAAAAGGGTTGGCTGAGGGTCCCCTGTATAGGTTTGAATCTAAGCTATCTGAGGACTTGTTACTGTGACCATTCCTTCTTTCCTTTTTAATAAAAAATGCAAAAAGTTGTCTGTTATCTTACCTGCAAAGGTCCTTTGCAGACAGGGTGACAGAAGACAGCATGGGTTTAATTTGAATAAGGTTTTCTACCCAATTTGACAAATTTAGCTCCCCTCAGCCAGCGATGTGTCTTATGTACCACTGGAGTTGTGGCACTTGCTTCCAGGAGCTGTTAGGTGAGATCACAATCCTTCAGGCTAACATGCCACAGGTTAACTACTTATAGTTACAAGTTACAATTTAACACTAAAACAAGAAACCATTTAACCCCTAGAACTGTTAGAAAAAACCTAACTACTAGAAAAACAAATTGTAAACAGAGTCTTTAAATGAACTGTCACTTATGTTGTGATTGATTGATTGAAAAATATGAAAAAAAATATGAGAACATGTAGAGAGCTTTTTGGATAATTGGCTAGCTGAGAAAGGCCACTTTGATGTGATACCGTTGGATAAGGATAGGGGAAACAAGCTGGGGATTATGCAACCAGTGTCCAATCACTGACAAAGGTCATAGTGACCTTCGCTGAAACGGGAAGATGGGGGAGAAAATTGCTTGCCAGGAAATGAAGATAGCCTAGGTAGAGAAGCTAGAAGAATGCAAACATAGAAACAAAATAATCATTAGAGCATAGAAGTAGATGTGGTTGATCTAAGTGTGCTTTAACCAATAATGAGCTCAGCTTTTGCAATATGTATAAGCTTCATTAACACCAATATAAATATGTGTGAGCTTTCAATAAACTTTGGGATTTGCTATTCACGCATATTGTGTGAGGCATTTCTTCCGCCGTTCACGACAAATGGTGACCCCAGACGTTTTCGCTGGTAGCCACGGTCGATCGGTGTAAGGAGTTCGGGTCCTACCGCAGCCGAGGACGGTGAAAGCACCGCTGAAAAAGGGAAGGTGCCGCGCCTCGGGACCTCATCAGAGACCCCGGCCGATACGTGCTGCCGGGGCCTGGAAGGGCTGCAAGAAGCGCGCTGTTATCTTTAACATGGATAAAGAAAGGCAAGCAGCATATGATTTATTTACTGACTTTTTACGAGGGCGTCAGGTTAAGGGTATAGATTTGCAGAAAGAGCTTCCTGTGTTGCAGCAGTGGCTCTCAATTGTCAGCGTCCGGCTAGCTCCAGCACTGCTAGCAGCACGAGGGGGCACTTCTCCCGAGAGCTGGCTTCGGGATAGCGCCTAAGGCAGTGCCCAGCTTGCGGCTGTAGGCACACCTTGTGCAGGACGGAGTCTAGTAAAGGCTGCAACCAGCGGAAAGAAGACGGCGGACTCCAACTGTGGCTTAATCCAGGCTTTAATGAACCCCGGAGGGACCGACAGGAGAAGACGGGGGGGGGGGGGGGGCTGACAGCAGTTTTTAAGGGGTAGGGAGGTGCCAGGCATTGGGCCAATGGGGGTACAGTGGGGAGTGGGGTCCAAGGGATTGACACGTGGGCAACACCAACAGGAAACATTCTGGGGAGGGGCCCCGGTTCCTCAGCCAACCATCGAACTCCCCTGCTGGAACATTCTAGCAGTAAGGGTGGGGAGTAAGAGTGATTGGCGGGGTACCGGGGAGGGATCAGAAGAAAAAATACAAGGGTTTCCAGGGAAACCAGGGCGGAGTTTAGGGGATACATTGTTGTCTAGGGTGGAGCCAGGAAGACAGACAGCTCCAAAGGCAGGAAGGGAGAACTGGGGCAGAACCATTTTCAGACAGAAGGGGATTGGAATAAACCAACCTAATAACTTAACAAAACACACTACAACATCTCCCCCTTTTTCGTTTAAAAAAAAAGAAAAATCAAGTGAAGGCTTAACACACATCTTGCGGGTCTTGACCTTCAAGTTCAGAGTCCATGTGTAAGTCTTCAGCGTCTTGTAACTCAATAGACTGTCCCTCTTCTTCGGCCGACACTTGATTAACATTAGGGGGGGACGTCAACTTAACTAAAAGTCCTTTAACTAATCTCCAAACAACCGTTGACGCAACCAAAACTGCAAGTATAACTAACAGGACTAGCAAAGCTGTCTTTAAGATTGAGCCAATCCAACCAGAGAGGCCCCAGTTTTTGAAAAGGTCCCCCAGCCAATCCGATGTGTCTTGCTTGATCTGATGGACCATGTCCTGCATTTTTTGAATGGAGGCTCTCGCGTCCTCAGCCCGGGATGATAAATTCAAACAGCAGAGGCCCTCGAACTCTTCGCACTGATGGTTATGTAAAAGCAACAGGAAATCAATTGCTGCCCTATTCTGGAGCGTTGCCTTCCTCGTTATTTCCTCGTCTGATAGGAGGTCTGATAAGGTGGCTGATGTGAGATTAGCTTGCTTAGCAACCCAACACTCTAGGCGAGCCAATTCTCCTAGTGACTTAGCCACCGACACCCAAGGTAAAAACAAGGTGACGGCTACAATTTTTGGCTTGGACCAATGGATAATTTCAGTCACACTCCGGATCGAGATCCTTAAGGTCTCTTTTGGACCGGACTGATTCCGGGGTGGCTCTTTTCACCTTCCAATCATTAATTTTGGTCAGGTTGGGTGTAAACAGCGACAGCCGACCCAAAGTACAAGGACCTCCGACCAGGCGAGAGGGGATGCCTGCCCACGCTCGGTCTCCGCAAATAAAGAAAATTCCCCGGGGTAGGGACAGCGGCTTGCTTCCCAGGGTGGATGCAATGCGTATTTTAACGGCCGTCTCACACCACTGGGCAGCAACGTATTCGTTCTTTATTGGTTTTATACGAGTATACCTGCTGTCCCAGGGGGCTGGGGAAAACCAAAACAGAAAACAAAGCGAGGCATTAGCGGAGCCGAGCAAATCCAGTTCTGGAGGTTCGGAGGTCAAAGGGGCCAGCCCCTTGATTCCGTCCCTCCAGACATCGCTGGGATTCCTACGGTGAGAAAGGGTTTGGGTCACGAATGGGACAAGGGAGGAGTTGAAAGGGGAGGGCAACTCACCGGGAGAGAGAGGGATCCCCACGAGGCAGGTCGACATCGGGTCCTCTGCTCATGCCATACTGAGGCAAATGTGTTCTTGGCCGAGGGCGTTGGCGAGAGTTCTCCAAACGTTGGCCCTTGGCTGGGGGATGATCCACGGGCTCGCAGGTGGGATAATGGGCCACAGAATGATGGCCAGCAGGAACATAACTGAATAGGGAGCCATCCGGAGAGAATAACTAAAACAGCAAGAGAACAGAGTTAACAAAACAAAGCTTGAAGTTTGGTTCTGCCCTCAGAGTGGGGTGAGGTTTGAATAGGAGGGTTTCCGCTTCCTTCTCCAGCAGACCTCCTCCACCTGTGCCACACTGCCAGTTTGTCTTGACCGCTTAGGGAGGAAGGGCCTGACCCACTTTGATGGCACCCACCTTAAACCTGAGGGGGTGGATACGCAGGCGTATCCCCTTCCCCAGGTGACCAGGTCGTATGGCCCTTCTGTCTTCCAGGTCTCCGGGTCTTTGACTAAAACCGGAGGCCTGGCCTTTAGGTGCAGCTGCTTGTGGTGACCGAAGTGCCGCACAATTGGGGGATTTAAGTTATCAATTGAACAGTTCAAAAAGTTGATGGTAAAGAGTGCCTTCGGCAGCCGGACGTGAGGGGACTCCACCTTCACAGCCGTTCGTTGTTGTTCGAGTACCCTTTTCAGGCTCTGGTGGGTCCTCTCTACCACGGCTTGGCCTGTCGGGGAATAGGGGATGCCGGTCTTGTGCTCTACTCCCCATTGCTGCAGGAAGCTCCTTAGCTCCCTGGACTTGTACGCTGGGCCGTTATCAGTTTTGATGACCTTAGGGATGCCCAGAACAGCAAAGGCCTGCACAAGGTGCTTTTTTACATCCGCTGCTCTTTCCCCTCTGTGGGCAGAAGCATAGACAGCACCGGAGAAAGTGTCAACAGAGACGTGAACATAACTGAGCCGGCCAAAGGAGGGGACGTGAGTCACATCCATCTGCCACACTTCACAGCTAGACAAGCCTCTGGGGTTTGCCCCAGAGCTGAGGGACGGAAGCTGATGAGATTGGCATTGGGGGCATGTAGCCACAATTGCCTTGGCCTGCTCTCGCGTGAGTTGGAATTGACGAACGAGGCCAGGGGCATTCTGATGGAACAGCTGCTGGCTAATTTTTGCTTGATTGAATATGTCAGGGAGTGGGGCCATCTGGGCTGCAGCAGCAAGGGCATCAGCTTTTCGATTGCCCTCTGCAATGAACCCCGGCAGGTCAGTGTGTGATTTGACGTGCATCAC